>NC_067115.1:42037500-42364054 GCF_021347895.1 Acanthochromis polyacanthus
CCGAGAGAAAAAGCTTGTTTTTCTTATATTATCGCTCGGGCGTTTCGAAGAAAAAGTAAGTCGAACCCTTTTTTGTTGCTTTTTACAAGAAAAATAGAGCGCCACTGTGGCTCATACGGTTCAGAATGACCGCGCCATCCAGCAAAACGATGCGCCAATGGTGCTGTGGCGATCGGCTAGCGCAAGCCTAGCATGTGATCGTCAGCAGGCAGCTGATGTAGAGTGCACTTGTTGTCATGGTTACAGTGACGCTGTGCCACTGTCTCATAATGATACAGAAATCTTTAACAAATCCATGGATCCAGACTATAAGCTGCATCACTGCCAAAATCTAATCACTTGATCCTTGTGTCATGTCTGACCTTCCCTCAAAGTCTCATCCAAATCTGTTTTTGAGTAATGTTGCTAACAGACACACAGACAAACCAACGCCGATCATCACTGTCTCGCTCCTTTGGACGGAGTAATAAATAATAAATTAACACTGACAAATGTTTGTGGATGAACTGCTCACCTTTATCTTCTCTGGCTTGTCTTTCAGCCAGTCAAGCTGTGTTTTGGTTTTGCTTGGACCCAGTGTGAGATCAGAGACATCTGATGAATTTGTTATGAAAGAAAAGGATATTTTGAAAAGAACATTTACAAATGATGGACATGAATGATTGACAATATTACAGAGGCAGTAAAAAGTAGCATAAAACTTTAATCCTCCTGTAAAGTATTGCTGTCTGAAAGTAAATTTAAGTGCAGTAATTAAGGTACCAGTCCATGAAACTGCACTTACCCAATATAGGTCTCCACTCTGGAAGACTGTATGTGCAAATGTAAAGGTGGTTAACACAAGACACAGACACACACAGACACACACAGACACACACAGACACACAGACACACAGACACACACACACACACAGACACACACACACACACACACACACACACACATTGTGACACTCTGCTGTATGTATACTCGATTCCACATGATTTGTCTAATTCATGACATAAGAAGGAATCATTACTTATAATGAAATATTTTTAACAATTAAAACATGGAAATAAAAGGTACATTTGTTTTCTGATTACCTGTGTAAAAAAGCCCGTGCAGCTGAATACTTCTCCCTTGTAAAAGGCGGAATGTCCTGGAAAATAGAAAAAGCTAAGCATTGTTTTCCATTCTTAGCAACTTGTTGCTGTGTCCTCTGAAGCTAGAGGCCATTAATATGCAGGAAAATTGTATCCAGAACCAAAAAGTATTACACCCATAAATGATCCTGGATCTGCTGCTCTATGCTCACCGTCAGTCGGTCTGTACCAGGCTTTGCATTTGCTTCGTTTGGATCCAGTTCGAGATCAAACTCATCTGATGAAGACAAGAGCACATTCAAAATAAAAGAACATTCAGCTCTCAATCACTGAAAGAAGAGAGGAATTGAACCGATCAACTGAATCAAGTTTCACAGGAACTGTCTCATGGCCTTTAATCAAAGACTTGAAACTTACTATGGTGACATTAAATATGTTAAACATATTTGAATACAACTTAAAATTACACATTTAACTTCTTCGTGGTTTCTGTCATCCAGTGTCCTCTATTATTACAAAGCCATAACTACCATGGCTACAGCTGAATCTTCAAGCAAAGGGGTCAATGTAGAAATGTGGAAAACAACATCAAACTGGAGATGGGCAAATCAATGTCCTGCTTGGTACCTTAACATGCAGAGTTCAAACAGATGTAAGGTTGGGGTTTTAAGCTTCATCTCACCCAAAGTCAATCAAGAAATACTTCATGTACTTACCCACAGCACTGTGGTGAAGTGATGCTGTAGACTTGTTCAATCCAGACATTTTTGAAAGAAGCAAACTTTGTCTTCGTCTTTCAGTGAAATAGAAAATTAGAAGGTAGTTATTATGCCATGCACTTTTTTACACTCATGCACGCATGCACATACACAACACAAACAAACACACACACACACACACAAAACTATACAATAAAACTAAATAAACCCCTGAAATGATTCTATGCCAAAATCACTATTTACACAACATTGTATTAAAACAAACATGAGACCACAGCTGGACTGACAGTAAATGAGATGTTACATAAAGTCAACCTCAGCCTCTGAAAGAGAGAGCTTATCATCATTTAAAGCAGGAAAAATAATATTTTGCAATTTAATGTTATTACCTGCGGTATATAGAAAGTGATGGATGTGATGGCCACTGGATCCCACAAAGACAAAAAAAGACAAAAGTATTTTTTTATAAGCAGGATTTTTAGTAGTATGCTATGAACACATCACTATGCTAGACCGTCGAAAAAAATCACTCGGTATTAAGAAAACGATAAAGGATAATGTTGTCAGTCAGAATTCCTTGAGGGATCCTGAAACTTTTAAATCAGTTCATTAGATGACCTCCTGTGATATGTGAGGAAGTGCTTAATAAAGTGTAAACAAAGTACACACTAGAATGAATTCTGGAGAGTAAGCATTACCAAATGTAATGTAATAATACTATTTGAAATGTCAACACATGATCAGTTTTATGAAATGTGATCCCAGTTTTAAAATCTCCCTCTCTGTTTCTTGATTTTACTGAGTACTTTCCACCATTAATTCACACCCATAAATACTGTCAGAGTAACAGCTCTGCTCTTACCTTCCTCTGCTCATGCAGCTTGGGCTCTGTTGTTCCTGTGATGATAACAGCAGCAGTCAGAGAGAAGACATGCATTAAAATGAGATGACTTATTGAATTGGAATCAGTAATATTAAAAGTAGGCTTGTCTGCTGTCTTTCTGGTTTCAAATATCGGGCCTAAATGCACATGTTTCCTTCCTCAAATACATTTAACTCATATCCCTTTAGTTTGCATGATTTACAGCATTTCTGTATTTCACTGTTTTCTAACCTTGCAGCACATTATCCTAGCAGAACTCTTTGCTTTCAGACTTTCGGACACCTTCTCTATTTTTAAGACCAGGATTAAAATCTTCCTTTTTGACAAATCTTATAGCTATGGCTGCCTCGTGTGACCCTGAGGCGAGCTGGAGTCCACATGTATGAGGCACAACTGACCTCTGTGACGCCCCTTAGTTCTGCCCCTAGTTATGCTGCCTATACCTCTCTCAATGCACTGAGCCCTTCTCTCATTACCTGTGTAGTACTTACTATACATATCGTTATTGCATGGCAGTCATTTTGTGTCCCCCTGTGTCCTTTCTTACATGAATGAGGACCACTTTGTCAACACACACCTGCTTCACCGATGGCACTTGAAATCAAGTTTCGTCCATAGTCCACTCTGTGAGTATAAATCAAGACAGTTAATACTCAAGAGGGCAAAAAAAAACTTTGCACCTACAAAACATAGAGCAGAGGGAAGTGACAGTAACAAGCGTGCCAGAGGAAATTCAATCCTAAGCAGAAAGGAGGAAAAGATGAAGCCCAACAGAGGATCAAAAGGTCACAAGGGAAAGTGAGAAACAGCAGAGAAGAACAAGGAGAACTTATGGTTCAACAATAACATGACGGAGCTTCTGCTGTACATGATGGCATCATAGTTTAGTGTGAGGATTACGATTTTTATGGTTGTGATTCAACATTCTAACATTAGGGCGGAACTAATGCCAGTATTTATTTAGTGGAAGCACAGTAAGGTTAAGGTACACAAACTATGTCTATAGTCTACCATAACCAGGTTTTATTGTCATAACGTTCCCAGTAAAATAGTATCTGCACATACTGACAGAGCCATAAAAAAGTTTTCATTCATTTTCAAAACCTTAATTTGTTGGCTTAAACCTGCTGCTTCTTTGTCGTTTTCCAAAGCATGTTATCAATGGGCCTGCAGTGGACAACGCTGTCGCCTTGCAGCTAGAAGATCCCTGGGCCTGGGATCTTTGTCTGTGGAGTCTGCCTGTTCTTCCTGTGCATACATGAGTTTTCTCCAGCTTCCCACAGTCCAAAAACAAGAGCGTAATTGGTGAGTCTAAATCGTCCGTAGAAATGAATGTGAGTGTGATTGTTTGCGTGTGTAGCCCTGTGAGAGGCTGGGTGCCCCCTGCCCACTAAGTCAGCTTCTATAGACTGCAGCCCCCCACCACCCTGTTGAGGATTAAGTGGTGTATAGATAATGGATGGATGTTCTCAATGGGCCCAGATCAAAATACCTCTGGACATAAGTGGATCAACTTTAGTCAGATCAACTAAACATGTGATGGAGCACTGAGAGATGAAAAAAATGTCTTTTAGTGCAGTCGTTTGTTCTATTTTTGTTATATACTGTCCAGATTATTCCACATCATTACAACATTAAAATACTCCAAAAATACAACTATACTCCTTTGTAAAATCAATATATCAGACCAACCCCATATTAGATAAGGCTGTGACCGTCTCAGAGGGGCTGATGGGGTAAAAATCAGTTTGAAGAGAAGCAGGACAGACACATGATTACACAAGCTCTCAGATTCATTTGGTTTCCAGGCTAGATCGTGACATTAGTACCACATATTTACATGTTGAGCAACTCAACTAATAAACTCACTCATATATCAACAGAACTAAATCATAAAACTTGGGATAACAAACGCTGCTGGTCAAAAAAGCTATGGTTTCACTTCACATGCTGCTGAACAGGGTTTCCCTTCAACACTTGGTTACTGCAGAGATTCAATAAGGACTACATTTGTGAAACAAGAAGAACTTGGATTTAAGCTTAAAGTTACTTTGATTATTAATCTGATTATTGTGAGACATAGCAATTCAACAAAAACAAAATATGACTTAATACATGCTTGCATCAGTAACTTCTAAGCAAATACAGAAGTGAAAAAATACCTAATTATTTAAGCATCAGAAACTCTAATTCTTCGTAGCATTTCATTACAGTTCCCCATCTGACAGTTTGACACTCACTCACTTTAGCACAATAGCGCTGAATGCACCAAATACTGACTCCAAATTTCTACTGACCTCAGAGTCTTCAGTTTACAGCTTGAACTTTTCACAAACTCAGTCAGCAGCTTCATTCCTTTATGCTGCAGGTTGTTTCTACTGAGGTCCAGCTTCGTCAGTTTAGAGTCGCTAGATTTCAGAGATGAGACCAAAGCAGCACAGCCTTCATGTGAGCACAGGCAACGTGCTAACCTGCAAAGAGAGAACGACCTGAATATACAAACCCCCCGATCACAATTTTCCCTCAGAACAAAAAATTAATTCTCTACCTCAGAGTTTTCAGCCTACAATGAGGTTCTTTCAGTAGATCAGACAGAAACTTTATTCCTGAATCCCCTAGCCGGTTGAAACTCAGGTCTAGCTCTTCAAGATGGGAAATCAGGGTTAAGGCCAGAAAAAAACAGCTTTCCTCTGACAAGTTGCAAGAGCTCAACCTGCACAAAGAATGAAACATTTATAACAAGCTGCTGGAGGCCGTGTAGCTGTTGTTCAAATCCTGCTCAATGTAAAACCCGGTGACTAAAAAGCCTGGTTTATTTTAACAAGCTCAAACATTTTGCGGAATACCTGATGTTAGTTGATAGCTACATTAGATACATTCTCCTGCAAACTGCACATTTAGGCTTTTCTGTGACTACATAAATGTAATGTTTTTTTTCACCTGCAAAGTAAAGTGAACACAAAGAACACTGTACAGGCACAAAACTACTACTTGACAGGCAGAAGCGCACAGTGTTGGGTTTGTGCTGTGGAAGCCTGCATTGACAGATAGCTTAGGCTACACACAGACGGTCTACAAAAACCTTTATCGGTTCTCTTTAACTGGGTCACTGTAATGGTTAGGTAATATTCATAACAACAAAGGTTTCACAAGACAGTCTTACCCCAGAGTTCTAAGTTTACACAATGGATTCTCCAGTCCAGCACACAACATCCTCACTCCTGCATCCTGCAGACAGTTTCCACTCAGGTCCAGCACTTGCAGATGGCTGGGGTTTAACTTAAGTGCTGAGAGCAGAGAGGCACAGCTGCTCTCTGTTAATTCACAGCAAACAAGTCTGTAATTATTAGAGGATTTGTATCAGTTAGGAACTTTGTAATGGAGGCTGGAAGGAGCTAAGAGTTGAAGTGATGCAAGTGACTAAAGAGAGAAGACATACTAGCATAATGAAAAGTAAACGTGTTCCACAAAAAAAGAAACTACACAAGTGTAAAGTTCAAGTCAATATTTGTATACAGCACCAAACCACACATACAACTTCTTAGGGAACTTTAGATGATATTTTAGTAAGCACCTCCTATAACAAGAAAAGCACTTAGAGAGTGCAGTACTCTGCCAAGGCTGCTCAGTTACTGTATAATTTCCACCGATTGCAATCTTTCAGAAATGTATGGTCCACAGCAGTGGATTTGTAGTAGGATCACAATCATGTGATCATCAGGAGGCCGCTGAGGTAGCGTTCACTTGTTGTCATGGTTAGAGTGACACCGTGCCGCTATCTCATAATGATAAAGAAATCTTAAACAAATCCGTGGATCCAGAGTATAAGCCGCATCACTGCCAAAATCTAATCACTTGGTCCTTGTGTCATTTCTGACCTTCCCTGAAAATTTCATCCAAATCCATTAGTCAGTTTTTGAGTAATGTTGATAACAGACAAACCATTTGGGGTTGTCACATAACTCTGCCGTGTTCCTTGGCGGAGTAAAAATGTCTTCAAGTTAGACAGTTTATGGTGTGATCAACACTAAATGAACTGACCTCAGAGTCCTCAGTCTGCAGCGTGGACTCCCCAGTCCAGTAGACAACAGCTTCATGCCTGAGTCCGTCAGAGACTTGTTTCCACTCAGGTCTAGCTCTCTCAGATAGCCAGACCTGAGGGCTGAGACCAGAGCAGCATAGAATCTCTCTGACAAGATGCAGTGACCCAGTCTAAATAAAGAAGAAAGCAAGAAGGTGATAATTGCAGGTCTTTGTCAGAACTCTTGTAGTCAATCACTACTGATGGATGAAATGCATTTTTCGACATTTCTATGTCGAATTTTGTAATTTTATTGTCTTGATTCCTAATTATTTAGGTTTTACACGGTAGCTAATATTAACATGATCAACTTTTCATCACAGATCAAACATAGAAAATCTGACCTCAGAGTCTCCAGTCTGCAGAGTGGACTATCCAGACTAGCACACAGCTGCTCCACCTCCCGTTTCTTCAAAGACTTTCTAGTCAGATCCACCTCTTTCAGGCTTGAAGGGTTGGATGCCAATACTGATGTCAGGTCAGCCAGCAAGTCAGCCTCTGGCAGTTCACCCTGAGAAGATCTGTGAGTACAGATTTATTTAGTTGTAATAAGAAGTGCTGGAAGGAGATTTTGTCATCTTTGAATTCCCCTCCCTCTCTTGGAGGTAGCTTCATGAAACTACTATGGAGATCGTCTCATAAAATTAAGGCTTGTTATTCTTTTTCTTTTTTATTCTTATTCTTTTTTTAATGCAACCAAATCCATATGAAACTCTTCAGTTGAGCCTGTCCTCATTGAAAAAACGACCACATAGGTCGTCTGTACACGCCCGTATTACGACCGAGTGTTACGTTTTGATGTTAAGCGACCTCTAGCGGTTGAGTAAACATTGACACTCCGTCTCAGATGAAACGTCACCATGAACAACTTTGACTTAACACTAAAACTAACCCTATCCCTATCCCTATCCCTAACCCTAAACCCGTCTTGCGAAAGTGAGGGAAAAGCCGTTTAAGTGAGGGAAAAGCCGTTTCGCTATCGTTAACGGCGTTACCATCTCGCGGGAGTATCAGCGACAATAAAGTGTTCAAACTTGAAATGAAATCCGCGGAAGGATCCGCGGATCCTTGAAATGAAATCCGCGGATCCGCGGAAAATTCCCATCCCCGACTATAAACTGAGCGCTCTTACTGTTCTTCTGAATAACCACAATCTGTGACTTCTGAACAAAATTTCGCAACAGACAGAGGTGGAAAAAGTTCAGGCTCAGGAGACACTGCAAACACTGCTTGCTCCTCTTCTCTGTTCCCAAAGTCACTCGTCTCCTGGATTTCAGTCCGTCTGGGAGATTAGTGACACTGTAATTAATAAATGCTGTGTTGCAGTACACAGAAAGATGGTATAGTACATCTTTATGTACAGTCTGGGGATGGAGCACATGTCACTATTACTAACTACTTAGGGTTTTGTGTCAGACTGTCACCACAGATTTGTGAAAAGCTACTTTTACTTTACACACATTGTGCTTACAAAAAGGCTGTAGAAGTATATTTCAATATTTTACCTAAAATATATCCTGCTGTCATATTGCCAAACTTTTAAACACTGATATCTCTTTCACTTTTCCCCACATGATAATGTATAATCTTTAACTTTAAAGATGTTGTCTGTTAGTGTCATCATTTAAATGCCAATCTAGAATATCTAATTGATTTCATCATCCCATATGCAATTTTCTTTTTTAATTCACAAGCAGAAATTTGGTAAATCACACTTCAAGTTTTTACCTTTTCTCATAGACCTGAAAACTCAAATGAAGTCACTCAGCCAACTGAACAACAGAATAAGCAGTAAGCTGCTGAAAAGTGTGTGTACTTGTGTATCCTTGTTGTTTTGTTTTTATATTCTCCAGTCTAATTATTATCATGCATTTTAATTTATATGAGTAACTGATACTTATCTGAATGTTAATATATGACAATTTTGTAAGGAAATAAGACTAAAATCTTTTTTTTTTTTTAAAAAAAAGAGGGAATGTAGCCTCAGACATGCAGCAGCTCAGATCTACCGTGATATCACCACAAGGACGTCTGAACTCTGTACTTTTACACAATACATTGTACTTTCACTAATAATAACACACACAAGTTGGAACATTCTTGAAATCCAGAAAAGATGACAGAATTTTATTTAAGTTTTTTGGTCAATAATTATTTGAGCTTATTTAAAAATCAGTTAATATCAGTAATTTATTCAGCATGAACAATCAACACATTTTTGGTTTAAGCCTCGAATGTGAGGACATATGACTTCCACCTACTTTCACTATACACTATATATTTTTTATAATCAATTAATCATTCAAGTCACTTTGTAGTAATTACAGAAAACATACATGTTTCTTGTATTTTTATTGATATATTTATTCTTTTTCTTCAAGCTAAGTAATAGATCAAACAGTTATTCAATAAAAAAAGTAGATCAATCAACAATGAAATTAAATAGTTAATTGAAGCCCTTCTTCAGACCATAGACTGTAGTAAATTCTGGGGAGTATTTTTCTCTACTTTCTGACATTTTATGAATACAAAATTAACCAAATAGTATCTGTCACATTACTGAACAATAGCAAAAAGGACAGTTACAGCACCTACTTCTCCTTCTCTCTTTGTTTTAGTCTCAAGTTTCATGTTGTTCAATCATAGCCAGTTTACACCATAAACTGTATGCACTTACTGTGTTTCTGAATGTCCAGATTCTTTCCCATCTGAATAAGAAGTCTCAGCAGACATTGCTCCCTCCTTGCCTTTGTCCTCATAGGCACTCCTCTCTTCCATGTCTGAAAGGACAATTAGTGGCACTGGTATAAATTAATTGTGCTGTATTACATTTAGTGTTGTGATCGATGACCAGCAAACCTTCAAGGCTCATGTGGCCTCTGTTGCTTGGTCATGTTGATTCACTCTGTACAACATCAGGAAGATCAGATCATTCCTGTGTGAACATGCAGCACAGCTCCTGGTACATAGTAGGGAGGTTAATCAACTTTCGAATTCAAATCATGATGCAAAGGTCCCCTTTGGCATGGACGTACCTCAGGGCAATAGAAATAAATTTATCCAAAGACACAAGTGAGATCACCTTTTGGGCGGCCATTTTTAAAATGGCCACCGACCATACACGAGAGGCCCATATCTTTGGTTCCGTTATAGCTATAATGACAAATTTGATGTCAAAGCGGACATATTTGGGGTCAAGGAATCCAATAAAATAGGTTCCAAAACTAAAAAAACAATAATATTCTTCTTAAGATGAAAATTGAAGGTAAAATGTGCAATTTATTATTTAACAAAGCATGCCAAACATTCACAACTCAATAATAATTTAATAAATAACAACTTAAAACATTGAAAATGTATATTATGGATGTAGAGAAACTGAGTAATGAGACAACAATTTCATAAATATGTTCACATTTTAGAAGTTGGTATTGCCATACCTACAATTTTCTAGTGATAGACACTAATAGTTTAGTGTAAATACATCGCTGAGATGGTTTCCTATTTAGATGTATGACCACTGTGGGAATATAAGCCATGACATCCACAGAGAGACATGCAAGGCAGCCTCTGCATGCAGCATTTGAAAGGTGCCTTACAGTCAGTCTTACACTTGCAAATGACAAGTTCTGGCAAGTCCTTTGAAATAGTGGCAGTTGTAGTGGGTACAGGAGTTGGTGTAGAGTCTGAGGAATCCTGCTGCTCTTGCATGGTGTTTGACAAGTGTATTGCCCCACACATGTCCACTCTAAAGAGAAACATGATTAGTGATACAAATGCCCTTTCTTATTCTTAGCAATATTTAAATTATGCCCCTATACAAATTTGTCTTGCCTGATAAGCTACTCGAAGGAGGTGCTGATGGAGTGCATCACTGCTCGGTGGCATGTGGTCAAAGTCTTTTCCTTTGTGAAGGAAGAGGGAGAGTCGCGCAGCATCCACAGTTGTGATGTTGTCCTCAGATACACCATAGAGCATCAAAACAAATCTCTGGAGCATGGGTGTGTGGATTCTGATCATCTCAATGGTGGGAGTTGGGCCAGAGAACAGCTGAAGTGGTAAGGTGAGCTCAGGCAGGGACTGCCACACAGACCAGGCTGTCTTCTTGCCTTTGCTGAAGAATGCCGAGTTAGTGTCGCACCCTGTTAGGGCATGAAATGCTGGCAGTGCCATTGCCTTGGATGGTCCAAGACTGTGCGCAATAGCATGTGCTGGAATGTACCTGGTAAAGGAAAAATGGCTATTGATTGGTCTGATGAAATTAGAGCTAAAAGAATGAAATGATCTGTACCTGAAGTGTCGCCGTACTCCAAAGGCAATCCAGAGTTCGTCGATCTTCTGTCCAAGGGCCACAAAGGTGGCAATGGCCAGTACTACAACAATGTAGCTAGCTATTAGCTAGCTAGCTATAATATAGCTAACTAGTTACTAGCTAGCTACTTATTACTAATCTAACATTAAAAAAGATTTTTTCTATTCAATGAGAAAGTCATACCAACCTCAAAGTGTTAACCTGCCACTTTGGACCTTCAACAGCTGCTACAGCTGTCACAGTCCCTGGTGCATCTTGGCACATGCTATGCTCCTGACTGGTCGAAATATTATGCTACTTAGGACTAATGTAATGTAAAGAAGTACCTCCACTGCTGAAATACAAAAGTTTTTTTTGAAGAAAAAGGTAAGTAGTCACTCTGATGACACAATTTTTTATGTGAAATATGAATATTTACCAATAATTGTCATGGTAACGGTAAAAATTTTGTTTTTTTTAAAACTTGAAACCTATTTTTTTTGGATTCCTTGACCCTAAAAATGTACACTTTGACACCAAATTTGTCATTATACCTGCAACAGAAGCAAAGATATGGACTCTAGTATTTTTGGATTGAAAAAACCCATTTTCCACATTTTTGAAAAAACGTGTTTATTTCCAATACAAAGGGTGATCTCACTTGTGTCTTTGGATAAATTTATTTGTACGACCCTAAGGTACTTCCATACCAAAGGGGACCTTTGCATCATGACTTGAAGTCAAAAGCCTATTTTTTCTGATTAACCTCCCTACTAACAGGCTCTCATAATATCATGCATCGACTACTGCAGCTCCTTACTGGCAGGCCTCCCTTCATGCAGTCAAACCTCTGCAGATGATCCAGAATGCAGCAGCATGTCTGGTTTTCAACCAGCAAAAAACAGCATGTCACCCCACTATTCAGATCACGTCACTGCCTTCCAGTGGCTGCCCACATAAAACGCAAAGTTACAGTCATGGGTAGTGTCAACAAAACAATATTATCCTCTAAAATCCAACCTCACAAATGAAACACTAATACTGGACATAGCTGTTTGTGATCAGCTGTATGAGTAGACAAAAAACACAAAACACACTGCACAGAGAAACAAATCCTAGAGACGATTTGGTCTCAGTTTAACACATTAGTGTATCAGTATAGCAAATGTAATTAAATACAATTGTGTCTTGTACTTTAAATTAACCTCTTAAGACCTGCCGTCCACATATGTGGACATGTTTTTGTTTTTTAATTTTTTTCAAAAGGGCATATTGTTAATACTAATAATAATACTAATATTACTGCTTCTACTACTACTACTACTACTACAAATAATAATAATAATAATAGTAATAACAATGTAAATCTAGTAATATATATATATATATATATATATATATATATATATATATATATATATATATATAATGTAAATGTAATAAACATAATAATCAGATATTAGATATTATCCAGTTATTATATTTATTCGTTACTCCTTATCCCAAGTAAGTAGAAAAAAACTAAAATGCAAACCAAACCAAAGCTTGGGTCTTAGGAGGTTAAAGGACATTTTGAAGGCAGAACTTCATTTATTCTGAAGTATTGCCATTTCCAGTTGATCTGGATATCTCCACTGCCACTGTTAAATGATCCTCCACAGTCAAGAGGTGCTGGTAATGCTGTAGACTAATTGTATGAAACACACCTCACCTTTGTCAACACAGAGACACAGCAGCGTTTACAGCAAATACAAAAACGTTAATATGATTTCACATGTGGTTCAGGTTCCGCCATTATTATGTTCCCTTATTAGGGCTAGATAGTGACTTAACAGGCAGTTAAAGTAAAGATAAGTTAAACAAAAACTAAAGCACATGTCCTGTTACCTCTGAAGGACAAGCTTAGTTTCACTTTTAGCTCGTTCTTCTACTTCGGCTCTCTCTCTCTCTCTCTCTCTCGCTCTCTCTCTCTTCAAAACTGCTCTCTTCACACCGAGAATATTCTGTAACATTTCCAAATAACATAGTTTCAGTTTTATGTTTGTTTTACCTGTTGTGGACACAACAATCTTTTCCTGCTCCTCTGGGTGTGACTGTCCCTCTTTTGTCACTGCTTTAAACTCACCTTTTAGGAAGTGTTGTCTGTGGGTGTGTCCGTGTACTACTGCCAGTGTTGTGCCAAAAAAGTGATCGTCTGCAAAACCAACTGGTTTAAATCCACAAAACAATTTATTCTCATGCGTCTGTATTATTTTACCTCCTCTTTTCTACATGAACCATTTCCCTTGAAATAGCTTCAAAGGACCAGTTCAACTCATATAATGTCATTTTCTTGCCAGAAAGTGACTGCATCAACTACACTGTGAGTGAAATGTTATTAATGCATCAAAGCCTCATATTGTAGAGATATAACCTGTAGGACAATCACAAAAGGATGTATTTTTTATTTTGGCAGAGGATCATTTTTTGGAACAACACCAGTGTGCATCACTGAGAGGACTTCCTTCACCCCTTTTTCAAGACAAAAACAGTCAGATAATTTTGCAATATTTAGCTCCTTAGGAAATAGATTTATTTTCATAATATATGCTTTCAGGGTTGGGCAATACAGCTGAAAAGTCTATCACAATATGTTTAGCCATCACAATTTGGTCCTTGTCAAACTCTCTCAAATTATTACACGTGCCCATTTTTCCTGTTTCTAACACATCAACTTTGAGGACAAAATGTTCATTTGCTGCCTAATATATCCAGCCCAATAACAGGTGCCATGATGAAGAATTAATCAGAGTTATTCACTTCACCTGTCAATGGTCATAATGTTATGCCTGATCGGTGTACTCCTTGTATATCCCAACATCAAGTATGTCAGCCCTTATAGCAGGTCGCTGGTAATGTATTACTTATGTACAGATAGTGGGGACACGGGGTCATCTGTGTTTTTGACCATGAAGCTCGTCTTGCACAGGTAAACACTGGTCCCCACCGTAGACTGTATAATAATTATTATTATACAGTCTATGATCCCTGAGCCTGGGATCTTTCTGCATGGAGTTTGCATGTTCTCCCTGTGCCTGCGTGGGTTTTCTCCGGGTACTCCGGCTTCCTCCCACAGTCCAAAAATATGCTGAGGTTAATTGGTTAAATTGCCAGTAGGTGTGAATGTGAGTGTGATTGTTTGTCTGTATATGTAGCCCTGTGACAGACTGGTGACCTGTCCAGGGTGTCCCCTGCCTTCGCCCGAGTCAGCTGAGATAGGCTCCAGCACCCTAGTGAGGATAAAGCGGTGTATAGAGAATGGATGGATGGATGTGAGATATCGGCACGGCGTCACTGTAACCATGACAACAAGTGAACACTACGTCAGCGGCCTGCTGATGATCACATGATTGCGATCCTACTACAAATCAACCGCTGCAGACTGTAATTTTTTTGAAAGATTGCATTCGGTGGAAATCATACAGAATGGTCTAAGTCTTGCATTCTCACTGAGACCTGTGAGAGGCAGCAATGTGCCGCAAGGCATCCAGCCTGCCGGAAATATATAAGAAGACGAAGAAGAAGAAGAAGCAGAAGAAGAAAAAGACGATGACGTTTTATTGGGGCGACTTCACCGCGCGTTGTTTGGAGTCGACCTGTGGATGTGGTGAATACGTCGTGTCATTACGCTCTTACAAACAGAAAGTAGATATTCCTCGACTGTTGAACAGTTCGAGGTGCCACTGCAGGCATGTTTAGCCCCCGCACCGCCCCGGGCTCCGGCCGCAGGCAGCAGGGCAGGACCACCGGGAGGAAGAGCGTCTCCGGTGCGGCCAGCAGCCTCCTGTTCTCCCCGCGCAGGACGTCTCTGTCGGTGAGGTGAGTGGAAACCAAACACTCAGCAGTAACGTTTTACCTTTCCTCTTGGATACACGCACTGCTGCTCCTCTATGAAATAACTGGAACGTGAAATAACTGGTTACCCACTGTAATTCCTGTATGTATTTTCCGCTATGCTTTTCTACTATACCACTAAATTCCTTGTAGTTTATTTAGTATTATATTTATATTGATACATTCTTGCTTCTGTTTTATTCTTTAAATAGTTTTGTAATGCACCAGCTGGAGCAGCACTCCCAGTTTCATTGTATGCATTGTCATAGAGTGACAATAAAGGCTTTAATTTGATGAAGACTGACAGATGAGGCCAGGATCAGTTTGTTTGGCTTAGATGGAGTCCAGCATGATTGGTGTGAACCTGACCAGGACTACCCCAGTGAATGCATAGTCCTGACAGAGAAACACACAGATATGGTGGTGGTGATAAGGTGTTGCTGAGATGACATTTTTAGATGGCACCATAAATACCTGTAAATGCAAAATACAGTCTGACAAGATGGCTGCCTGTCTGCAGAAGCTTGACAGAAAACTAATATTCCAGCATGATAATGATCCAAATCAAACGGACAAAATCATGCATGAGGCATGTTGCCTGGCTTGAATCTAACCTTTGGATGTTTTAAGATAAAGGCAGAGCATTACAACCCCTCCAGTGATCCAACAGCAACCGAAAAAATGTCTCTTAAGCGTAATATAACATTTCTCCACAAATTAGGTATTTTCCATGCTGAGGAGAATTTAAAAATGTTACAAGAAATTGAGTTGTTTACAAAGCAGTGAAAAATGTATCTGAAGCTCAGTAATGTGTGTACTGACTTGTTACAGTGAGTTTCTATTATGAGGCCTGTATTTTAACATAGTAAATCCAAACTGTTCATTTTTAATATTGCACGAGAGCAGATGTTGTTTATATCTGTTTATAAGATATAAACATACTTATAAGATGATCACATTTTAGTCATTTGACATTCATGTGATATACTCATTTCTGTTGTATACAGTGCGTCTGCTAGTATTGTCTTGTGTGTATTAATGAGAGAAATAAGGCTGGAAATAACATTCTTTTTGCAGTGATGTGCAAAAAAAAACAGAACAGCAAATCGTCTCTGTTTGAAGGCAGTCTTTCACTATTTTTGCACCAAAAATGATTGAAACCGCCTGCAGGATCATGATTGGATTTATTTTTCCACCTATAGCAAGAAGATTAACTTTTGGAAACATTTATTGATGCAACACATTGACTCCAGTTTCATCTCAGTATCCAGTTGGTGAGAATCTGTCCCTGCTGTCTTCATGTCTTTCTCCACCAGGTCAACTCCCACTCGAGTACAGAGCCATGCAGCTGCAGAAACCATCAACTATGATGTGCAGACGTTCGGCTCGTCGCTACCCGTCAAAGTGATGGAGGCGCTGACAATGGCTGATGGTAGGAGAAGCCTCATCTCTGTTGGAGAAAAAAAGATTTTTGTTTGATTTCAGGGGTTTCAGACCAACAGATTCTGTTTTTTTTCTGTGATGTCCCCCAGTTGACTCTCCTCTTACTATACTTTCCTGATTTTGAAGGTTTGTTAAAAGTAACGTGGACCATTTTCCAGTGTAGCTTCCTAACAGTTTTGTCTGTGTTTGCTCCTCTAGCTGATGAGCAGATATCAGTAAAGGTGAACGAGAGCGGCTGGGCATGGATGGTTTGTGGTGAGCGACTGATCATCTGGAAGATCTGTCAGACTGCTGTGGCCAAGGTGCACTTCAGTTACAATATGCCAACCTACCAGTGTATTCATGAAGGGAAAGAGCAGTCAAACTGTAGCACAAATAACTAATATGTAATGTATATTTAATGCAAAGCCACTAGTGTATGTTCGTTTTGAACAAACCAATCTGCCCTTAAGCATTTAGGGCAGATATATATTGTCTCCTATATTTGCGAGAAATATAGGAGGGAAAGCAAATTAGTAGGTGAATCTGTAGGACAACCTGTTCCAGTCAGGTCAATTGAGAAGACTGGGAAGCTTTTGGAGCTACAAAGGTTTGTGTTGTGTGTTTGTGTTTGTGTTGTCATCAATTGGGACTGAAAACAGGTTCAGATTTCCTGACATTAGGTTGTGAGAAATAATTTGTTTCAGAACTGTGAAAATGCAGCATGAACACTCACCCGAAAAACATACCATTTCCAATAGAGAGTCCTATCAAATTCAAGGTTAAGCTCAATAAACGAAGATGCAGAAATCCCAGATTACTCCAACTGACCTACTAATTTGCAGTGGCATAACTGTAAAATTTTATGTCCAAAAATACCAGTAAGAACTGTTGAGCTGTTGACCAATCGTTTAGCTGTTGCAATAAAGCATTTTTCTCTCTTTGTATTTTATAGTTTGGTTGTTCACTCACTCTGTGCTTATCAATATATTTGCTTATATGTGGTATATTGAAAAGGAAAAATTATAGGGTCATTGTTTGTAAATTTTCCAGCCATTTCCACACACTAGTTACTTATCATGTAGACAAAACTTGACTCAACACCACTGTACTCACTGGATGCACTCTGCTACATGTGCTGCAGACAGCGTTGAGAGTGTTGTAGGCGGTGGAGCTGGAGCTGCTCTGTTGAACAAACTTTGTGTTGACAAAGTTTTTAAGTGTCTTCTTTTGCACAGCTTATATAAAAACATATTGATGCATAACAGACAACATAAACACTGATACTGATGTCTGTGATAACACTGGCTGATATATGAACTGTGCTCTACTAAATTATTAACAAAAAGGACTGACATCTTAAAATGATAGCGAGTTGCAGCCGTAGAGAAACCATGGACAAATGCATAACTGATATCTGTAAATTTTCAAACTAAACTCTGTTTTCCTTCAGCTGTCTGTGTGTAAGGAGCTGCAGCTGCCCAGCAGTGAGTACAACTACACAGCCAACCTTGTGGCCGTGACGTCGGCAGCTCCTCTGGAAGTCGCTGCCGTTCAGTCCATTTCTGTCCTGGCGGTGGCTGCAGAAGGAACGGCTCGACTCTGGCCCAACCTGTCCCAAGAGGGCAACTACACCGAGACAGATGTGGACTTGGGAGATCTCTGCAATTTTGTGTTTGCTGTCAGAGTAAGTAGATCCTTGGCAAATCTGATTTATTTTGATTCTTTGTATTGCTTAAAATGTCTAACTTGGGAGCTGATTCATTAGCAGAGCTGATCTAGAAAAAATCAGAATGGTGAATCCATGAGTTTTTATTTCATTTGAAATTCATCACTGGGAACATAAACATATCATAATGAAAAACTGGTGGTAAAATCATCTTTTAAAGTTATGTTTGTATATTCAGTTCTAATCAGACAGATGTTCCTGCTGCTGTTATACCTCTGTCTTTCTTGACTTGACCCTCTTCTCTCTCAGGGTGGAAGCTTCGTCTTGTCGTCGGTAAAGGGTCAGCTGTTAAGAGCGAGTGCAGATTTGTCAGGAAAGCTCCAGTATCGAGCCCTGCAGCAGGGTCAGGGCATGCTGTCTGGCATCGGGCGTCGTGTTTCCAGCCTGTTCGGCATCCTCTCTTCACCAGCCAACGACACAGTGAGTCATACAAGAGATTCCACTTTGGTCGGTTCATGTTTTTGCTCAGTTGATCAATTTTACAGTGAAGTGCTGCTAAAAGACTCACTCTACAAAAACAATCTTAGTGAACACCAACATGTTGGTAAGTAATGCCGTAGCATCCTTAAAAAAATGACTTGCTGATGTTGCTGCATGGCCCAGTAAAGAGCCACATGTCCCACTGTGTGAAAGCTAACGAGTTCAAATTCATGATGTTCTAGAGGCAGAGCTGTAGATCTGTCAGAGTTATTGATCTGAAGGCATTCTCGTCTAAACTATCTGTATTGGATTATATGTTATGTATATTAAATAAAACTAAAACCATTAGCCAGTATTTTATTGCAAAGTTTAGCCACGGTTGGAAATGAACATTTTGTTTTGATGCATATCCAGGAACTGTTTAAACAGTTCCTATGACACAGAATGAGAAGCTGAATAGTGAATGCACTTGTTTTTTCCTGTCAGTTGAAGCATTTTCAGCACCTGGCTTACGTGTTCAGCATGGTGAGCCTCTCCGATCTGATTCTGTTTCCCCTGCAGCTACACAGTGTGCTGTGGGTGGAGGCAACCAGCTGCCTGTACACACTAACTAATTCCAGTCTAAGTAAATGGGAGGTGGACGACAGCTCGGAGCATCAGGTCCTCAGCTGGGATGTCAGCAGAGCTCTGACCGAGAGCATCGCCGACGCCATCTGGGTCAGTACAAGGATGCACGAGACCACATTTAAAACAGATCCACAGCGCTATTTTGTTTTGGGTTTTCTTTTGCGACAAGAAAGCAAAATACATTTATCAGATAACGTTTTTGTTACATCAGTTGAGGCACTAAAATACTCACAAAACTTTATTGAAGTTATCTTATTATCTCAAGCATGCTTACATTTAGTATTAACTCCACAGTATCAGTGTGGCAATATGTGAGCAGAAGAGTGGCAGGTTGTTTGTGCAGGAAGACAGATTTAAATATGTAATGTTGGTTAACACATTAGATCCCACATTGTCTACAGCTTTAAGGCTAACCTTACTAGCCTGATGTACCTGATCGGCAAGAACTGGTAGACTGCCAAAAATGTCTGAATTATGCAATTTATACTAGAAATGTGCGGCAATGATGATTAAAACACACAACCCGTTTACTGAGAATGTCTGTTCCACCAGGGGTCAGAGAGCAACTATGAGGAGATGAAGGAAGGAGCGAATGTGGCGTATCTGGATATGAAGCTCGGCCAGTAAGTGTCTTTGATTTTCCTGGGAGTTGTTCAACCGCAAGTCATCAGAGGCCTTCTGCTCAACCGTCTGTGATTACAAATTGTTCCAAAAATGTGATGATTTAAGACGGCACGAGCCCATTAGATTCCATTCGCCAGGTCATCATTTATTATATAATCTGATTTAACTCTTGAACCTTTAGATATGTTAAATTTCTATGATGTTGTATAAAATTCTTCTCTGATTCATCTTATAAAGTTCAATTTATTTGACATTTATCAAGTGAGCAACACTGTTGTTTCCTAAATATAGCATTGTGCATACTATGGAGGCAGTCGCTACCACATTTCCTGGTCTGATGTGATCTGAATAATTTGCAATGATTGGCTTATTTCAGATATTTTCTTGATTTATTTATTTATTTTTGTCTGTACATCATTTGGAGTTATTTGGTAAAACAATAATTTTACGTAGCATTACTTTTGAAAACATCCTGGCTTTCCTCCTAGCACCTAAAACTTTACTGCAGTACTGTGTCAGAAGCTGAACTCGTGTGCTTTCAGGGCCGGTCTGGTGGTTTTGGCTGCAGCCTGGCATCCCTCAGACACTCCCTGCCTGGCCTACTTCTGCCTGGTCACCCTGCAGGACAGCGGAGCCTCCATCTCCGATTCTTTCATGGTGGAGGTCACCAAGTACAGCTCTCCATTCCAGGTCAGTCCTGATCATTATACTGGACTAAAATTCACTTCAGTTTGTCACAGGATCCAGAGCCTTCTGTATATTGTATGTATGAAAGGTTCAGTTTGATCATTTCTTCTGCCTTTCTTCATAGCTCCACCAAGGAAGGCAGTGGCGTTATGTGATGATCAGGATATGTCTAGCTTAGGACGTTAATCTGTCCTTCTGTCTGTCAGCAGCATTACTCAACAACATACTAACAGATTTGGATGAAATTTTCAGTGAAGGTCAGAAATGACACAAAGACCAAGTGATTAGATTTTGGCAGTGATGCGGCTTATAGTCTGGATCCACGGATTAGTGAAAGATTTCTGTATCATTGCCAGATAGCGGCATGGTGTCACTGTAACCATGACAACAAGTGAACTGTCAGCTGACGATCACATGACTCCGATCCTATTACAAATCCACCACCGCAGACTTATCCTTCAAAAATCATAAAACTGAGCAGCCTTGGCAGAGTCCTGCTCTCTCTGAGTGCTTTTCTTTTTGGAACTTTGCCATGCAAACTATTGTAGTCACTTTTTATTTCTGCCTCCATCTCATTGTAATGGAGGAGAATAGAATATAATTTGTGCTGCTGCAGTCACTGAAAAAGGAGATGTGAGGCATCTGTGGAAGAAGATGCAACTTTCCTTTTTCTTTTTAGAATAAAACATTAAAGCAGCACAAATGAAATTCTATCCACCTTCCACTGGTGTGGCTCTAAAAGTCTGATGATTGTCTGAAAATAAGTGAATCCAAAACTGACTACTCATGACTTCTTGACTTGTTCTGAATTTAGATTTCCTCTATGATGTATGAAAGTTCCTGTTATTAAAATAGGAGATGCGCTCATTGATTTTAAAGCTTCTTTTTTTTTGTCGTGCTGTGTTATTTCTTCAGAGTGAGGAGGCCCTGCAGGCCACTCGGCTGGTGTTGCCACGCTCCCCTGGCTCCACCGCTTTCCTCTACAACGAGGAGCTGGTGTTCGCCTGCTCCACAGGAACCAGCAGGGGGGGACTGCCTGATGAGAAGATCAGCTTTAACTCACCAGGTGAGGAATGGATGTCAGATGTCAATTAGGCCGTATGCCTTGTTCACAGTTCTCTTTCTCATTTGGAACCATCTCTGTTCTGCTGCCTGTTGTGTCGTATTACCACTAGATAGGATTTATGAGAAAAGAATCATTGGGTTTTTAAAATGAACTAAAATCTGATGACAAATCATCCATTAAAATTTTACAAGCCAAACAGTGATGGAGTTTTAGAAGACTGCAGTGATCATGAGGTCGTTATAGAAAGGTTTTACAAGTAATCATAATTAAGGAACAAAGTGACAATAATACATCCTAACAGCATCAAATCACTAATGCAAATGTAATTTTTTATCTGTAGCATCATTCAACAACAAGGAAATTTAAAGTGATCAACTGATCTTAACATCATTTTCTTTTAGCTTATGACTTTAGAAAAATCTGTCTAATGCTTTATGTTTTGTATCGCTGACCATAAGTAAACTAATCTATGGCGCTTATATGAATTATTGTTAATCAATGAATCAATCAGTTGTTTGCTGCCTATCCAGAAACGGACTGTTTTAAAGGATGAATTCAGCGTATTGTTAGGAAAAGCTGGTCACTGCTGAAATATGTATGAAATAAACAAAGGAATGCTCTCTAAATCCAGAATAATATCGTTCAGGCATATTTCCCATACTTTTGCCAGTATGATGTTAAAACGGGAATTAATTTGCCCTTAAAGCTGCTGTCCGGAGTTTGAATCGCAGCGTCTCCCAAAACACTGTTGGTGCCTCCCTCTGATTTCGCCCCTTTATTTGTGCACGCGTGCAGTACATGAGAGAAGTGCCCGGAGTGCTGCAGCATCTCGCCTGTTTCGCTGTTTTCCCCTCTTCTGCATTTAGTACATTTAGTAAATAATAAAGGAATTACGTTAGAATGCTGTATTGAGTCCAACTTGTCCTAATACCAAAATAACATGAATCTGCTAGGACGAACGAGTAAAGTTTCAATATGTGATTACACTCGTGTATCCCTCTCGATGACGTTGTTTATCAAACTTAGTGCATTTACGCGTGTATATGTGCTAGATTGTTTATTTATTTCTATCTAGAGTTCAGAATTGCATGACTCCTCTGACGAAGAGTATGTCCCAGACGCCCCAACATCTTCCTCCAGAGGTCGGGCATCTAAACGAAGCCGTCAGGCGGGCTATGGAGGCCGTGGTCGGGGAGTGACGCGAGCACCCCGAGCCAAAAAACGTCCTGCAGTCTCTTGGCCTGACAAGCCGTGGGATTGGTAACTTTTCTGGAAGTTGCTGATCCCTGATGCTCTCTCCTCCACAAGCAAAACAAATGTGCGCGCGGTTGCGTAGTGCGTAGCTCGCCCACCTCTGCATGGGCTTGCTTGCTGTGCGCGTAACCGTTGATTGACAGCATGACAAAGCTGAAGCTCGAACTTGATTGGTCGGCAGCAACCGGCGCTTTTTGGAATAACATGGGGGTCTATGAGAGGAAGGCGGAGCTCAGGAATAAATTTTCATATCGCGTTATTCTAACTTTATATTATAGTATCGAACTAGACTAACACATTTAAGATTTGTTAAAAAATGATACATAGATTGAAAACAAACGGAAACTCCGGACAGCAGCTTTAAGGTGCTGTGAAAATGACTTAAATATTTTTGCTTTCTATTGAACAAACTGAACCCTGCAGAAAAATAATTCAGAACTTAAACTTCACAACCACCAGCTTCACAAGTTAGGAAAAATGTTTTGTTTACTGATTAATGAAGAAAAAAAACATAGAGATGAGCTGACAAAGACAGAAATTTTTAGTTAATTCAGGGTACTTGTTCACTAAGCATTGCTCTTATTTACAGGAATTATTTTTGTTTGGGCTTTAAAATGTGGGAGAAGTAAACACCAAATAGATTAAGGATCTGTCTGTGCTGACGTCTCCGTTTGTCCAGGTGACGGTGTACGTGGAGGAGGCTGCTGCGCCAACCTGCCGGTGTTTTTCTCCCAGAACAGCGGCCTGGTGGCTCTGGTGGCCAGAGAAAGCGCCTCCATCCTGCCGGAGACCATGGAGGACTCTCTGTGCTCCTCACTGGCTGCAGGACCGGAGGTAAGACTCTAGCAGTGCCTGCAGAGTGACGATCTTTAGATAAAGACTAAAAGAGCAAAAGGAAACTTAAATGAGACCTGTCCAGGATGCACTCTGCCTTCACCCTAAGTCACCTGGAATAGGCTCCAGCCACCGTCACCCCACAGAGGATAAACCAGAGTATAGAAGATGAATGGAGAAAATAGCACGGAACCATGTGAACCAATCTTTACTTGATTAAGTTTATTGTGAATTTGTAATTTTTGTTGTTGTTAAGGTTTCAGCGATGGAGACTCCGACCAGAGCAGAGCCTGTAGCTCAGGAGGACAAAACCAGACTTCTGAAGGCAGCCTTCCTGCAGTTCTGTCGGTACGTAAATAAACAGCTTCCAGATACCTTTTAAAATCTGGAATATTTAATTGAGAGTCTTCTGAATCGTCCAATATACTGTATGTGCAAGGCGTCAAAGTTACTAGTTTCTCAGTGTGGAAGTAAAGAGAGGAATGTTGTTCTGATCTCTCGTGTTCTTCTTTTCATCTGTTACTTAGTTATTTGTGGCACTTTACCAACGTGATGCACACCATTAGTGTCTCTCTGGAGAGATGAACTGAAAATGTTTTTTCTTTTTGTAGTCAGCATCACATCCTTCCTTTAACACTTTGCACAGTTAGCCCTTTAAGCTTCAGTCAATTCCAGCCGTTTTCAGTACAAAAAATCGCTAATATTCTATTTTTAAATTTAAAAAAATGACGAAAAATACAGGGAATATTGGACGCACATCGCGAGGCGCATTTCCTTGAAAACGACCGATTCGTGGATTTTATACCGACTTCAGGACATGTTTTGGACAAAATCGTTTACTGGCTTGTGTTGTCTGGATGTAAAAGGTTGGATTATGGCCGTTTTTTGTGGAATCCTTTTTTCTGTGTGTAATAATGAACCCGGAAATGTGAGTCGCGCTGTGTGCGTTGAAGCTGTGTACAGAGAACGGATGGATGAATATTTGTTTTTGTCGGACAAATGTGTTTTTCTCACCCGCTGTGGTAATCACATCTGAAAGTGGTTTATACCGGCGGATTCATGAGAATCTAAGCTTTCCATCGGCGTATAGTGTTTGTATAATCGGGTTTGCAGCCGTCGGACATTCTTGAAATTCCTATGCAAATTAGTAGGTGTACCGCCGGCGGTACACCTACGACGCACTGAAGCGTAAAGAGTTAAAACCTCTCAACACATTTGGCCTTACAGCACATCTTAAGAACTACAATCTAGCCTTTATAAACTCATGATACATATAGTTCCTGTAATATTCTAGATTAACAGTATTTCCCTCTCCTTGTCAGTAATGACCTGGTTGGGGCTCAGACAGTCACAGATGAGCTCTTCCCTACTGACGATGATGGAGAGGAGGGAGCTGAGCTGGACAGCATGGTGACTCAAATCAACCTGGACCTGGTGGACGATTACCCGGCTTCTGACCCCCGCTGGGCCGAGTCGGTCCCCGATGGTGAGGAGGACAGGGAGGGGGATAAACAGAGTGAACAACCATCCATTAAAAAGCTTAAACCTGTCATAGTGTTTGATGAGCCTACTGCCTGAAAGCTGCCAATGCTGTGCTCTCTCTGCTGAAACAGGTTTAAAGCCAGGAACTGAAGCATTAGAAACAAGCAGACACACTTTCAGCCACTGTTTGCCACTACTTTTCATTTAACATTTTGTTTCTGCTGTTTCAGAGAGTGCCGGCTTTCCCCTCACCTCTCTGATCATCCTCCACCAACTGGAGGACAAGATGAAGGCTCATGGCTGCTTCATGGACTTTTTGCTCCAGGTAAAGACACACACTTATTTACACACACATAAACAATTAGTTAAATGTTATATGTCTGAGATTATTATTAGTGATTATATTAAACTGGACAACATCATATTGAGCGTTGTCTTTATTTATTGTCCTTCCTATTTACATGCAGAAGAGAGGCTGAATATTAGAAACACCTGAATGTAATGCAGTCCAGTACAACACAATCACCAGCTGTTATCAGCACTAAAAGCTATGACTGAGTGAACACTGATGTGGCGGTTTCACAAAAAACTGAACATTTAGGCTTCATGAAAGTAGCCTGACAGACACAGCACTTTAACCAGATTACATCAGACTGTGTAGGTTACACAGAGTGTAAAAACATCTAGCCTATGTCATTTTGCAACACAGTACGAACAGGAACAGCATTTTCATTTCACAGGTCTGAATAAGTAAAAATGATGTGTCTCCTGCTGTCATTGCAGCTGTACACAGAAATCTAAATACACATCTAAAGACCAGGCAGTCTTGAGTTTCCAATGAGTCGTATAACTGTTCATCTTCTATGATGGAATCGTTAAATACATGCACATGCATTTTGACTTTTTCTTAAATTCAGTATAGATCTTTTAGAAATATGATGGAATCTGCTCGGTCAAAAATACACCAACACTTGAACAAGTCAGGTAATTGTCGTTGGAGTCATTTTGAAACAGTCCATGACTGCAGTTTTACATCTCCATGAGCTGAGAGGCTGCTGTGCCATGAGGAAGCTTTTCTGCTCGAAGAGACACCTTAATGTTCGGCTGAAATTTGCTACTGACCACCAAAGGCCTTTGGAGGATAGCTCTGTGGTCTGATGAAACAAAAACTTAGTAGGAGAGAAAGCAATGCCCTTAACCCCCAAGAACACTCAGCCTACGGTCAAGCATGGTGGTGGTAGTATTATTCTCTGGGGCTGTTCTGGTGTCAGTGGAGCTGGTGTTTTCTACAAAGTCAACTGAATAAAGACGAAGGAGGATTAGCATCTCATTCTTCAGGAAGAGCTAAAATCATCAGGCAGAAGGTTGGATCATGGATGCAGGCGGATGTTTCAACAAGAGAGTGACTCCAAACACACATCATACATGAGAGAGAAATGATTTTGTCACATTTCCAGAAAACTTCAAATATATTTATGAAAAACCAGACTGCAAGATTGTTTATGTGAGGACGCATGTGCTTTAATCATTCCATCATGATCAGAGTTATAGGAGTCATTGGAGAGTCAACACTGCCATAGATTGCATGGTCTTTACAAGTGTATGTAAACTCTGTGTACTCAGTGAGCAGCATCCGTTTTTAAGGTTCATCTCACACACTCCTCTCCTGTTAGGTGGGTCTGCTGGACCGGCTCAGTCAGGTGACAGTGCGTTCATCTCCCATGGCAACACGCCTGCTGCTGTGTGAACATGCTGAGAAACTGCAGGCGGCCATGGTGTTAAAGAACCACCACACCAAACACGCCGAGCTGGTCAACCGGGCCATCAGCAGCGCACTGCAGAGGAGCAACACCTCGGTGCCGCCCAGCCTCACTGCTGCTGACGTCTTCTTCAGAGAGGTCTGTGTCTGACTGTGTGAAAATGTCTACATGGTTTGACAGGCTGCTGGACCGTTGTTTTGCTGCTTTCACAGGTATCTCAGGTCTCCTCGGTGTTTGACTGTCTGCTGGAGGAGGAGGAGCGGAGTCTGAAGGAGAACCCAGTGGACTCAGTGCAGTGGGCCGAGGTGGTCATCACAGTTAACAACATCATCAAGGTAAACGCACAGTCCAGCACCTCATGAAGGGTGATGTGCACTAACCAGACAGAGAATACAAATGATTAACTCCATAAATGCACATTAGATAGTGGTAATACATGAAAAGTTGTACTGTGTGTGAGCAGGACATGCTTCAAGCTGCTGGTCAGTACAGAGAGACGAAGGCCTCCACGTACAGAGCGTCTGAAAATGCTGCTGCAGAGCCTGAGTACATCCCATGGACAGGTAGTATGAGTTCATCTACTTTTTAAGCTCTGAATTGATTTGGGCACTGATAGCAAAAAGCTCAGAAATTCACTGAAAGCACAAAGTAAAGTCCTATGCAGCCCCAAAATGATTTTCTGTTAAGAATTTAACATGAGGTTTTGGATTTTAGACCACCGCAAATCATTTCTGTGTGAACCTTCCTTCCCTGAATGCTGTGCAGTTTCTGGATGTCTTCTGCTTTTGTTTCATGTACACTCACTGTGGGCTCATTGTTCACTGCATTGTAAAGTCCTGCACCTCTAAGGAAGCAGCACATCCACAGCTAAACACACAGAACTCAGAAATGTCTTTTGTGCAGTTTAACAAAGTTAGAATCTCATAAATCATGAAAAAGTCACAAAGAAAGTTATATTTCTTTGATTATTCTGGTTACCAGAAAAAAACTGAAATCAACACGTGCAACATTTTTCCAAGGGACCTCAGGTATTACCAGTACTGGAAAAAATGTTCACTATATTTTGTAGATATTTTACTTCTTACATTTTTAGAATTCATAGATTTGTCTTCTCTGCTCTAAGAACATCCTGCAGTTCAGTTCAGTTCAATTTAGCAGAAAATCCCTGAAACTCTGACTGCTGGTTGCAGTTGAGTCCTTCCTGCCCTCAGGGTTGTGCTGAGGACTGACCGGTTTTGTTCTGTTTTTTAGCTTTTACACTTCTTTCTCTGATAATTCCAGTATGTTTTGTCATGATTTCTTATTTTTAAAGACAACCTGCCTTTCACACCCACCGAGAAGTTTTGGAATTCAGAATAGAACACATTATTGTTATTATTGCGACACGCTGACCTGTTTTCTCACATCATTCACGAAGTCCTACTCAGAAAATCTGTTCAAAAGCTCAACAGGACACCTTTAATATCAGAATATTGAGTATTGGAGGGTGTAAACATTTTGACTATAAGTAGCTGCCTTATTGCTTCAAGCCTTTTCTTATTTATCTCAATGCTGTGGGAAGTTCAAGACTTTAAATTCAGAATGGCCAAGTGCCTGTTGGAGTGCTATAAATTATGAAGCCCTTTTCTTCCTCCTGACCTTTTCTCCTGCAGCATCAGGCGGGGTTGGTGGCGTTCGTACCGTCCTCTCCCGCCAGCACGAGGTCATCCTGCGCTCAGTGTATCCACATGCAGATTCAGAGCTGCGCAGTGCCCTTTGTGAGCAGCTGGTGGCGCTGTTGGACATCTACCTGGGCGGCTATGTGGCCCAGCTGACGTCTCTCCAGCAGCAGAGGCCTCCAGGAGCCCAGCAGGAGCGTTACAACAGCTTGGAGATGGAGTACAGCCAGCGGCGCTCCGAGCTGCTGGCACCGCTGCGTAAGTGGACAATTAAAGAGGACTGAGATCTAAGATTAATATCATAGAAATTAAAAATTAGAGACCAACACATCATGGGTTGTTGTGACCTATACTGACTGTGATATTTAAAAGATTAAAGCATCTAATAAGAGGGTGAGCTGGTGGCTGAATGGTGAAGATGTATTTTGTGTAACAGTGTTCTCTGGTCTGTTTTTTTCCCTTTATACAGATAAAGGCAAAAATGCTGAATATTATTTTACATAAGTATTGATAACAGAAACTCATAACTAATGTCGATCAAAGAATCCTGAATGTTGAGCATCACCTGACACTTTTTCTCAGTGATTGTGTTGCTGCTGTGTGTTGCAGTGGAGCTGGGTCAGTACCAGTGGGTGGCGGCGCTGGCTGAGAAGTACTGTGACTTCGACATCCTGGTTCAGATGTGTGAGCAGACCGACAACCAGAGCCGCCTTCAGCACTACATGGCCAAGTTCGCTGATCAGGTAGACAAGTTTTCCTCACGAAAGCTGAAGGTCTGGTGTGCTGCTCAGAGTGTATGTGTAGGTCCTGCTGGGTCTGACAAACTGATAGACAAAAATCCTCTCTAACAAAACAACCCTTCTGTTAATTTGTTTTCAGCAAAGTTGCCACATACATCTATTTCTTTTTAAAATTACAGGATACTAAAACGACTATGAAGAGCGTAACATCACTCAGAAAGTAATAAATGTTAGGTGTAGTGTGGGCATCCTGTGGTTTAAACCAAACCTGGGATTCATTTATTTGTGAGAAGCCGGTGTAGATCAGCACATCCTTGTTTTTCTATTTAAATATATTTGTCAGCTTCATCATCTGTCATCATCACCCCAGATTGTTTGTTTTGTACATCAGGTTTCACTTAAAGCTGCTGTCCGGAGTTTGAATCGCAGCGTCTCCCAAAACGCTGTTGGTCCCACCCTCCCTCCCTCTGATTTCGCCCCTTTATTTGTGCACGCGCGCAGTACATGAGAGAAGTGCCCGGAGTGCTGCAGCATCTTGCCTGTTTTGCTGTTTTCCCCTCTTCTGCATTTAGTACATTTAGTAAATAATAAAGGAATTACGTTAGAATGCTGTATTGAGTCTAACTTGTCCTAATACCAAAATAACATGAATCTGCTAGGACGAACGAGTAAAGTTTCAATATGTGATTACACTCGTGTATCCCTCTCGATGACGTTGTTTATCAAACTTAGTGCATTTACGCGTGTATATGTGTTACATTGTTTATTTATTTCTATCTAGAGTTCAGAATTGCATGACTCCTCTGACGAAGAGTATGTCCCAGACGCCCCAACATCTTCCTCCAGAGGTCGGGTATCTAAACGAAGCCGTCAGGCGGGCTATGGAGGCTGTGGTCGGGGAGCGACGCGACGCGAGCACCCCGAGCCAAAAAACGTCCTGCAGTCTCTTGGCCTGACAAGCCGTGGGATTGGTAACTTTTCTGGAAGTTGCTGAGCCCTGATGCTCTCTCAGCTCCTCCACAAGCAAAACAAATGTGCGCGCGGTTGCGTAGTGCGTAGCTCGCCCACCTCTGCATGGGCTTGCTTGCTGTGCGCGTAACCGTTGATTGACAGCATGACAAAGCTGAAGCTCGAACTTGATTGGTCGGCAGCAACCGGCGCTTTTTGGAATAACATGGGGGTCTATGAGAGGAAGGCGGAGCTCAGGAATAAATTTTCATATCGCGTCATACTAACATTATATTATAGTGTCGAACTAGACTAACACGTTTAAGCTTTGTTAAAAAATGATACATAAATTGAAAACAAACGGAAACTCCGGACAGCAGCTTTAAGGGCATATCCTCGTTTTTACCATCACACGGTTACATGTGTAAACACACACACTCACACACACACACACACAGACATGGGCTGGATGATTCAAAAACTGCTGTATCCATATAAACACATGCTGACGCTCTCTTTGTCCAATGTGTCCGTTCTTGTTGTAGAATTTTGCCGACTTCCTGTTTCGTTGGTACATGGAGAAGGGAAAGAGGGGGAAGCTGCTGTCCCAGCCGGCCGCTCAGCACCAGCAGCTGGCCAGCTTCCTGCAGGCTCACCAGCACCTGAGCTGGCTGCACCACATCCACGTCCACGACTACCAAAGCGTACGACACGCACACACACGCACAGACACAGACACACGCATACACACACACACGAACACACAGAACGCTCTATTCAGACTATTATCGCCACTTCCCTTTGATATCTGACAGCCCTCTCAGCTTTTCTAGCTGTATTCATTTTGAACTTAATAGTAAAAGACGGTCAGACTGTTTATGTGTACAGGCTCTGTGGAGCCTTAAATCATTCTGGAATGTAAAACAGAATTTGCTTTGAGTTGACTTTAAAACTGTAAAGCAGTAATTTATTGATTTGTTGGACTAATATCTGTGTGTTATTTAAAAATAATAGAAATGAGGAAATAAAAGAGAAATACATACTTGATATTTGTAGCGCACATTAATATTTATAAATTTTCCTGTAAAATGAGCGATGTGATTGTGTGCAGGCCTACAGGACTCTCTACAACCAGGCCAACATGGAGACACGTTACTTTGTGAAGAAGAAGACTCTGCTGGCTCTCAGTAAGCTCACGGTGTTGGCCTCCAACCTGCCAGAGGACGCGCTCACCAAACAAGTGGACGGTAAAAACACATCCTGGTCATCAGTCAGTCGCTAATTAAAATGTAGGATGAAAATCACTGCTTGGAGCTGTGTTTGAACACTGGGTGTTTGCTGTCAGCTCACTGTCGCCTCTCATTTAATTACTTTTTTGAGACACGTAGACGCCAAAAATGAGGCTTTCCACAGCTTTTCCGTTTTTCCGCGAATGAAAGTTCAGAAGAGCTTCATGTTGTATAGATGTAAGGCGCTTTGAAAAACTACGTGGAGCAGTATGTGCTGGTGAACATGTGCTCTAACCACACTTGATGCGGTCGTTCATCTGTCCAATCAGACATCGTGGAGCAGGAGCGCTTCCTGCTGCACCAGGAGACACTGCCTCGACAGCTGCTGGAGGAGAAGCAGCAGAACCCCGACACCATGCCTCTGCTCAGCGCTCACAACCTCATACAGGTGAAAACCCACAGACACCTCCACTCAGCACTACTAGACGCTGTATACACTACGGTATCTTCACTTGATTTGTGTCTGGAATGTGATCTGATCCCATTTGGTCAGACTGATGTTTTTATGGGATTACAGGTAATTAAATACAGTTTGTGCCACGTTCTTATTCCTAAAAGAGATCAGTCCCACTGTTTGAAAGTCTGCTTTTTCCTGCTAACTCAACCAGACCAATAACAGCCACAGGTAGCAGCAGTAGTGTGAGCTCAACAGTAGAAAACCAAATGGAGGATCAAATTGCGGGCTTAAATGTAACAAGAGCACTTGAGTTATTGTCACTGTAAGATTAAGCATTTCCTGGTCAGGGCACATGCTGTCTGAGCAGTTCTTGTTTTGTTTCCCAGTGGGCCTGACCATGTGCATCACACCATTATCCTACTGTTGATCTGATTGTTTTCTTTCCTTCCACTGTCTCTTTGAAAAGAGATACAACTGATCATTTTTAGTTACTCATAAATAACATCAAAAATAAGTTTAATTGTGGTAAAATCGGGCTGAAATCTGCCTTTTTCCAAAAGAAGAAAACAAGATTTCCTCCTCTGATACAAGTCAGAGGTATCAGTGTAAGCACAGAGGGGTAGAACAGCTCGAGTACTCTTAAATATATCTTCCTCGTCTGCAGCTGTACATCTGTGATGACAACAGGCGAGCCAACGAGTACGACTTCAAAAAGGCTCTGGATCTGCTGGAGTACATCGAAGAGGTAGCTTCCTGTTTTTATTGGCGTGTTCGAGGTTTGAGGAGTCCGGCTTAAGGGCAGTTAAAAGTCAATGTGGATTTTCTGTGTTCGTATTGCAGGAGGACGCTGTAGACATCGAGTCGCTCAAATGTGAAATCTTGGGCAAAGCGCTCCGGAGAGACGAGTAAGAGTCCAGTTTTTATTGAATCATTTCACTGTGATGCTGAGGATTTACCTAAATAGCCACTGGTATTTATGTTACTCTAAAAACGTTGGTGATATTTCGCGGTTCACTGTCTACTTACTACATAGTTTGCGGCAGAAAAAGCTCCAGTCATGCAGTAGATACAGCAGACAGAAGCAGACTGGCTGCTAAACACAGTGTATTCAGTATTCAAAGAAGTTGTCAGAGACTGAAACACTGAGCCAACAGAGTGAATAAATAACCCTGAACTTGCCAAGTGATCACGAACACAACTGCACACAACAAATAAACGATAATGCTGCTCTGTAACTGCTGGCTTTGGTTCAGTTCACTACAACACCTTGTTTCTGCTGCTCTCTAGTGGATAAAAAACTGCTTAACGTTGCAAATTTTTTGTCTCTGATGGAAGATTTTGTACAAATTCTGTTTTGGAAAACAAAAAGTAGGAAGATAAGCATTAAAGCAAAGGCTTGGGATGTTTAGTTGTACGCGTTGTTTGACTTTCAGCTGGTCCTCAGCTGACGGCAACGACGACCCTCTGGAAGCAGCCAAGGACAGCATCTTCGTCAAGATCCTCCTTAAACTGATACAGGAAGGTGAGAAACATTTGAATAAACCAGTGAAGGGGTTCAATCCTGCAGTCTTTTTCATCCACAAATACAATCAGACTTAGATTTTCAACAGTCAGTCAGTAAGTATTTTGTTGAGTACAGCATCAGTACGCTCTAGCTCAGGTATCACAAAAGATGGAATCAGTCAGTTTCCTTCGTTTGGTTTCTATTTAGTCATCCAATTCAAATCCATTCTCATATTTAAGAATGTATTTGAGAATAATCGTTAAAAGATGAACTCTCCTCCATCCAGGCGTTCCTCTGCAGACGTACCTGCCCGACGTCAAAGAGCTGCTGGAGCTGGACGAGCTGAGCAGTTTGAAATCAAAGCCCTATTTTGAATTTGTCCTTCGAGCTAATTATGAACATTACCTGGAAGCCCAGATGTGACGACTGCCTCCCCTCCCAGTAACACCCGCTGCACTTCTGCTCCCCTTTGCATTCAAATCATTTTCAGGAGTTGTTTACTTTTGCTCTTTTCTAATAAATGTGTTGGTATTTCTGAACCTAGACTGATATTTTTATAAAAACATACAGAGAGGTCAGTATGGCGTTGTTATCCTCATCCTCATTTTAAATAAACTGATAATAATAACAATAATAATTGTTCCTCAAAGCCAAGCGACTATAGTCTCAGAAAAACTTCCAAACATCTGTATTTGAGCTGCAGATCTCTGGGTTCTGCTGTCATTTGCTGACGCTTATGAGACAAGATGTTCATATTTGGTAAAGAATTTTTAAGTGTAAAGAAGTGATCAAATAGCAGTGAGACTTAAACATTTATTTATTCACAGAAGAGAACACACACTAGAAAATAAAATAAGACTGAAAGGATCTGTTATTGGTGACATAGAAGTAACTTGAAAATTTAGTTAAAGTTATAAAATGGTAAAAAGATACATGCAGAAGAACCTTTAAACTGGAAGAATGTGGGACATCGTATCCTCATCCTTTCAGATTCCTCAGGAAGTCCATTTGGATTCAGCTTTCAGTATGAATAAATACATAATTACCAAATTAAACCGCTTAATAAATGTCCACTGCAGTGACTGATAAAGTCTTTACTGCCTTCAGAACATATTGTAGTGTTTTACAACACAGAATAAAAATTATCATATATGAATCTTTGTTCTTAGTTTAAGGGGAGGGTTAGAAATAACTCTAAACTGATTTCAAAGGTCCATTTGTTTTTGTATCCCCTTTATTTTTGGATACTTTAAAAAAAAATAGCTCATTCATACATACAGGTAGAGTTGTTCAGAAACTACAGACATTTTAGACTCTAGTTTTGGTCCGAAATAAAGGAAAATGGGAGAGGTTATTGTGACTGTTTTAAATCCTGTCAAAAAGAAAGATCTAAAAAAACCTACAAGCTAATCCAAGTATTTCCCCCTTTAAAAGCCAGGATACACTCAACCACAGATTTCTGTTTTTGATTTAAATGATAATATAAAACAGGAACAATGGTAGAAATAGGATTTTGTTATGTCATTCTGGGTTATTTAAGTGATAGGTTGAAGGGAAAAATGCTAATTTTATTCACATAGAAACAAATCTGAAACAAAAATGAGTAAAAGTGAAATGGCTCTAATATGTTTTGAATCCACTGTAAATGTCCTTATAGCTGCATGGAGACGTAGTTTATGTTCTAAATGTTTATATTCTGCTCAGCCGTGCACACTAGGAGGACTTGAATTATAGTGCTGTAACTACTTACATAAACAAGTAGCTAAATACTATGCAGAGTTATTTGATTCCACTTTGGCATTAAAGCAGTTGATATCAGAAACATGATATAATATGAAGATAAAGACTCTGTAATGTTGAGCTTGCAGACTAACATTTTATCTGCAGGAACTCCATTTAAATTCTTCTCTCCATGCCTCCAGTGTCTCCTCTGACATCGGAGCCGTCAGACCTAGAAAGTGACAGAAACCTGAGCCCGTCAGAGACCGACTCCAGGAGCTGGCCTGCATTCGTCAGGACTTCCTCGTGTTAAGTGACGAACAGCAGGCGTTGATTATAAATAGATCTGGGCTCCTCGACTGCCTGCCTGCCACCCTGACAGGAATCCTCCACGATGATCCACTTTCACAGCCACTGAGGCTGCAGAGGACTCTCAGGGTCTGGTCTCTAAAAATAGTGAAACTAGGTTAGAATAGGGACACCAGCTGTACGTAACTAATCTAACAGATTCTACAAACCTCAGTTTAATGTTTCAGAACTTCTCAGGTAAACATCACAGAGATGCCATTATATGTACTGTATAGACATAAATTGCTGATTTTGCCAATTTCCATGGAAACACAGGACAGAAAACATTTCTTTTAATAAAAATTTACTTGCAGTCATGAATGTATTGGTTCAACACTTTGGAACCTTCTACAACTAAACCTCAACCGACTTTTCAATTTATTTTAGTGCTTACTCTTTACCTCCTTCTACTGTTTCATCTTCAGCTAACTCTTACTAGTAATAATCAGATCAGACAGCAGAACATTAAAGAAATGGTTGCTTCAGCTGCAGGTGTTCAGCTTTACACTTCAACTGCTTTCAGTAGCTCCATTTTATTTTTGTATTTTAACTCCCTATTCTGCCATAATGAGATATTTCTGGAACAGTTTATCAGGATTTCATTAAAATTACTTTTAGAGTTTCATTTTAAGATATTTTTGTTTGAGATCATTTTATTATTATTATTATTAATAATAATAACATTATTTTGTTTGTCTTGTTTTTGATTAGCTCTTCAATTCTTTTCAGCATTTTTGCTTAAAATCAGTTATTAGGTACATGTTATTAGGTACACCGTGCTAGTAAAAGGTTGGACCCTCTTTTGCCTTCAGAACTGCCTTAATTCTTGGTTTCATACTTTCAACAAGGTGTTGGACACATTCCTCAGAGTTTTCGGTCCATATTGACATGATAGCATCAGTTGCTGCAGATTTGTCGGCTGCACATCGATAATGTGAATCTCCTGTTCCACCACATCCCAAAGGTTCTACTGGACTGAGATCTGGTGACTGTAGAGGATATTGGAGTGCAGTGAACTCATTATCATGTTAAAAAAACAGTTTGAGATGATTTGAGCTTCATGACATGGAGCATTATCCTCCTGAAGTAACATCAGAAGATGGTCCACTGTGGTCATAAAGGGATGGACGTGGTTAGCAACAATACTCAGGTAGGCTGTGGAGTTTAAACGATGGTCAGTTGGTATTGAGGGGCCCAAAATGTGCCAAGAAAATATCCTCCACACCATTACACCACCAGCAGCAGCTCCCTGAACCGTTGATACAAGGCAGCATGGATCAATGCTTCAATGATGTTTTCGCTAATTTCTGATCATCTGAACGTTGCAGCTGAAATGGAGACCCATCAGACCAGACAGCATTTTTTCAATCTTCTATTGTCCAGTTTTGGTGAGCCTGTGTGAACTGTAGCCTCAGTTTCCTGTTCTTAGCTGACAGGAGTGACACCTGGTGTGGTCTTCTGCTGCTGTAGAACATTTTCTTCAAGGTTGGATGTGATGTTTGTTCAGAGACGGTGTTCTGCATTCCTTGGTTGTAGCAAATGATTGAGTGATCTTTCTATCATCTCCAACCAGTCTGCCCATTCTCCTCTGACCTCTCACATCAACAAGGCATCCACACAACTGCTGTCACTGGATATTTTCTCTTTTTGGACCATTCTCTGTAAGCCCTAGAGATGATTGTGTGTGAAAATCCCAGTAGATCAGCAGGTTCTGAAATACTCAGACCAACCATGCCGCATTCAAAGTCACTTAAATCCCCTTTCTTTCCCATTCTGGTGCTCAGTTTGAAATTCAGTAAGTTGTCTTTACCACGTCGACATACCTAAATGCATTGAGTTGCAGCCATGTGATTGACTCATTAGCTATTTGTGTTAACAAGCAATTGAACAGGTGTACCTAATAAAGTGGCCGGTGAATGTATTAACTGTGTTGAAGATTCAAATGTTTTTCTGTGTGATGACTATAAGAGGGAAAGTATGTTTGAGTTACGTCCTCTTCCCATTTGGGTTCATGGCTACAGTCTTGTGTCATAGTTTCAGGTCATCATCCATCTGAAAACCCTCCTGGCTTCTGGGAATCCTGACACTTCGGCCAGCTCAGCTAACAGTTGGGTAAACACAGTGGGGTCTGTTGGCTCGATTTTTGTCTCTCAGAGGAATCTGGTCTCCGTCTGCAGCTGTCTGACGTGTTGGAGGTCCTGAGCCTGTTGTTTATAAATGGAGCGTGAATGCCTCTCAGCTGCTTTGTGGATATTGTTGTTTGAGCTCTCAGCTGAGAAACACAACCTCCGAACAAATCTGGAGGAATCTCAGGGGGTTAGACAGAAATTCTCCACGACCTTAGATCAGCTGTTTATTCCTCTCTTCCACTCCTTCCTCTCTCATTAATAAATCTGCTGCTTGTATGTAGGCATCAATATGCAAAATATGACTTTGTTTCAGACATCCTCATTGTTTTTCCTGAGTTCAGCGAACATTTCAGCTCCTTTTACTGATTTCTCTTCACCTTATTTCGATGCTTGACCCTCAGAAGGTTGGCCAAATTCAACCCCAATCTTAACACAGGTTGTCAGTTTCATTCAGTATTTCACTTGAACTTATTTCAAGGTTTTCCATTTGAATAGATTTCTGCAGTAATTCTATTCAAACTGTCACTTCAGCTTTAACTACTGTATTATACAGCACAAAGACACCATTTACTTAACTTCAACTAATATTTCAGCTGCTTTTTGTGTTTTATTTTACACAGCAAATACTTTCAGTGTTTGAATTTCAGCTTTTTATACAGTGTATGACTTCTGTTGACATGTTCAACGTGTTCAAAGAAATGAATGCTTCAGCAATATTCTTTATCTTAATTTCTGGTTTTAGCACTTCAGTTTTAGCTGCTCATTTTATTAGTAACATTTTGTCTCTTGCATTTAAATTGTTACTATTTTCTTCAATACTTTTCACTTTAGCTATTCCACAGAAGGACTTTTTGCTGTATTTCTAAAGTCACTTACGTTCCACTGAGGGCTTAAATTCAGGTTACTTCTTTCTGTGCTTAAACACTCTTCAGGTCCTTTGGTCTTCTGGACTTTGCTTCAGGTGATTCTCAGCCTATAAACGTATAAACTGTCCCTTCACCGTCATTTATTCTGATAATTTCTGAATTGTTTTGGGTGATTTTAAAGGAAGAAAGTCTCAATTTTCTGACTCCAGCATATTAAACGTGAATATTCTCTGATTGCTTTACTTCCCTATGACCGTAAACAGAACATTTTTGGTCTGTGGACAAAACCAAACATTTGAAGATGTTATTTCTGAAATCTGATAAACAGTAATCTACGTTTTTCACCATTTTCTGAGATTTTACAAACAAAAGACTGATCAATTAAACAGGAAAGGAATCAATAGGTTTGTTGACAATGAAAATAATTGGTAGTTGCAGCCCTATGATTGGCAGACTTTATAGTGTTGTCTCTGATGTTTGGACTGCATATATTTGGTATGTTTAATATCTTGATTAATGGATTTGTTATTATCCTATTGGTTATGTCTTTAATATTTGACTCTCTGAATGAAATCAAATCATTTTGATGTGTTAATAACATTTCAGTCACAGTGTAGTTGATGGCGTCCCTTTTTGGCAAGTAGAAAATTATGGAAGTTGAACTGGTGCTTTGAAGCTATTTTAATTGGTTCAGGAGGTAAAACTGTGAGGAGACATGAGGATAATTGGGGGGGTTAGAAGCAGAGTGGCCTAATCCACAAAAAAACTAAACTGAGTTTTATATAATTAAAGTAATACTTTATGATCTAGAATTTAGTGACCCACATCTTAAATATAGTGGCGCTTGGAATGTTTGATTATTCTGGAAAACACAATAAACATAAGATGTAAAAAATGTAAAAAATTGTATTCAACGTACAAGAGTGATTTTGTGAAAAGAATTCAATGGAAAAATGCGTCTTAAAAACATTTCCCATTCCAGTGACAGGAGTATTGCACAAATATTGGCCAACTGTGAAAAAAGAAAACTTAAATGCAAGATGGCGCCACAGATGACGGCCTCAGCAGTGCGCTCCCTACACCAACAACAGCATTCTCTGCTTTTTGCAATGTATTATCACTCTGGCAATTATCATTTTGCACTTCTGTGTTTATATATTACTTTCTAGTTTTGTAAATATCTGTATATATTGTGTTTTATTTATTTTCATTACTACTATTTTTTCTTCTTTTTTTGTATAAATTTTTATTATTCTCTTTTCTTATGTGACACCAACAGCTGAAACCAAATTCCTTGTATGCTGTGTTGGCCATAAAAGCTGATTGTGATTCTGTACTGTTTAAGGAGGTTATCATTGTGATTTCACCAACAATCCAGATTGTTCCTTGTCTGCGCCACAGAAGACCTGCCCAGGAATTAGTCTGATTCTTAGACTCTGTGAGCATTTACAACCCCATCTTCATCCCAGATCTGGACCAGACACAGCATCTAACCTTTGTTCTAAACCTGCATTGATTAAAGACTGTGAATGAACTTACTGTGCAGAATACAATAACACAAAAAAGATACAGAAAGGCACATTCTACAACATTCAGTTCAAAAATGTCCTGTTGTTTTTTTTCTTTGAAGCCATTTTTCTCTACAACTACAAAATTTTGAATAAAAATTATGTTAACTGAACACCTGTAATGGTTCATATAATGAGTGTAACAGAAAAACAGTGGAGGAATGCAGCTTGTGTATTTAATACTTCAGATTTAGTCAAGCCAATCACAGAAAAACAATTTTAGTTGGAGTCATTATTGTTTACAGTTGTCTTCATAACTTTATAACTGTTTGTTATCCTATGACAGCAGTCCATTGGCTTTTGTTTATTTAAACCAGTAACTGATTATTGATTGCTAAAGTTGTCGATTTGCATTCATACACTAAACAAGTTAAGAAGTAGATACGCAAAGTCTTTCATGGACAAAAGTGAACTGCTTTACATCGACGTTATCACAAAATAAATGAGGGACCTGTCAGCTTATCACTGAAGTGTTCTGTGAATGGAAGGAGCTGTGCCATTTTACGGCCTAATATTAATTTTCCTGCTTCCAAACTCTTCACTTTGCATTTCTGGACTAAAATCACTGTCTGTCCTCCGCGTGCGGCGGTCGCTCGGTGGGTCTCGCTCCATACACGGGCTCGTGCGCTCCGCGGCAGCCTCGCGCGGCCTTTCTCTCCATATATGGCCCGGCCGACGCGCGAGCTTCTGCGTGCATGCATGCGGCGACCCCCGCGCGCGACCAAATATGGACGAAGCGCCGTTTGAATTCCTGGTGGATACCGGGACATTCCTACCAGCTGGCTGCACGGGAGGAAACTGTCCGGGGGGTTAGATGTATATAAGGACCCCGGTGGTCGCTGCCGGTCACCGCCTCAGCTGGAACCAGCAAAGTTGCCTCACTGACCGCCGGAGACGAGCAGAGGTAAGCGGCTTGGAGGAGCGGGGCGTCGGGGCGGGTGGAGGAAGGAGAGAGTTGTTGTGATAATTAGTTAAAGTCGGTGCTTGTAGTTTAAGTGAGTGAAACAGATGGAGAATAATCCGGACTAAGTGGTTCAGTGAAGGGAACTGGCAGCGAACCGCAGCCGGCTTCAGGTCAGTGTCAGCCGGTAGAAAAACCCGCTTCTGTTGTGACAGAGGAAACCTCCTGTCAGGGAGCCAGACCTGCTGCCTTCAGGGCCGTCGGAAATTCTGCCAAAACAGGCACACTGCAAAAGAAACAGGCGCATTAGAAACTTGTGTAGTGTACAGATAGCATTTTGATTTGTTTCTGAGCTTACTTTTGTCCTCCTAAAAGTGCCTTTCATGTTGATTTAAGACTGTTTACCAGTAAACCACCAAGAGCAACGTCAAGGAGGGACAGCAGAGGACAGATCAGATTTTGGAGTTTATGGGGAACAATTGAAGGCATCATTATACTGTGGGAGGTTTAACAGTGCTTCTTAATGACTACTTGTCATGACAGTCGGAGTAACCTGTTTTTAGCTGATTAATACACTCTGGTTTAATGATATACACAGTCCAGACTTTGCAGGGCTGAGAGAGGCTATTTAAGATGACTGAGTTATAGTTGTTAGCATGTAATTATTCAGTTTTAAACAACACAGAGTGTGTGTTCATTGTACCAACACAATGTATTTTGCTGCTTTTGTCATGCAGACAATGTCTAATAATTTAAAATAATACTTTATAAGAACAGCAGCAGAATGTTTGTCTATAAATGCCATACAGGTACTATAACAAGAAGCTAAATTAGCAATGCATTCTAATTAAAATATTATTTGAAGTTAAATCAGCCTAGAACGGCCAATTTTTAAATGCTGAGTTGTGTTTTTGCTGCTCTAGCCACTTGTTTCTAGTCTGAATGAAAATGCAACAATCAATTAAGGCATTACAATATTATGTTAGAGAGACAGCCCCAACGATATGTACGATATAACAAAAGTTGAATTTTTAAAATCTTTTTGACCCAAAACAATTATTTCATTGACAGAAAATTAATCTCCAACTGCTGTGGAATTCTTTCCACTTTTTCCCCACCGTGTTAAGTGCTGTTTAGTCTTCCTGCTGTATTAAAGTCTCACCTCTGACTTTCTCCCATTAGAATTCGCAAACATGTGTGACGACGATGAGACCACCGCCCTCGTGTGCGACAACGGCTCCGGCCTGGTGAAGGCTGGCTTCGCTGGAGACGATGCCCCCAGAGCCGTGTTCCCCTCCATCGTGGGCCGCCCCCGTCACCAGGTAGACAAGAGCCGCAGCATCACAGATAAAAACTACAAACCTATCTGTCATTTTAGACATTGTCAATTGTCTCAAGCTACATGTGAACAGTTAGGCCTTACCTGCCACCCTCTCCCTCTTAGGGTGTAATGGTCGGTATGGGTCAGAAGGACTCCTACGTGGGTGATGAGGCCCAGAGCAAGAGGGGCATCCTGACCCTGAAGTACCCCATTGAGCATGGCATCATCACCAACTGGGACGACATGGAGAAGATCTGGCACCACACCTTCTACAATGAGCTGCGTGTGGCCCCTGAGGAACACCCCACCCTGCTGACGGAGGCCCCTCTGAACCCCAAAGCCAACAGAGAGAAGATGACTCAGATCATGTTTGAGACCTTCAACGTCCCCGCCATGTACGTGGCCATCCAGGCTGTGCTGTCCCTCTACGCCTCTGGTCGTACCACTGGTGAGTCTGAGGTCCACGGCTTCAAGAAAGGATTATTGCAACACAAACTTCACAGTGTTAGCCCTCATGTTGTCCTGTGGTTCAAATTGACCCCTTTAAAAGTTTAGAAATGTGGAAAAAAATGAAAAATTTCACAGTGAAAACTTCCACTTTTTCAACATTTTTGGGAAGTTTTTGAACATTTTTTGGTTGAAAAAAAGAAATGTTAAAAAAATTCGCTGGATTTTGGTTGATTTTTTCCCCAAATGTTCTCAAAGAAAATGTCAGAACTTTTACTGATATATATGTAATCACTTTAGATATTTTTAGGATTGTTTTGGAAGATTTTAATCATTTATTGAAAATATTTATAATTTTTTATTATTTTTGTTATGTCTTGCCAAATATAGGAATTTTTTAAGGAATTTTCTTCCTGAATGTTTTTGCAAATTTTTATGAATTTGGGAATTTTGGGATTTTTTTCAGACAAAGGAACAATTTTTTTTGCTGCCATAAATGAGGACAACATGAGGGTTAAAGAAGCTATGATCTTTTTCAAACCTTTCCATGTGGCTAATCACAGACCTCATTTAAACATATGTCTAACATCTCTGTGTCTACTCCCAGGTATCGTGCTGGACTCTGGTGATGGTGTGACCCACAATGTGCCCATCTATGAGGGTTACGCTCTGCCTCACGCCATCATGCGTCTAGACCTGGCCGGTCGTGATCTCACCGACTACCTCATGAAGATCCTGACTGAGCGTGGCTACTCCTTTGTAACAACCGGTGAGCACTTTATCAGCACAAACTACCGACAGCCACCTGAAATTCAGGACATTATCCCTTTCCCTTCTCTCGGATAATACATTTTCTATTAATCCTAGTTTTGGACCTTTAACTGTAAGTTTTTTAATGGATCTGTAATAAAATTATGTTGATTCCTCCTGTAAATATGTAAACATTGTTACTTGGGCTTCTACAGCAACCTCCAGTTGTGCAGCAGTTTGTAATCCTCTTGGGTTGTTATTTTGACTTAATATGCTGAAAGCCTGATCTTTGTTCTCTGTTTCTAGCTGAACGTGAGATTGTGCGTGACATCAAGGAGAAGCTTTGCTATGTTGCCCTGGACTTTGAGAATGAGATGGCCACCGCTGCCTCTTCCTCCTCTCTGGAGAAGAGCTATGAGCTGCCTGATGGTCAGGTCATCACCATCGGCAATGAGCGTTTCCGCTGCCCTGAGACCCTGTTCCAGCCCTCCTTCATCGGTGTGTACTATGAACTGTATTCATTTTATTTTGTGGAGAGAAAATCTGATACAATCTGAAAGGTTTTTGTTGAATAATGAAAAGTTAAAGGTTTCATTTGTGAGAATTATTTTGTATTAATCATGAGAAGTCTTTGTATGCAACCTCGGATGTGGAAACAAGTGAAATTTCATGAAGACAATACTTGCTGTAGTTTCTCTCTCTTTAACATGAATCTCTCTGCTGTGCACCCTAACAGGTATGGAGTCTGCTGGTATCCATGAGACTGCTTACAACAGCATCATGAAGTGTGACATTGATATTCGTAAGGACTTGTACGCCAACAATGTGCTGTCCGGCGGCACCACCATGTACCCGGGTATCGCTGACCGCATGCAGAAGGAAATCACAGCTCTGGCTCCCAGCACCATGAAGATCAAGGTACAACACTGACACTCTTCTCACTGATACAAGAAGGAGTATGAATTCATTCAACTCCACATCGCTCAGGGCTACACTTGAACAGTTATGGAGACACATCTGGAAATTACATCCATCTGTCATAACTGTAACATGGCTATAAAGGCCTCCACTCTTCTGGTTAACTGTTGACACTATTACACAGGTTTGACCCTCGGGTCATCTTGCAGGTCAAAATTGACTTAAAGTTTGAAAATGTGGGGGAAAAAAATATTTTCTTCTGATGTCCACATTTTCGGAAAATCTTTGAAAATTTTTTGGTGGAAAAAAAGAAATGCTAAAAATGTTCTTAAAGAAAATATTATAAGTTTTACTGATAGATGTAATCATTTTAGATAGTTTTAGGATTTTTTGGGGGAAGATTTTTACTCATTTTTTGAAAATATTTATAAGAATTTTCTTGCAACATTTGGGGGATTTTTTTTTTTTTAAATAAAACTTTTAAGGGAAATTTTTAAGGAATTATTGGAATTTTCTTCCTGAAGGTTTTGCAAATTTTCAGAAATTTGGGGAATTGTTTTGCTGAATTAAAAAAAAAACAATTTCAGACAAAGAAACAATATTTTTTGTTGCCTGTAAATGAGGACAACAGGAGGGTTAACCTAAATAATGAGAAAATCATTGAAAACAAGCATCTTAAACTCAGAGTTAGATTGAAAAGCTTTAATACCCAATGTCTGTCCTTGCATCACGTAATAAGATGGTGTAGTAACAGGAGCAAGCAATAAAATAAATGTGTCTTATTTTCCTGTCTTTGTTTAGATCATCGCCCCTCCTGAGCGTAAATACTCCGTATGGATCGGTGGCTCCATCCTGGCCTCCCTCTCCACCTTCCAGCAGATGTGGATCAGCAAGCAGGAGTACGACGAGGCCGGTCCCAGCATCGTCCACCGCAAGTGCTTCTAAACACGGTGCCTCCAAAACCTCAGGTTCAGGATCCACAGCAATACGACGCTGCTGTCACAGGACTCTGGAACAACATCATCTCGTAAAGAGAACTTTGATTTCCACCATCAGGGATCATGAGGCGTCTAACCTGTACATAGCTTATTTATTCCTCCTGTTGTGTATGTGATGTATTGAATGAAGCTCGGTGTGTGTATGCGAGTGTTGGCTTCGAGGTACTACACACTCCAACTCGGACCAACTGAGACTAAAAAAAAACAAAAAACACAAAAAAGACCAAAAAAGAAGTCATCAAATCAAATAAAAGCCATAGATTTTCACGTTTGACTGCTCTCCGTTATTGTTACGCTTCTGAACATTTTTAGATGTATGTTTTGGGGTTTATTGTTTTGATAGAGCTGGACAATGCTGGTCTGATTATAGCTACAGTTATCAATACTGTAACTTTGGTACAACTGGGTATTACTGATCACTATTGATATCTGACAAATAATTCTACTTTTTCTCCACTATCTTTCATGCTCTTTCAAGGCACTGCTCTTCTGCTGACCCTGCACTACCAGTAAAGCTCTAGCCTATTCTTTATTGTTCTATTTCATCCTATAAATACATTTTGCTGTAATAAAAAAGTCCTAAATTGGTATGAATAAATATTCTTTAACCTCTACTTCCAGCACACCCCTGGTGTTTACAGTTTGGTTATATGTGAAACAAGCGCATTTTATGGTACAAGTGTCCATTCAGTTTAACTCATTAACCATAGTTCTGTGATGTTTACATATCAAGCATTGAATGAAAATAAAATCCAGGAGAAATAGTTCTAAAACATTTCTATATCTGAACAGATCTTCTTCCAGGGGCTAAAAAATAAGTAGTGCACAATTAATATGTAATACAGATTTGTGAAACAACATTAAAACTTAGCTAAAACTGTTTAATACTGACACAAAACATCTGCCAGTTATAATCTCCACATAAATATGCTTAAGCAGTTGGGTTTCAGAAATCTCAGCTTTACTGGTCAAATTCCAAAGACATGAGTGAAACCAGACCCACAATAAACTTTATAAGACTCTTAAAGCTTCAAGACAAACACAGAGTCAAATAAATCCAGCAGCACGTCTGAGCCAAACTCAACAATGTCATAATTTAACAGTAGACAAGTTCATTTCCTTTTCCTGCTGCTGGCTTCAGCTCACTGCCAAAAACTAATCACATAATACCTTTAAAGATGTATATTTTCCTGGAGATTTGGGGAAACGATGGTGAGCCAGGGCTATGGAATAATGAATTTCAAGCGTCCTGTCTTCACTGGTGTGAAGTGGACGGACAAATCAATGACAGAACTAATCCAAACGACATCTTACCAAACATATCACAAGCAAAGGTCAGTTGAGAGCTAGCTGATGGAGATGCTTTCCCTGCTTGGTCAAAAAGGCATTTTATCTACTGTTTTCTACTCTTGTAAATGAGTTTAAAAGAAAAAAAGATCAGGAAGTTGTTTAAGCCTTTTGGATTCTTTACCTCCCACAAACATTTATTTCATATTGTTAGTACAGTATCACTGGTTGAGTTTCAAAGTTATATTTGGCATCACAGTCTGAGAGGATGCTGACATTAACAGTGCAAATATAAAGAATAACGACGTGAGGGGTGCCACAGGGTAACTACACTGATTTAAGTTTATATTTCCACGAGGTTGAAGAACTTGTTTTGAACAGAACAAACAGGGATTCTCGAAATCTTTGATCAATTCAATAGAGGCCGAGATATTCACCAAGTCGTAAAAGTCAAACTGGATCCTACATTTCCTCCATTAGTTAGTTTTCACAAAACTTTGACAAATTTTTAGAGAGAAAAATAAAAAGTATTGTTAAACTGTTAAACTCAGGCTAAGTGAGTAGTACTGATCAGCTGATCTTTGACGTGTAAAATTGGTGCAGTGGCCCTTTAAGAGATCAGCAGTCAGTCTGTATTTCTGTAGTTAAATGAGTGAAAGCCTGGTCGTTCTGTTCTCAGCAGGTTGTCACCTGTTGTCCTCGCTGCACATATGAAGGCTGAGCACGCATGTGCAGTCTGGTTCCTGCATCTTGATGGAAAATCATATTTCTGGTTTCATTCCTACAATTCTGCTCTTCTTCTGTCAAGACAGAGGGAAATACTACAAGCACAGGGGCTTTCTTTCACAATAAAGTCACATGAGCTAGTCACCTTCCTGTGTTTGGTTACAACATTGTGTCTGCTATAGTGAAGTAACCATTATCACTGTAAGGTCAAGGCATGTGAGGTTATAGCTCTGAATATTTAATGAATAACCACAGATCTTTTTTATGAAAATGAATTTTTTTTTTTTCCAGCTGATAGCTAATAGGGCTGCACAGTGACATAGGGGTTAGCACTTTCGCCTTGCAGCAAGAAGATCCCGGGTTCAAATCCCGGCCTGGGCCTGGGATCTTTCTGCATGGAGTTTGCATGTTCTCCCTGTGCATGTGTGGGTTTTCTCCGGGTACTCCGGCTTCCTCCCACAGTCCAAAAATATGCTGAGGTTAATTGGTTACTCTAAATTGTCCGTAGGTGTGAATGTGAGTGTGATTGTGTGTCTGTATATGTAGCCCTGTGACAGACTGGTGACCTGTCCAGGGTGTCCCCTGCCTTCGCCCAAATCAGCTGGGATAGACTCCAGCACCCCTGCGACCCTAGTGAGGATAAAGCGATGTATAGAGAATGGATGGATGGATGGATGATAGCTAATAGCTGACAAGCCTGGTTTAGCTCAGATGTTCAACTGTACCTTTGTAAATAATTACAAATGTCAGTCTCTAAGCCCTCCTGTTATGTTGCAGGTAAAACTGACCCATTTCGAAGTTTAAAAAAAAAAATTGTTAAAAGTATTTTGTCAGAATGAAACTTCTTCTGCTTGGTAATATGTAATCAACATAAAAAAATGAAAATGATTCATTTCATAGATTTGCAAACCCACCCTAAACTGAAGAGGAATCTTGTGTTACTTTATCAACTTCTTTTCATAAAAAGAAAACATTTTAAAATGTAAAATGAGATTTTTTTTTAAAAAATCCTTCATGTAAAACTACTGTATTTTATATGTAGGCATTTCCCATGTACATTAAAAAATGTTTTAAAATGCATCCTTTATGAAATTTGATCCCAAATCCTTCCAAACTTATAAACACCAAAAATATGCCACCTAAAGGCTGCACCCACAATTTATCAGCAGGTGAACAGCAGATGAGAGGTTTATATTTAGAATTATTGATTTATTTCATTTTTTTGGCTGATCACGTCTGTAAATGTCGACAAAGATCACATAAGTTATTCATTTAAAAAAAACAGCCGATGTAATACAAGCAATATGCAGTTGTAGAACCAAGCGGTGCTTGGGCTGCATTTTTACCAGCAGCTGTTTTATGTTGAAAATCTCAGCCGGAAGTACCGTGTAGCATTGCTGCTAGCTTATTAGCTCAGCTCTGGTGTTTGCTGTCAGTCAGCGGAGCGATGCTCGTCGTCTGACCGCTGGATTGGAGGGACAGACCCGCTGTAAATCAGACTGGAGCCCGCAGGAACCAAGTCCTGGTGAGTTAATGTTATATATGACTTAAATATCTTACCGGCAGCCTCCGCGTTCAACTGTCACCGTGTTTACAACCGGAGCTTAACGGAGCAGGCAGGTGGAGGTAGCGGCTGTGGACATGGCTGGAGCCTGTTTTCACACGGTTCGTCATTTTAAACCGTAAATGTACACGCTTGTTTTCATTTTTTGACTTCCAAAAGAGACAGTGGACTTCACTAGGGTTTTTTGCGGCGTTATTATTGGGCCAAAATCCTAAAAACACGACGAACTGGGGTGTGACTGAGAATTACAGCCTTCAAAACAACAGACACTTCCAGTATTCTGTTACTGGGAAACACATCATTAAATTAGCAATAATTAGAAGAAGAATAGACCATGAATATTGTCCCAGTGTGGTCCTCGGCTCAGGTGTTAGTCAGCTCAAATAAATTAATAATTGATGGAGTTTCTCTCCGTCATTGGGAACAAATATATTTTTTAACAATTGCATGTAGGCGTGTGGACTAAAATAGACGGTGTGTTAGTGGAGTAGTGTGAGCAGTAGTTGTAGCTCAGTAAAGCTACAGTAAGCCTCAATCCTCCTCTGCTCTGACCATAATCTGCTGGGAGCCAGTGGGCGGGGCTTACAGGTAGACCACACCTGGCACGGTGACGTCACCAGGTGCTGCAGGTTAGGGTGAAGCTAGGGGACACCCTGGACAGGTCAGCAGTCAATAACAGGGCTACACAGAGAGACAAACAAGCACACTCACACTTAGAGACAATTTACAGTGGAATGGACCAGTAAGATCACAGCATGATAACCTATAAATAACCACAACTAAAAAATAGTTCCTTTGTTTTAGTGCAAAAAAGAAGTTTCTGAAAATATTCACATTTAAGAAACTATGTTTTTCCAAAACATTATGAACAAACTGAAATTCATCAAGCAAAATAAATTAAATTACAACAACATTATGCCTCAGTTTATCATTTACACATACAACTTACAGATCAAAGACAGAAAACATTTAGTCAGAGTATTTTATTTTATAAAGAAGCAAGACAAAATATTACAAAAATGAGACACAAAATGACAAAAACAAGAAATAATATAACAAAAAATGAGACAAGTGGTTTGCATGTTCTCCCTGTGCATGTGTGGGTTTTCTCCGGGTACTCCGGCTTCCTCCCACAGTCCAAAAATATGCTGAGGTTAATTGGTTACTCTAAATTGCCCATAGTTGTGAATGTGAGTGTGATTGTTTGTCTGTATATGTAGCCCTGCGACAGACTGGCGACCTGTCCAGGGTGTCCCCTGCCTTCGCCTGAGTCAGCTGGGATAGACTCCAGCACCCCCCGCGACCCTAGTGAGGATAAAGCGGTGTATGGAGGATGGATGGATGGATGAGACAAGTGACACAAAACAAAAAAAGGCATAAAAAATAGGCATAAAAGTTACAGAACGAAAAAAATGGACGAATGACATAAATGAGACAAAAAAAATGACAAAAGCGTGAAACAAAATGGCAAAAACGATTTATAAAACAACGAATAAAGGAAAGGACAAAATGACAAAAGTAAGACAAAAAACACAAGACAAAAAGGAAACACAAAGTGACAAAAAAGCGACAAAAATGTGAGACAAATGACAAAAATCAGACAAAAAAGACAATAAACAACAAAAACTGGACAAAATATTACAAAAATGAGACACAAAATGGCAACAGAACAATGAGCAATCTAATATTTTACTTTATGATCAAAACAACTTGTCATGGTCTAGAAATTGTTTTAAAATTTCTAGTTTTACAAATTGACAATTTGCAGTTGATGTGTAATTTTTACACTTTACAAAGTTGTCCCATCGGCCGGACTGGACCCTCTGGAGGGCCAGTTTTGGCCCGTGGGCCGCTTGTTTGACACCCCAGATTTAGAGTCACCAATTAACCTCAATTATCAACCTCAGCATGTTTCTGGACTGTGGGAGGAGACCGGAGAACCCAAAGAGAAAAAGGTTGAGAACAGATGGTTTATGATGAGTATTTAAAGAACTCCTCTGGTGAAAATCAGGTTTTTCCCTTGTTAACTTCTCCATTTGGGGTTTATTTTTACATGCGGGAACACATCATGAGCCGTCAGTGCTTTAGAGCTTGTAGCTGCAGTTTACTGATGACAAGCTCAAAAACAGTTTTTCATAAGAAACAAACCTGAGGAGCCTGTAACTTTGCAGGATGAGGCTTTCTCTGTCAATATTTGTCTTTAGAATTGGTTTCCAGTTCAGACATGATTTAGAGCTGAACAATTCGGGGTAAATATCTAATCGTGATTTTTCTGACGGGTATTCCTGCTTTATTTGCAATATGAGTTTTTTTAAAAATCAAGCTAATTTCAGTGTTCACTGTGGAGCAGCTTTCATTCAGATTCAAACTCTTTTTTTGTCGTTCAGTAATTAACATCACAGATGCTATCACATCATGAAACTATGATGCACTGCATGGATTAAAACAGAATAAAAACACGGAGTAAAAGATGCACAGAATGAAGGCTATTAACAACTAGAAGCGGATGTTATGAATGATATCTACACAATAAATAAAGGATATTGCACTATATATATAGATACAGATTTAATACACACAATAAATAAAGGACATTTTACATGTATGGAAATGCTACAATATTTTCTACATATGGTCTTGGAAAAAATGATTAGACCACCCTTGTTTTCTTCAATTTCTTGTTCATTTTAATGCCCGTATGTTACCTGAAGAATAAAATGAACATGACAAAAAATGTAGCTGATCACATAATGCTTTGTCCTGTTTCAGCCCGATCTCACGAGGATTCGTGAAACTGTCACGTAAGTTTTAGTTTCGGTTTCGTGCGCACCAACACGATTTCGTCATGTTTTTCGTGCCGCTCACCACGAAATGCACACCAATGTATTTTAAACGGCGGACTTTTCGTGCCACTCAGAACGTATTTCAAAAGAATGTGTATATTATATTTTTAATGTAAAACCGTGGCGAATCCAACGCTATATTTTGCATGACATCGTCCCTAAACATAACCCTAACCATAACCCTAACCATAACCTAACCATAACCTAACCATAAGCCGGTGGTACACTTACCAATTTGCATAGGAATTTCAAGAATGTCCGGCGGCCGGCGGCCGCAAACGCAATCACACAAGCAGTATACGCCGATGGACAGCTTAGATCGTCATGAATCCGCCGGTATAAACCACTTTCAGATGTGATTACCACAGCGAAAAACATTTCGTGGTGAGCGGCACGAAAAACATGACGAAACCGTGTTGGTGCGCACGAAACCGAAACTAAAACTTGCGTGACAGTTTCACGAATCCCCGTGAGACCGGGTTGCCTGTTTGACATGCTTAAGCAAAGGCCTGGAGTGGTTTCCTGCTGACTTTCAAGCCGTAGCACAACTCAGAAGCTGTCAGCTCTCACACAGTGCTGAAAACACATGCCTAAAAGACTTATGTGAAGCCACAAAGGCAGTCATTTTGGCACTGCTGGAAATTGGCTTGAGTGAGAAAACTGAAGATCTCCAAGACTGTACCAGAAAAAACAAGCCGAACATGCTACTACCAAATTGCTAGCTGGTCACGGCAGGAAAGGTCTTTCTACTCACCAGATGACCGTCACTCATCTGTACCTATGTCAGGAATCACTGTCAGACCTCCAGGTCCTTAGAAATGAGTGAACACTGTGGAGAAATGGGACTTGTTCGACAAGGACAGTTGGAAAGCGACTTGTAGAAGCTGGTCTGAAGTCACACAGAGCACAGAAGAAGCCCTTCATCAAGGAAAGACAGAGGAAAGCTGGTTAGTCTTTGCTGGATTGGACTGTTAATGATTGGGCTAAAGTTCTGTTCTGGGATGAATCCAGTTGTCAGTTGCTGTCCAGTCCAGCCAACTCGCTGGTTAGGAGGAAGCCTGGAGAAGCTGCAAACCAGACTGTCTGCCCCTACAGTAAAACACGGGGGTGGATCAACGACCATCTGGGGTAGTTTCAGTCTGAGTGGAACAGGGCAAATGCAATTGTGTGACCAGAGAGCGACTTTAAGTTTCAGTCAGAACCTCAAAGATGTTCTTAGCCTGTCTGAGCAGGTGTGATGTCCTCTCTGTCCCAGATCTGTGGTGCACAGTCACTAAATACTGCTTCCTCATAGTTGGTTTGCACGCTGGCAGTGAGTTCGTATGAAGAGCTCACTGCATCACTTTTAGTTTTACACATCAGCGCATCAGTGTGTTGCAGAATCCAGGTTTTATATTAGATTTATCAATTGGTAAAAATACTTGCATGCCATAAGTAATATGTGCATTTTGTTAGGTTCATTGCTGTTTTTATTGTGTTAGTGCATGCAAACTGCTATCTGTCCTGATTCATTAGCAGCCCTGCAGGAGGCTTTCTGAGTCTAATACTGCTGTGCTGTTAATTCAGTTCAATTCAGTTTGATTTATATAGCGTCAATTACAGTCAAATTGTCTCAAGACGCTTTACAGAACCCATATGCCTGACCCCCAGAGCAAGCCCAAAGGCGACAGTGGCAAGGAAAACACCCTTTTAACAGGGAAGAAACCTCGAGCAGAACCCGGCTCTATATAGGGGGGACCCATCTGCCTGCTGGCCGGGGGGGTTGAGAAGGACAGAGGAGGGCAAGGGGGAGGGATGGGAGGAGAGGGAGGGGTGGGAAAGCAAGGAAAGTACAACACAGCAGTGCCGATGCTGACCTTTGGCTCAGATAAAATCTTCTCATCTGAACGTTTGGCCCCAGAAATCCACCCGCCCATGCGTTGCAGCTGCAGCATCTTCAGTTGCTGTGCTGATGTTTCTCTCTGAATGCATCAGGTTGGTTTTTATTCGCGTGTAGCTCACATCTCAGGAGTCACACATTCATTTGTGAATGTCTGGAAATGGCACCTTCATGTTTGATTTGTGGTAGACTTTGTCTTTTGGCAAATAAAGTAGTAAAGTAGTTTTTAACGTTTATGCTGTTCCCAGAAGTTGGTTAAGGAGAATGAATTTTATAGTTTTCCTTAATGACTGTTATCTATAGATTGTATTTAATAGTTTGAGTCTGGCATTTGGCCATCACCATGTTGTTTTTTTGAAACCAGACATAATGATTTGACTGGAAAAACTAAAGACACTACACATGGTGATAAGTAGTCACCTGTCCATTTAAGTGAATTGATCATTTTATTGACAGTACTCGCCTCCTTGCATGCAAATGTTCCACCAGAACAGTTCCCCCATCACTATTTTGAGGGACCGCCATCACAGCATCCCGTTCTTAGTCCTGCTTACACTATTGTGCTTGGTTTAGAGCAATACAAACACACTAGAGTGTTTTATTTACGCATATAGTAGAATGATAATGAGGTGCTGCAGTCAGACCGTTCTACACAGCGTCGTGCTGCACAGAGATCCCTGAAAAGTAGTTCCAGATTTATTTATTTTTTACAGGAATCATTACCTTTTTTAAAGAATGTCATCAGATTGCATCAATAGAGAGTATTTGTTTAAACTGACATATATTTATTTATTCAGCCCTGTCTGTGCAACTGGGAAAACAATTATAGATGAAATCAGGAGAGCAGACATTTTAAACACGATAGCAAATTACAGTGTTTTACACAGTGCAGTAAAAACATGAAATGAAAGGGACAAAAAAACAGCAAAATGCTAATTAATAGAAGAGAAAAGTTTGGCCACAGATGGTTTACATGAGTATTTAAAGAACTTCTGTGGTGAAAATCAACAATTGTGCTTAGGATAAAGAAATACAAACATGCTAGAGCGTTTTTTCCCCTATAGCAGAATGATAATGAGGTGCAGTCAGACCATTCTACACAGCACTTTATCAGCATGAGAGAATATACTATCTAAGGGAGACTTCTTCTACATTAGCTTAACATTTCGGACTTGGAGGCTATATTTATCTTTTATATGCATTTATTCTGTCACCACACAGTTGGGTCATTCCGTATGAAATCAACCAATTTTAAGAAAACTTCCCACCTGACCCTCTCAGAAGTTTTTATAGCTTGGAAAATCTAAACTGAATCTCCATGTTAGGAGATACAGGAGAGTCAGTTTGGCATTGTGCGAATTGAATCGCGTTTCCCTCCCGGTACAGTTTGGTACGACCAATCATAGCACGGGAGGCGGAAGTTAATGCTGCGTCATCTTCAGCGCCTGGATTACCCATAAAGATGATGCCGGAGGAGGGGGGCCAAAGCGAATCTTTTTGTGGTCTCTTGGCGTTTTGGATGGCGTTAGTCGTTGCCTCTTTTCACTTGACGTTTCCGACGATGAGGAGGCAGTGGATGGCTCGTTACTTTCGGCTTCTTGCCATTGTTTGTACAGAGGAAAATCCCGTTCCAAACGTGAGTAAATTTAAGCAACTTTTACACATATGCACCGACTTGGTTTGGCTCCGATTTAAAGTTATTCCTAACACCGCTAATCGTTCGAAAGGAGTCTTTTGTTGCGTAGCCTTTTCAAAAATAAGTGTTTTACTTGAGAGTACCCCATGTATTCACAGATTTTTGTGACAAAAACGGCAGTAATCATTCACCGCGACGCTTTCTCGGCTGCATGCCATTGTTGTTTGGACTACATGGCTTCAAGGTCGATTTGTTTGTGCATCACGTCTGTGTTACGCTGATTGGTTCTTTCTCGTTCAAGCTGCATTCGTTAGCCCCTCCTTTTGGAAATCGTCTCGTATCATCACAATGCCAGACTGCCTTCATTTGTATTTATATTAATACATAAATAAAGTCAGTCTGGATTTTCCAGGCAAACGTTTTTACATACATTTGTTACATTATATATGATGGGAAAATCCAAAATTTGAATGCTTTATTGTCATTAGTTTCAAAGTTATGGCCATTTGAAGTAGATAGGGAGTACCCTATTATTGCAGCCAAAATTAAGACTTGAAATTTTCCATCATTTTCAGACTTCTATAACTTCTGAACAACAAAAGATAAAGATCTGAAAATTTCAGAATCATTTCACAGTGACCTATAGTCCTCAGAAATGTGAAAATATTTACTTTATATTTATAATTGCATGTTACAGAGAATGACAAATTTGTGATTTTTATCCATCAGGAAACTTCTAAACTGCTACATTTGGCGACCCATTACATAACAACTAATCATCATATCCATTAGAGATTTTATGTGGTATAAATCTAAGGATTGGATCTGTATAAAATGAAAGTGCTATGGTATGTAATGCATGAAATATGAACAGCTAAAAATCCAAAATATCTGTCTGACCTTCGGATTCAAAGGTCAATATCAGCATGTGGGAGAGGTGGTATCAAAAAATAAGACATCATGTGAAATTACAGGAATTTCCCTAAATTTTGACACCAAGCACAACTTGCTTCTATAAACCCTTCTCTGTTTAATGTATTTTAATCAGTGAATCTGAAGGTCGGACAGATATATAATAGGGACAATAATAGGGTACCCCCCTACCTACTTCAAATGGCCATAACTTTGAAACTAATGACAATAAAGCATTCAAATTTTGGATTTTCCCATCATATATGATTTACTAAATGTATGTAAAAACTTAGCAAAATCTGAGAGGGTCAGGTGGGGACCACTGGTTGAAATGATATGGAATGACTTAACAACTGACTAGACGAGATAGAAAACTGTGGCTGCTAAAGAACGGACAGATCAGACAGGAGACATTTGAAGTGCAATGAAGTGCAGCACTGTCCAGTAAATGTGACACAGCTTGATTTAGTGGTAATGTTCACCAGAAATGAGAGGTGAGGCTTTTCTGGCTGAAGCTGCTGTTGGCTCACCGCTGTGTTTCATTTTGAAATGTTTTGAAATATCAATCTTTTATTTTTTTTTTCCCCTCAGTGATCAGGACCAAGCAGTAACAACAACCATGGTGACCAAAAAAGTCAGGACAGAATATATGAAGAAGTTCAGGGATCCTAAATGGGAGACGTTTTCTAAATGCTATGAGGACTCTCTGAAGTACCGTCTGACCCGGCGGGTGATGGAGCACTCCCACAAGCCCTGGTTCTGGGAGGGCTGGGACAGCGGCTCGGACTCCAGCGGCTGGTCCACGCCGAGGATCACCAGGAACAAAGTTGCTCCTCTGTCTCTCCCGCCGGCCACGTCCTCAGAGGTCAAACAGAGGTTGTGGGAGATGAAAGCCAGTCCTGGACCAAAACCACCTTCTGAAGATGGAGAAACTGAGGTGGGAACAGGAGAGGCTCCAGTTGTAGACGCTGCACCAACCACAGGTAATTATTACAGAGCTGGAGACGACTTCATGTGCTGAAATACATCAATAAGCCTTTAGCTGAGACACCAATTTTGCTTTTTTTTAAGCAGAAATGCACACTATATGCTTGGTCCTTATTCTAAAATATGAGGAATTTCTGCTTTTCTCCATTTTAAATATTTTAAATGGAATGTATTTGTTGTTTGGACAAAGCAAGCAGCATGACGACGCCTCTTTGGGCTCTCAGATTTGTGTCAGGTTGTTAGCCGCGCTGGTGTCATGACTCCAGTGATGGCAGTGTCGGTTTTTGAGTAAATCAGTCCACCTCTTCGGTCCACACTGAAGTATAACAACAACTACTAATACAATTACCTTGACATTATTTACAGACATCCATGTTCCCGAGAAAATAATCCTGCTAACTTCATGTAACTGAACTTCTTGTGCCCTCGTGATGTTAAAGCTGGTCATTTTGATTGATTTTTGTCAACAACTATTTGATGGATTACAGTTCATTTTGATACAAAGTTTGGTTGCTACTTTTAGTTATGTCTATTAGCAAATATGTTGTAGATTATTCCCTTTATTAATGAATTAATGTCTTGTCTAAAAACTGTCATAGTTAGAAACATTCATCACAGAGTCCACGGTGGTGCCTTTGTCAACAGAATATGGTTTTGGACTGTTCGATTTGTATACACTCAGGAAAAGTAATCACAAGGTGCTTTACAACAGTAATAAAACAAAGATAAAAAACAAAAACAATAATGCTAAAGGTAATAAATTGTTGATAAGGGCAAACGTTCAAATCAGAGACCAAGAAAAATTTAGTTTTTCATGAAAAAACAAAAATCTAACTCAGAATAGTACTTACTGGAATAATTTATGATACTAATTAATTTTCTGTCAGTATATTAATCTATTAAATGACTAATCGCAGCTGTTATGTCCGTCCCAGAACGAATCCTATTAGCAAGTCCCACTGAGCTGTGCTTTCTGTTTGGTGGTAGCTGAAAGTGAAATATTAAGCTTCAGACGAGCCTGTTTGCTCTTCTACCTCTTCTTTTCCTGTCTGGCTTCCAGGAAACGTTTGGAATAGTCTAACAGAGGAAGTGTTTCTTTGTGCTCCTGTGTGAGCATCTCTGTGACAGTAGGAAGGCCAGAGGCTGGTTTACCTCAAGAGGCACTGATGCTAAAAATATTTGGACTGAAGGTTCAGCGGTCAGGTGGGACTGTTTTCTCCTGCTCACTCACTGAGGAGCATATTGTGCTTTTTTCAGCATTTCCATGGCTGCATTTCAGACAGGACGCTGTCAGAACACCAGCTCTGAACTTCCCTACAGCAGATAAAAGGCCTATAGACATTGTTAGGAGGACTTGCAGTTTACATACATTCAGGCACGACATCCCTCCTCAGTTTCATTGAACAGGAGCATGTAACAAATGTTTCTCTGTCTGTGCTGATTAATCCTGATCGTACCGATGATTAAAACCAGAGACAAGAGACCAAAGACAGAGAGCAAAACCCACAGTCCATATTCTGTGTAATTTATCTGTCATTTATCACACTTAAAGGGCTGCACGGCGAGGTGGTGGTTAGCACTGTCGCCTTGCAGCTACAAGATCCCTGTTTGTGTCCCAGCCTTCCCAGGATCTTTCTGCATGGAGTTCAGATGTTCTCCCTGTGCATGCGTGGTTCCTCCCACAGTCCAAAAACATGCTGGGGGTAACTGGTGATTCTGAATTGCCTGTAGGTGTGAATGTGAGTGATTGTTTGTCTCTATGTGTAGCCCTGTGACAGACTGTTATCTGTCCAGGTGTCCCCTGCCTTCATTCTAAGTCAGCTGGGACAGACTCCAGCCCCTGTGACCCTAATGAGGATTAAGTGGTGTATAGATGATGGATGGTTGGATCACACTTAAATGTCCTGCTAAGTTACAAACTATTTTATTGCCAAATATTCCACTTGGTGTTTCTCTCTCCACTCTAGCTCAACAAAGAATCACTGTCTAGGGAAACATTTTGTACTGAAAAGGACTGCAAAAAGAGGCCCCCGCACACTGTCCAACTTGCAATATATCCTTTATTGTAGTAGTGACGTTTCGGTACTAGACCTTCATCAGACAAACATTTTAAGTCCATGAGAAGCCATCTTAAATAGGGAGTGGTTGTTCCTCCACAGCCAATCCCATTCACACATGTACATGAAAGTCATTAGCCCTAATTTAATACAAAACACAGAACAATTAATAACAAACAAGCATAGTGACTGGCTAAGCCCAACTCTCAAAGGAACATGAAATACTGTTAAAAGAATTTTATAATATCCATCAGAGGCTCAGAAATGTATATATATACAAAGATGAACACAATCAACAGGTCATATGATTAGATAAACCTCATGATATATGTGCATATTTCATATGTATCCAGAAGTAGTTAAAACTAGACAGGATCTTCCACTCAAATAGGACATTAAAATTCATGCTTCAGCACAAGGTCACAGAAACATATTTAACAGCAGTTCATCATTTAAGCCCTTTGGGGTCAATGTTTGGAGGGTATAGATCCAGTAAGCCTCACGCTGTTTTAGTAGCTTGTCGTGGTCACCTCCCCTAAGTGGCGGGTCTACCTGTTCAATGCCACAGAAACGTAAAGAGGAAATGTCATGATGAGCATCATTAAAATGTACGGCCACGGGATAATCCCGATCGTTCCTACGTACAGAACTTTTATGTTCACTTATCCTATGTTTAAGTTTTCTTGTGGTTTTTCCCACATAGGCCAGACCGCAAGGACAGCGTATCAGGTAAATCACATGTGTAGATGCACAGGTGATAACACTGTTGATGGAATATAATTTACCTGTGTGAGGATGCGAAAAATAACTAGTTTTTCTAGTATTATTACATTGCGCACAACTGCCACAGCGGTAGTTTCCATTTGGGAGAGGGTGCAAGCGTGTCTGTATAACTTGACTGGATTTCATGTTATCATTAAAATTAGCACGAACTATGTGATCCCTTATATTTCTCCCTCTTTTATTTACGAACAGAGGAGGATCTTTGAACAAGGAGGCAAGTTCCGGATCGGACTGAATAATATGCCAGTGTTTATGGAAGACAGACCTGATTGCAGCAGAGTAGGCAGAATACTGAGTTATACACTTAACAGAAAATTTCTTTTGTTTTTTAACTCCCTTTTTTAACAACTCAGAACGTGTCTTTTTAAGAGCCAATTCATATGCTTGATCAATCCACAATGATGGGTACCCCCGCTCCACAAATCTCTTCTTCATATCCACTGCCTTTTCAATAAAGTCCTCCACAGAATAACAAATTCGTCTCAATCTGAGAAACTGACTAATGGGAAGACCCTTTCTTAAGGAAGTGGGATGACAACTGGTGGCCAACAGTAAAGTATTTTTATCTGTGTCCTTGCGATAGATAGTTGTTATGAGAGAGCCACTGTTCTTAATGACCCACATGTCTAGGAAACTTACTCTTTCATCACTGTAGTTTGATGTAAATTGTAAGTTACTATCAAAACTGTTCAACACAGTAATAAAATCTGCCAGTTCATCAGGGGTTCCTTTATATACACAAAAAATATCATCAATGAACCTGTACCATTTTATAATCCTGAGCAAATGTGTATTTTTGTCTGGACTGAAGATAAAATTCTTCTCAAAAAATCCAACAAATAAGTTTGCATAATTAGGTGCACAGATGGTACCCATACTTGTCCCTGACACTTGTTGGTAGAAGTCATTTTCAAAGCTGAAATAATTGTATTTCATCACAAAACTAGCCAAATCAATGATGAATTGATTAGGAGGGTTAGTTAGTGAGTTGTTAAAAAAGGGAGTTAAAAAACAAAAGAAATTTTCTGTTAAGTGTATAACTCAGTATTCTGCCTACTCTGCTGCAATCAGGTCTGTCTTCCATAAACACTGGCATATTATTCAGTCCGATCCGGAACTTGCCTCCTTGTTCAAAGATCCTCCTCTGTTCGTAAATAAAAGAGGGAGAAATATAAGGGATCACATAGTTCGTGCTAATTTTAATGATAACATGAAATCCAGTCAAGTTATACAGACACGCTTGCACCCTCTCCCAAATGGAAACTACCGCTGTGGCAGTTGTGCGCAATGTAATAATACTAGAAAAACTAGTTATTTTTCGCATCCTCACACAGGTAAATTATATTCCATCAACAGTGTTATCACCTGTGCATCTACACATGTGATTTACCTGATACGCTGTCCTTGCGGTCTGGCCTATGTGGGAAAAACCACAAGAAAACTTAAACATAGGATAAGTGAACATAAAAGTTCTGTACGTAGGAACGATCGGGATTATCCCGTGGCCGTACATTTTAATGATGCTCATCATGACATTTCCTCTTTACGTTTCTGTGGCATTGAACAGGTAGACCCGCCACTTAGGGGAGGTGACCACGACAAGCTACTAAAACAGCGTGAGGCTTACTGGATCTATACCCTCCAAACATTGACCCCAAAGGGCTTAAATGATGAACTGCTGTTAAATATGTTTCTGTGACCTTGTGCTGAAGCATGAATTTTAATGTCCTATTTGAGTGGAAGATCCTGTCTAGTTTTAACTACTTCTGGATACATATGAAATATGCACATATATCATGAGGTTTATCTAATCATATGACCTGTTGATTGTGTTCATCTTTGTATATATATACATTTCTGAGCCTCTGATGGATATTATAAAATTCTTTTAACAGTATTTCATGTTCCTTTGGGAGTTGGGCTTAGCCAGTCACTATGCTTGTTTGTTATTAATTGTTCTGTGTTTTGTATTAAATTAGGGCTAATGACTTTCATGTGCATGTGTGAATGGGATTGGCTGTGGAGGAACAACCACTCCCTATTTAAGATGGCTTCTCATGGACTTAAAATGTTTGTCTGATGAAGGTCTAGTACCGAAACGTCACTACTACAATAAAGGATATATTGCAAGTTGGACAGTGTGCGGGGGCCTCTTTTTGCAGTCCTCATGGTCTGTTTTTCTCTCTTCGCACCTGTTTTTTGATAGATGTGCGAAGTGTTTACCTTGTACTGAAAAGGACTAAAACATTGAAGGATATCTTCTTGATTTGCGCAATTCAGACAGGTGAAGGCCCATTATAGCTCTAGATGCATAATTTTGCACAGAATGAGGACTGTATATCATATCTCCCAGCTTTTACACTGAAATTGCAATAGGTAGGAAAATATTGATGGTCCGTAAGCACAGGAAGACTTATTTCAACAAGAAATAAGTGACGTAATACTCACACGAGCAACTGGATATTATTTTAGATCAGATCTGTGAAACTGTGAAGCTGTCCTGTGACATGACTCTTGCACTCATCAGACTGTAGGATGAATCTGGTCATTTTTGCTCCAATCCAGTGAGAATCATGTTGCCTGTGTGACTCTAACCTTTCTAACACTGTTTCCTGTGTGCTCCTGGTTGTGTTTGTCTTTTGAAGCTCCAGTCGTAGAAAACGGTGTGAATGAGGACAGCGGAGGTTCGGTGACGGCGGCTCCGAACACCAGCGGACCCTCAGACGACACGGCAACAGACAACGGGCCGGCTGACACTGCGTCTTCTGATGGAGAGCCGGTGAATCCGGCACCACGCCGACGTCACCGCCGTCGCACCCCTCGTTCTGAGCCGGGACAACAGGACAGCTCCCATGATGGCAAACCAGCTGTTGTCCGCAAACCGTCGAGAGCAAAGAGCCAACCGCCGATCAGCACCAAGGAGAAGGAGAACCGGAGACCATCGAGTCGGTTAGATTGGACCGAGAGGCAGATGGAGGTCAGCAGGACGTCCGGTGATGTGTGTCTGTCTCAGTTTAGACACTGTGTGTATTTTAAAAGCCTTTTAAGAGGCAAACCATGTTTTTAATACTAGTGGGAGCATTAAATGTCCTCGCCGTGCTAACCATTCTTCAGAAGGACAGCAATAATTTGTTACATTTATTCTTCTGAAGCTTTTAGGACAAGTTGCACTCCTGCTGAGGCCTTTCAGTGTTTACAACTTTTGATAGATGCTGACCTTCTGCAGACAAAACTAAATGTATGTTCTTCAAAAACTGCCAGATCAGCACTATCTGGATTTTTTTTTTAAAGAAATAGTCAACAAATAGAGTTAGTATCTACTTTTAAATATGTAGTAGTTTTAATTGATTTGTCTTTTAAGGAGCACATTCAGTGTATGGTAGAAAAAAACAAAGCTCTTATTCGCCTTTTATTACTGAAACAAGTCTTGCTTTTCCTTTTGTGTTAAACAGAAATTGCTAGAAACAACCTTTTTGCCTGTTTTTGACTATGGAGATGTGCTGAAGGCTTCTGCTAGTTGTCTTAGCCTGCTGGATAGTTTGTACCATGGAGCGCTGAGATTCATCATCAGATGTGCTCCCCTTACTCACCACTGTGTTCTATTCTAAAGTTAGCTGGACATCTTTAAGCGCCCGACATCTCATTCATTTGTGTTTATTTGTCTGGGATATTATTCATTCCTATCTGTCTTGTCTTTAAACAAGGAAACATGGAAGTCACAATCTCCAGTCTGTGGATACTCTGCAGTTTGTCATCCCAAAGTACAATCTGATTTCAGTGGGACTAACCTGGTTTAATAAATAACAAATTACTGATACTAGCAACCGCTTTTCTTCTTATTATTCCTGCTAAATTAACCCCTGACCTTGTGAAGGTCTTGGATGTGTGAAGTAAAAGTCAGAGCAGTTTGAGTCCTTCAGAGCAGCTCGGCCTCGTTCACAGGACACCAGAGAAGTGAAGCCGTGTCACCAAACACTCTGCCAACATTAATAATGAAACACCGGTGTGCTTTTCGGAAACGGCTCCTCTCTCTGGTTTCTCCTCACAGAGCCACACATCAGACGCCTGCGTTCAGACCAGAAGGGAGTCCGATAAGCGCAGCTCCAACCTGGACCGCCGGCGAGCTCGATCAGCTGACCTGGAGAAGATGAATCGGTCGCAGCTGACAGTAGTGGACGACCGCTGGATGACGGAGTACATGCGCTGCTTCTCCGCCCGGCTGAGGTAGAGATGGGATCCACCCAAACCCCTGAAAACCACGCTTCCTTATTTGAGAGCAAATGTCAGGAGGTGTAGATCGTTTCTAGAGGGGGATTAACAAGACAGACTGAAACCACGTTGTCTCGTTACAGCCCATCATCCCAAAACATCGCTGTGTGGTCTCCTTATTGGACAGAAAAATAAAGGAAAGGAGGGGTAGATGCAAAATGTAGCTTTTTCAGTTTAAGTGTAACTCATTATTGTGCAACACGCTGAGAGAGGAACCTCTGGAAGTCAGACAGAGACACAACTTCACCTTCCTCCTCTTAGTTTGGTGAGTTAAGTCTCTTTAAATACTGCAGTACCCATAAGCCTCAGGGACTGTCCAGCTCAACATCATTTATTAACTCCATTGTGATCCAAACCAGATCTTTTAAAGCCTGTCGCAGTATCCTTAAGCATAGAAATCTCACACAAAGACAGAGAACATTTTTAATAAAGATCCTACAGCCATGGCCATAAGTTTGGACACAGCATGACTTCCTATGTCTGTTTTGATGTCTATTACAGAACATAACTAATATTTTTGACAGCACCAGTTTAATTAGTCAACAAATCAACAAGGGATATAATATTATCAATAAATTCCAACAATTGGAACAACTTTGTTCCCAAAACATATATGAGAAGAAAATAACAAAAAAATGCAGTACTTTCACAAACGAATTTGGTAAGAATAACAAAATGACACCAAACTCTTTTGATGTTTTTTTAAATATGAAACTTAATATAGTTCTCAGGAGTTGTGTATTATCACCCAAACACTTCAGTATTTTGTGGTATTTTCTAAGATTCACATGCGTCATGGTACTTGTGTCCAAACTTATGGCCATGGCTGTATAAATGGGCTTTTTTTCATGAACTTGTGACCAGGATATGACGCGTCATAGTGGAGAAATCTACTTGTCAGTTCTCTCTGTAAGTTATGGCAACACAGAAAGATATTTGAGTATTGAGTGTTGTTTGTCACATCAGTTCAGCTAATACGAGCTCATCACAATGAAAGCTCAACATTTTTGATATTGACTTCATTTAAATTTGCAAAACGTAAACTACAGTTTTCACATAGCTCAGCCTTAATTTTCACCCCATAATAAGGAAGACAGTGGCCATTTAAAGCATGTGACGTAACTTTTCTGACCTCGGTCTTTAATATGTTTATCACAGCAATGAATGAAACGATGATGTGAGAACAGTATTTAATGTGAACGATAACTGATGCTGACGAACACACAGAGAAAAAAAACAAATAAATCTGCAGCTCTCCTCAGCTTTAAGAAGCTTTATAGTCTAATCACAGCTGTACTCTTTTGGTCACTTGTGTTTTTCTTTAGACATAATAGTATTTAAAAAATAACAAAGCAGACCAGCTAATGAACATGGTGACTGATTCTGCTGCCCCCAAGTGGCCAAAAAAAAGGTTTAGGAGCGGAAACACTCCAACATGCGTTCAGCTAACATCTTCTATGCTGAAGAGGACATTTCCTTTCAGACCTGGGATGTATTCCCTTGTACACTCTGCCACCTCCTCACTTTATTTTAGATTACACAGTTATTTATGATGAATTAACGAGACAACAGGAGCAGCGTCACCTGTTTGCTCCTTTCAGAGTGAGTCGCTGCTGTTGAGGATGAAAACACTGAGTTTAAAGTTTGTGTGCTCATTTATTCATAGACTAAAGCCTGTTTAAATGTCTTTGTAATATGTTAAGTATCATTTGTATTGAACGAAGCTCTCCTTGGCAGGCTGCTAGTGCTCTTTCGGTCGATACTCTTGATGTTTTGGTGAAGTCATACAGATGCTGTGAGGAAAAAAGGGTTTCATTTCATGAAATTTCTGGAGAAACAGATCTTTATTTCAAAGGAATCAGAAAAGAAAACGCTTTTTAAGAAGTCGCTCTTCCCTTTGTTTGTTTCCCCCCGACGGCAGCGGCTCAGTCTGCAGGAACGTTTCAGTTTTTAGATGTGACGGACTTCCGTGTGTTTCTCTGGTTCTGTTGTTTGTGTGGAAACTATTTGCATTTTGAGAATGAACAAACAAACAGATGAGATGAACTCTTTCTACGCTTTTCTTTACATGAGTTAAAAGAACAATCACTTCCTGAATGTATTTTTATTTCTGTGCATGAAAGTCTCCAAACACTCTGCTGTGCTTTATCCAGCTCTTACTCTTCCTTCACACTCGTCATGTTTCTCCGTTCTCTCTCTCTAAGGCAGCTGTGTGTTTCTACGGCAACAGAAAGGACCAAACTGGAATATTTTTGATATCTGAGTATTTTGAACTAAAGACTTAAATTAGAAGAAAACTACTGCCGGATAGTTTAGCAGAAATATAGAAAGGCGCGTTTTATCAGATAACTTAGTTTTTAAGGTATTTTTAGAGGACAAATGATATCTAAGCTGTGCTCTAAGCTGTGCTGGCTTTAAATTCATCTCAGTCTTAGTACATGAATTTCAATGAGTGGACTGTTAAACAATTTCAGAGTATAGTTGGTGTTTTTTCAGGTTCTATCACATCAAGCAGCTCCTTGTTTCTTTTCATTTCAATGAAAAATCAATCTTTTCTGTTTACACAGTGCTAAACGCTTCACATGTTTCTCTTCATTCAGAATGAAAAGATTAAATCACAGCAGGAGCTAATTCAGCTTCTTTGGGCTGATTATGCAAACAGAAACAGATCACTTCAAGCCCCTTTTAGTGGTTTAGTAAATCTTTTAACTAAAGAGGAGGTGAGATTTAGAAAGTGCAGCGCTTTAATATTGCTGATTTATGTTTATGTATATAAAGACAACAGAATTGTTTGCTTTATGAGAAATCAGGTCTCACACTCTGTTTCCTGCAGTCTTTTAGTGCTATAATAAAGACCACTAATTTCACAATGATGTCATTGAATAAATAAATAAAAAACTGAAATTTTCAAGGATGAAGACAGAAATAACTGTTTTATATTTAATTAATAAGCGACAGCCTGAAGGCTGTCGTTTTCTAACTAAACAGATGAGATCTATCCAGATGGAGGCAGCTTATCACCTCAGCTAAACAATTTCTGCCACATTTTATTTTCTGAGGTTATACTTTCTGTGTTTAAGGTTTTCTTTAAGCGTTTTCAGTTGCAGAACATAGTGTTTATATACCAATTAAGGTGCTTAAACATTCACGGTTGTCATATATTATGTACTCATTTCCTAGTGGCTTCCTGGAAAGAACCACATCATTTGGTACCAGTTATCAGACAAATAGAGGCAGTTTTCTCTTGGTACAGGTGAAATGAAATTGTTTTCACTTCAACTCCATGATCGGTAATTCAGCTGAACATGCAAAAACAAAGTAGACACTGATTTCCTTTAGTCTGACAAATTATTTAATCAGAATAGCTTCACACAGTCCAGCACACAGTTTAAAATCTGTATGAATGAGGTTTCCAGTAATAAATTGATAATAGAAGAACATTCATTTCTTCAAGCTGCATATTCCTTCCAGGAAGCTTCCTCTGAAATAATGAAGGAATGACAGATCTGTAAAACAGTGTCACAACAGCTTCCTGCTGCACACTCTGAAATCAGCCTCCTGATTCAGTCCTCTGTCTCTGCCATACCTCTCTCCTATGTTCAGTTTATATCCAGAGATGGGATGAAAGGAGAATGTTTGCAGCCAAAATAACATGAACTGTTCTAAATCTGAATATTGGATTACCTCCTTGTGTTTAGACATCAAACTTCATCTCTTTCCATCGATCAGACAAACAGGATGTGAAGTAAAGCTCAGTCTGCAGGTGTTAGATGTTGTTACGGGGTTTTGAATTTCTGTTCTGTTAATTGTTGATGTAACTAAAGATTGTAAATAGACGTCATCTTCTCGTCTCATGACTAACCGAGGGCTAACGTTCACTTTGTAAGATATCGAACTGTTTGTGAGTTTACTTTTAAAGCTGAATGCATCAAAGTCACTGAGAATGTTTATGAGTTTCACACCAGCTAAACCTCGTTGCTCTGAATGTGCACAATGATTTATTTACTATTTATTTTCACAAGGTTTTGCTCACTGTGTTGTGAGACAACTGGAAACGCCTCATCATTTTCAACATGTCCAGTCTGAAACAGCAATGTTTTTAGTGTGGCGGTGAAGAAAGTTCTCAGATTCTTTACTTAAAGGGGCCTAATGTCCAACTCTTTCCAGTATTTTACTCTGGGACTCCACTACAGAAAGTCTGCATGATTGACAGTTAAAAATATTCTTATTCGTCTTTCTTACAAGGATTACTTTACATCGCTTTCACCTCATTATGTGATATTTTTGCTGTCTTCATATACGATCAGCTGACTTTCCAATATCAAACAGTACTGTTCAAAAGTGTGGGGTCACTTAGAAATGTCATTATTTTTAAAAGAAAATACATTTCTTTTAATGAGGACAACATTTAATGAATGATAAATCCAGTGTAGACATAGTTAATGTGCTAAATGACTGTTCTAGCTGGAAACGGCTGATTTTTAATGGAATATCTCCATAATAATGCTACATTGTGTTAGCTGATGGTGTTAGAAGACTCACTGATGATTAGAAGACCCTTGTGCAGTTTTGTGTGAGGCTTCATGGAAAATGTGAAATTACCTGTGTGAGCCCAAACTTTTGAACAGTAGTGTGCATATATGACAGAAAATATGGAAAAGCATCAGAGGTTCCTTTCAAATGAATGTCCTAACCATGCTGTGAAAATGCTCCGTTACAGTAAGTTAGATTAAGTATATTAAATACAATCAGCTATGTGCTTTAAAGCTGCATCTATTATCATATTTCTTAGGGATTATTCTGCTAGTTGTCTCAGTTAAGTCCACAGTGACTCCTTCACAGAACAGATGATCTTGACACTAAAGCAGGAAATTCTCACATTTAAGCAGCTGGATCCATGAAATATTTTGAACTTTAAGGACAAACCACTTAAATATTAACCACTTGATTGTATGAACCGACTGATATTTTAGAGAGTTTGCATTAATTGTTTTTCATAACGAACAACAAGAAAATTTCCTAAAGGAGCAAAATCTAGACAGAAATTAACGTTTTGGAGAAACTTGGTGTGGAAAAAGTTGAGAAGTAAACTATAAATGTGGGAATCCGTGCGTCTCCTCGTGGGTCACAGTTGCCGACTAAATATTCATGGTACTTTTAGCTTCATGATGGTGTTTTTCTTGAAGTTGACTAAAACGATCAACAGTAACTGTTAGAGAAGTGTTCAGAAATCAGCCTTTCTTTTAGACAAGCTTCTCCCACATGGATGAATCAGGACAGGTTTAAAAAAGAATGAACTTTTTCTCTAGAATGGACCCAGAGTATGTAAATGTTCACGTGGATCTGCTGAGCTGGACGTGTTGTCACAGACCGAAAGCCTACTGCAAACGTCTGTAAATTCACTTTTGCTTTAAATTTCAAATTGTTTGTGTCGTTAATGTCGTTGGCTTGAACAAATTTGGGTCTGAAGTCACAGCAGGACAGTTTACTCAGAGGTGAACATCATTTTAACGTTCCATTGAGGGTCGTTGCTCACGGTCGATGTAGTAAAGGTCAGGTCAGTAAATGTGCTTTAAAATATCATGCAGGGGCTTCATAAAAGAGGAATGTTCTGTTGGTTTATCCTCTGTTTGGGGTCACATGACTCTCTCTAGCCAGCAGTCTGAACTGTCAGGTTTATTAAAAATTCATGTGGACCAGATAGAAGATAGAATCTACTTGAGGGCAGCTTGATCTTAAAGAGAAAAAAAAAACCGCCAGAAAATGTCTCTTGATTTTTGCAAAAACATTGTGGTGTTTGTTTCTTTGCTTATGTTTATAATACTTTATTTTTGAGCATCCAAATGTTCAGACAATCACAAGAAAGTATTTGAACTGTTGTTGAGCAGCTAATTTAATGGTAAAATAATAGAAAGTTCCTTATTTAACATAAAAAACATTAAATATAAGCTATTATATACGGTGGAGTTGTGTTGGAGAAAGTGTTTTTCTAGTGTGGTTTTCTGGCAGCAGATTCGATGAAATGTTTATACATCTGAATATTTCATCATGTTTTATCTCCACTGACTGTTTACATTTTTGCTCACTGTATTTGTATTTGAAAACATGCACAGCTTATGTTTTCATCACTTTAGGCATTGCTGTGAATAAATCTTATTTGAATAAAGTCTGATTTGAATAGTTCATATGTGTGTGCCTCGATGGTATTTAAAGATGGAACTAAATCCTACTGTTACCGTAGTAACAGCATTTTATAAGTGACCAGCATATATATTGTTTCTTTTTTTCAAATGAAAAGACTGATGTTTGTGTTTATGTTCAGATTCTCTGGAAAAAAAAAAATTCACGTCCTTCTCCTTAAGCAAAAAACAAAAAGGCAAATCTTAAATTGGGTTGCTCAGAGAAGTATCACATCTTCTGCAGATCTAACAGATCCAGTTCACACAGAGGAGCTACAGTCCAACTTATCCTTTAAACTTTATTCTCTACTGACTTCAGCTCTGTTTTATCCTCACGGAGGACTGAAGCCCTCAGTTTGTGGATTAGCTTGTTGCACCAACCACAATTATCGGATGATTTTGATTTATTTCTGCCTTATCTGTGGGTCAAAGCGTATACTGAAGTAAACGTGAATTCCCTGCAGCTTCACAAAAGAACAAATGTTTGGTGTTAGATTTACATTGAACTGCAAGTGTTCATATTAGATAAATGAACTTTTCTTCTGTTAGGTGACTTCTTTTTATTATTCTGCTTTTAGAAAATGATGAAGACAAAATCATCCATTTCAAAAAGTGGTGCTGGTGTAAATGACACCTCAGTGGTCAGTTTGCCCCAGATGGAGATTCCTAATGCAGTTCACAAAGTAGCTGGTGCTGGGGCTAATTTCTCAACAACAACAAAAAAACATATTTGGAAAGCTGCAGGGAGCTCTCACTCTGTTTACTTCTACTCGTTTCCCTGAATCTCTACAACACAGGAGGAAGGTGCAAAGTTAGCAGGATCCATGCAGACATAGAATCACATTAAAGGGAAATAAACCAGGCTGAAGTCAACTGGACTTCTCCTCTAACTTAACTAAACTGGATAGATAACTTTATGGTCTGTTTCAAGTAAAAAACAAATTCATCTTTTGTCATGGCTGTAAGACAAATTTTTAAAAGCCCACTCAAACATAGAAAACACCCTCATGCATTAAAAACACAGTACAATAAATATAAACAAGTAAAGCATATAAAATAACTAACAAGACAGTGCAGTCTATTTTGTGTTATTAACCCTCCTGTTGTCCTCATTTACAGGAATCAAAAAGTATTGTTTCCTTGTTTGAAAAAAATCCAAAAATTCAGCAAAGAAATTCCCAAAATCTCTGAAAATCTGCAAAACCATCAGGAAAAAAAAACTCCAAATATTCCCTTAAAGTTTCCCTTAAAAGTTTTTGGGAAAAAAAATATCCCCAAAATAAATGTAATGAGTAAAAAACTTTCCAAAAAAAATCCTAAAAATATCTAAAGTGATTCCATATATATCAGTAAAGGTTCTAATAGCATAATGGCACTGAGCAAGATGGAGGCCATTCTTACAAACATGGACCATCCACTTCACATCTGCCTCAATGAACAACAAACATCAGTGGACGGCTCCTATCCCTGCGCTGCAAGACTGAAAGATTTAGGAAATCTTTCTTGCCATCAGCAGTCAGGCTATTCAATTCAAAATTAAACAGATATTCTATTCTATTCTATTCTATTCTATTCTATTCTATTCTAATATTTTCCTGAAGAACATTCACATAAAAATCAACCAAAATCCAGCGAATTTTTGTGAATGCTCTTAAGAAACATTTTAATACAGAAGAGCATTAGGGCCACCCGTGAGAAAAAAAATGAGAGGGGGTAGAATTTTTTTTCATCATGAATTTCGAGAAAAAAAGTCGAAATGTCGAGAATAAAGTTGAAATATAATGTCGAGAATAAAGTCGACCTTTTGGAGGTCTGCAGCCAGCTCCTCTCGCTTTTGAGACTAACAACCAGCTCACTGCTTCTACAAAATGCCGTTCAGTCAGTTAGATGAACTAGTGAAATTATACTTCGGACTCGGATTTAGTAATAAAGAAATACTTTCTCTTTTAGCCCACAGACATACTGTAGCGATAAGTGTTAGAACTTTAAAGAGACTTTTCCGAAAACTGCGACTGTTCCGAAGGATAAACCACACACGCTTGGAAGAGGTTGCCTCATTCGTGCAAGCTGAAATAGCGGGTAATGGACAAACGCAAGGCCACCCAACCGAGGTGAAATTGGTTTTATATTCGACATTCGCTTGTTTTTTTCCGTTTCTAGCCTTAATAGCGTCGCGAAAACCACACCAATTCCAGCCAGGTTGAAATTATTTTGTACAGTTAAGTCGGAGAGACATTTCACAGTTGCCATCAACTCACCAACCACAATAACTGTGGCGAAAACTAAAAGGAGCAAGGCTGACTTTCCGTCGGAGTTCCGTGCGGCAGTCGGAGCGTTTAGGGACCGTCGCGAAATTGCAATCGGTGATTTTTCTGTTTGGATAATCAAGGAGAAAAAAACCCTGACAAACAATGGCGATTTTAGGGGGTGGCCTGGGGTGGCCGGGGCCACCCCTGAAATCTCATTGGCCACCCCTGCGGCCACCCCAGATCTGATAGGTAGTTGGTCACATGGGCGTAACGGACGCGGGGTACGTGTGGGACATGTCCCCCGTACTTTCCACATCTGTCCCCCGCACTTTTTTCAGCCGTTACAACAGCTAAACCCGTTATTAGCATCCAGTAACGTGTTTTCCCGAGCCGTCTTTGAATGCACCATGAGCGCATGCTAACGCAGGTGTTCCACAGGAGACGTGCTGCTGTGCTGAGCAGTGCTGAACGTGCGTCTGGAGTAATGTTTAGCAAACCAGCCAGAGCCAGCAAGAAGCAAAAAACTTTACACAGTTCTTTCCAAACAAACCGTGTAAGTTGTGTGACCTTGTTGGATGCAAACAATGTTAGACTTGTTAGCTAAATGATGACAAGGTAAAACGTGGCAATATATCAATATGTTAAGCTAGTTAACAATAATTCAAATGTGGTTGCCTCTGTTACATTACTGCTAATTAGTTTATTCTTGGAATAAACCCAGTCCTCTTTCATTTCTGGGCAGAAGATGTGCTCACAATTGCTCTCCATGTATTTAAGTCTTTTGGTCCCAAAAGAGGAGAGTCAGGGAGGAGAAAAAAGAATAGGCTATCTATGGTATAAAAGTGGTTAAATTTACAACTATTTTTACTGCTTCTCTTTCAAATTCTATCTCAGAATTTTGATTTTCAGATTTTTTAATGATTATTTCCATAACAAAGAGCAGAGTCAGGCAGGAGATGGACCAGAGGCGGCGGCCAGCAGTAATGTTGACCATGCAGGGTCTGCAGAGGTGAAAAATATATTTAAGTGGCTGAGAAAAAAATATGTATCTATGGGTTAAAGTGATTTTGAGGTTAAATTCTACTGCAACTTTTACTCTTCCTAATGCTATTTCAGAATTTTTCTTACCACATTTTTTATGTTTATTGCCATAACAGAAAGAGCAGAGTCAGGGAGGAGATGGATCAGAGGCCAGCAGCAGGGACAAGGATGTAGGGTCTTTACAGGTAAGGAGAGATTTTAACTTCCTGAGAATAAGATATCTATTGCAGGGAGAAACCAGGCAGTACTGATCATTTCATGTTCAGTGTTTAGCACCTTTGGCTACTCGTCCAGTAGATGTTCAAGGGACATTGTTGTCAACTAGAGTTTGGCCACTAAAACTTTAGATTTAATAGTTTAAAGTTTTATGCTTTATAGTTTAAAAAACTAGCCTAGTTGGTCCCCTGGTATTGTACTGTGGCTGTTAGGGATTATGTGGTTCTTTAGCCACTAAGGACGGTGCAATTAAATGTAAGAGAATGATAAATCGCTCTGAAAAATTTGTCCCCCTCACTTCTGAGATGGTGTTACGCCCATGGTTGGTCAAGTTCGTCAACACGAGAAACAAGAGAAATTAAAGCTGCAAGCAGCGATGGATGGGTCCTCGCATCCACGCTGGTCGGCGAATCCATGCACGTTCACCAGGTGGCACTGTGACTGAGAGTGTGTGTCGGCCTCTGAATCACATCTGGACCAGAGTTTAATCACACGTAAAATTTCAGCCAGATTGGAGCATGTTCAGACTAGTTATACAGCATTTCCTGCCCATCCACCACCAGGTGGCGCTGTAACTCAGAGTGTATTTCAAACAGTGGATGTGATGAGGGCTGGACTCTGATCACTCATGAAAAGTTTCAGGCTGATTTGATCATGTAGAGGCCAGTTATACAGCATTTATTGTCCCTCCAACAGGTGGCGCTGCAACTGAGAGTGTCTGTTGGCCTGTAGATGTGATCAGGATTGGATTGTGATCACACATGGAAAGTTTGAGGCAGATTGGAGCATGCAGAGGAGAGTTATACAGCAGTTGTTGTTTCATGGCGAAGCATCAAAACTCTAATGGTCGCCATGGCCACGCCATTTGGCTTCTGGTTAAACTTTTGATAACTTTTCCAAACCAAGTCCTGCTGTGTGGACTGACAAAATTTCAGGTCTCCTGGAATTATCCCCTAGGAGGTATTAACTCTCAAAAATGAGAAAAATCATCAAAAATCTCACAATTAATCCAAGATGGCCGACTTCCTGTTGGGTTTAGGACATGGCTCCAAGAGGCTTTTTTGTGCGTCCTGATGTGCTCTATAAGCCTCCCAAATTTCATGGATGTAGGTGAAACGTGCTGGGGGGGCTGTTTGTTAAAAATACTGTAGGGGGCGCTATAGCATGTGCAGTGCCGAGATGCATACAGTGTTGTTCCTTGGGTCAATGGTGATGTGTGTGGTAATTTTTGTGAGCATTGGAGTATTCCTAACCTGTCAGAAAGGGCTTTGTTTTTCATGGCGATATTTGGTTGCTACGGCAACAGCGTTGCATGAAATGTCACACCCTTCACAGTGTGTGATTGTCAAGAGGTGAAGACTCGACTGACCAATTTCCAGCATGATATCACCAAGTTTGGGGCCATTGTACCTGAAAATATAAGGCCTTAAACTTACTATTACCAACAGGTGGCGCTATGACTTTTTCAAAATTTATGAGTGTGGATGTGTTCAGACTGGACCTGGTATCCAGCATGTGAAGTCTGAGGCAGATAGGATGTTGTTCAGCTGAGATATGAATCGTTAAATTTTCATGGCGAAACATCGAAATTGGTTTGGCCGCCACAGACACGCCCTTTGATGACAAGTCACCATTTTCACTGGGATGCATCATCAATGTGTTTAGGCTGTTGTCACTGCATTTGAAGTGAATATGATCAACCGGGTAACAATAGGGCATGAAAGTGTAAAAGATGTCTATTTCCTGAAACCACAAGGTGGCGCTATGACTGTCAATGAATATCCCTATGTGGATGACATCAGGACAGGACTGTCATCATACATGTAAAGTTTCAGGCAGATTGGAGCATGTTGAGAAGAATTAGACACCAATTCCTGTTTCATGGCGAAGGATCAGTTGTTTGAGGCTCCGCCATGGCCACACCTTTTGGCTTCTGGTTGAGTTTTTGATAACTTTTCATCAGAAAGGTCTGGTGAATGTACTGGCCAAATTTCAGTTCTCTCAGACTTATCCACTAGGAGCTATAAATTTTGACAAATGTACAGCAAATTCAAGATGGCCGACTTCCTGTTGGGTTTAGGGTGTGGCTGTGATTGACTTTTTGGTGTGTCCTGATGTGGTGCATATGCCCACCAAATATTGTAGCTGTAAATAAAACATTGTGGAAGTTGGCCTAATGACCACTTTTTCAATTTTGCAGGTGGCGCTATAGAGCCATTTTTCCACACATATGCGCAACTCCCATAAAATATCAAATTTTTCGCCAGTCCTGATGTGCACGCCAAATTTCACGCGTTTTGGTTCATGATAAGGCCGCCAAAAAGGCAAGTCATTTCCCGAGGAGCGATTAAGTTTGAAAAATTTACAGCAAATTGAAGATGGCCGACTTCCTGTTGGGTTTAGGGCGTGGCTGTAATTGACTTTTTGGTGTGTCCAGATGTTCTGCATATGCCCACCAAATATTGTAGCTGTACATGAAACATTGTGGCAGTTGGCCTAATGACTACTTTTTCAAGTTTGCAGGTGGCGCTATAGAGCCATTTTGCCACGCACATGCGCAACTCCCATAAAATATCAAATTTTTCGCCAGTCCTGATGTGCATGCCAAATTTCACGCGTTTTGGAGTATGATAAGGCCGCCAAAAAGCCAATTTACTTTACGGGAGAAAAAAAAAAAAAAAAATAATAATAATAATAATTAAAGCTGCAAGCAGCGATGGACGGGTCCTCGCATCCACGCTGGTCGTGAATCCACGCACGTCCACCAGGTGGCGCTGTGACTGAGAGTGTATGTCGGCCTCTGAATCGCATCTGGACCAGAGTCCAATCATACATTTAAAATTTCAGCCAGACTGTAGCATGTTCAGAGCAGTTATAGAGCATTTCCTGTCTATCCACCAGGTGGCGCTGTAACTCAGAGTGTATTTCACACAGTGGATGTGATGAGGGTTGGACTCTGATCACTCATGAAAAGTTTCAGGCTGATTTGATCATGTAGAGGCCAGTTATACAGCATTTACTGTCCCTCCATCAGGTGGCGCTGCGACTGAGAGTGTCTGTTGGCCTGTAGATGTGATCAGGATTGGATTGTGATCACACATGGAAAGTTTGAGGCAGATTGGAGCATGCAGAGGAGAGTTATACAGCAGTTGATGTTTCATGGCGAAGCATCAAAACGCTGATGGTCGCCATGGCCACGCCATTTGGCTTCTGGTTAAACTTTTGATAACTTTTCCAAACCAAGTCCTGCTGTGTGGACTGACAAAATTTCAGGTCTCCTGGAATTATCCCCTAGGAGGTATTAACTCTCAAAAATGAGAAAAATCATCAAAAATCTCACAATTAATCCAAGATGGCCGACTTCCTGTTGGGTTTAGGACATGGCTCCAAGAGGCTTTTTTGTGCGTCCTGATGTGCTCTATAAGCCTCCCAAATTTCATGGATGTAGGTGAAACGTGCTGGGGGGGCTGTTTGTTAAAAATACTGTAGGGGGCGCTATAGCATGTGCAGTGCCGAGATGCATACAGTGTTGTTCCTTGGGTCAATGGTGATGTGTGTGGTAATTTTTGTGAGCATTGGAGTATTCCTAACCTGTCAGAAAGGGCTTTGTTTTTCATGGCGATATTTGGTTGCTACGGCAACAGCGTTGCATGAAATGTCACACCCTTCACAGTGTGTGATTGTCAAGAGGTGAAGACTCGACTGACCAATTTCCAGCATGATATCACCAAGTTTGGGGCCATTGTACCTGAAAATATAAGGCCTTAAACTTACTATTACCAACAGGTGGCGCTATGACTTTTTCAAAATTTATGAGTGTGGATGTGTTCAGACTGGACCTGGTATCCAGCATGTGAAGTCTGAGGCAGATAGGATGTTGTTCAGCTGAGATATGAATCGTTAAATTTTCATGGCGAAACATCGAAATTGGTTTGGCCGCCACAGACACGCCCTTTGATGACAAGTCACCATTTTCACTGGGATGCATCATCAATGTGTTTAGGCTGTTGTCACTGCATTTGAAGTGAATATGATCAACCGGGTAACAATAGGGCATGAAAGTGTAAAAGATGTCTATTTCCTGAAACCACAAGGTGGCGCTATGACTGTCAATGAATATCCCTATGTGGATGACATCAGGACAGGACTGTCATCATACATGTAAAGTTTCAGGCAGATTGGAGCATGTTGAGAAGAATTAGACACCAATTCCTGTTTCATGGCGAAGGATCAGTTGTTTGAGGCTCCGCCATGGCCACACCTTTTGGCTTCTGGTTGAGTTTTTGATAACTTTTCATCAGAAAGGTCTGGTGCATGTACTGGCCAAATTTCAGTTCTCTCAGACTTATCCACTAGGAGCTATAAATTTTGACAAATGTACAGCAAATTCAAGATGGCCGACTTCCTGTTGGGTTTAGGGTGTGGCTGTGATTGACTTTTTGGTGTGTCCTGATGTGGTGCATATGCCCACCAAATATTGTAGCTGTAAATAAAACATTGTGGAAGTTGGCCTAATGACCACTTTTTCAATTTTGCAGGTGGCGCTATAGAGCCATTTTTCCACACATATGCGCAACTCCCATAAAATATCAAATTTTTCGCCAGTCCTGATGTGCACGCCAAATTTCACGCGTTTTGGTTCATGATAAGGCCGCCAAAAAGGCAAGTCATTTCCCGAGGAGCGATTAAGTTTGAAAAATTTACAGCAAATTGAAGATGGCCGACTTCCTGTTGGGTTTAGGGCGTGGCTGTAATTGACTTTTTGGTGTGTCCAGATGTTCTGCATATGCCCACCAAATATTGTAGCTGTACATGAAACATTGTGGCAGTTGGCCTAATGACTACTTTTTCAAGTTTGCAGGTGGCGCTATAGAGCCATTTTGCCACGCACATGCGCAACTCCCATAAAATATCAAATTTTTCGCCAGTCCTGATGTGCATGCCAAATTTCACGCGTTTTGGAGTATGATAAGGCCGCCAAAAAGCCAATTTACTTTACGGGAGAAAAAAAAAAAAAAAAAAAAAATAATAATAATAATAATAAACCCTAGGGTTTCAATAGGGTCCTTGGCACCGCTGGTGCCTTGGACAGTCGGTGCCCTGGCACCGCCTGTCCTTCGCACCCTCGGTGCTCGGACCCTAATAATAATAATAATAATAATAATAATAATAATAATAAACCCTAGGGTTTCAATAGGGTCCTTGGCACCGCTGGTGCCTTGGACAGTCGGTGCCCTGGCACCGCCTGTCCTTCGCACCCTCGGTGCTCAGACCCTAATAATAATAATAATAATAATTAAAGCTGCAAGCAGCGATGGACGGGTCCTCGCATCCACGCTGGTCGGCGAATCCATGCACGTCCACCAGGTGGCACTGTGACTGAGAGTGTGTGCTGGCCTCTGAATCACATCTGGACCAGAGTTTAATCACACGTAAAATTTCAGCCAGATTGGAGCATGTTCAGACTAGTTATACAGCATTTCCTGCCCATCCACCACCAGGTGGCGCTGTAACTCAGAGTGTATTTCAAACAGTGGATGTGATGAGGGCTGGACTCTGATCACTCATGAAAAGTTTCAGGCTGATTTGATCATGTAGAGGCCAGTTATACAGCATTTATTGTCCCTCCAACAGGTGGCGCTGCAACTGAGAGTGTCTGTTGGCCTGTAGATGTGATCAGGATTGGATTGTGATCACACATGGAAAGTTTGAGGCAGATTGGAGCATGCAGAGGAGAGTTATACAGCAGTTGTTGTTTCATGGCGAAGCATCAAAACTCTAATGGTCGCCATGGCCACGCCATTTGGCTTCTGGTTAAACTTTTGATAACTTTTCCAAACCAAGTCCTGCTGTGTGGACTGACAAAATTTCAGGTCTCCTGGAATTATCCCCTAGGAGGTATTAACTCTCAAAAATGAGAAAAATCATCAAAAATCTCACAATTAATCCAAGATGGCCGACTTCCTGTTGGGTTTAGGACATGGCTCCAAGAGGCTTTTTTGTGCGTCCTGATGTGCTCTATAAGCCTCCCAAATTTCATGGATGTAGGTGAAACGTGCTGGGGGGGCTGTTTGTTAAAAATACTGTAGGGGGCGCTATAGCATGTGCAGTGCCGAGATGCATACAGTGTTGTTCCTTGGGTCAATGGTGATGTGTGTGGTAATTTTTGTGAGCATTGGAGTATTCCTAACCTGTCAGAAAGGGCTTTGTTTTTCATGGCGATATTTGGTTGCTACGGCAACAGCGTTGCATGAAATGTCACACCCTTCACAGTGTGTGATTGTCAAGAGGTGAAGACTCGACTGACCAATTTCCAGCATGATATCACCAAGTTTGGGGCCATTGTACCTGAAAATATAAGGCCTTAAACTTACTATTACCAACAGGTGGCGCTATGACTTTTTCAAAATTTATGAGTGTGGATGTGTTCAGACTGGACCTGGTATCCAGCATGTGAAGTCTGAGGCAGATAGGATGTTGTTCAGCTGAGATATGAATCGTTAAATTTTCATGGCGAAACATCGAAATTGGTTTGGCCGCCACAGACACGCCCTTTGATGACAAGTCACCATTTTCACTGGGATGCATCATCAATGTGTTTAGGCTGTTGTCACTGCATTTGAAGTGAATATGATCAACCGGGTAACAATAGGGCATGAAAGTGTAAAAGATGTCTATTTCCTGAAACCACAAGGTGGCGCTATGACTGTCAATGAATATCCCTATGTGGATGACATCAGGACAGGACTGTCATCATACATGTAAAGTTTCAGGCAGATTGGAGCATGTTGAGAAGAATTAGACACCACTTCCTGTTTCATGGCGAAGGATCAGTTGTTTGAGGCTCCGCCATGGCCACACCTTTTGGCTTCTGGTTGAGTTTTTGATAACTTTTCATCAGAAAGGTCTGGTGCATGTACTGGCCAAATTTCAGTTCTCTCAGACTTATCCACTAGGAGCTATAAATTTTGACAAATGTACAGCAAATTCAAGATGGCCGACTTCCTGTTGGGTTTAGGGTGTGGCTGTGATTGACTTTTTGGTGTGTCCTGATGTGGTGCATATGCCCACCAAATATTGTAGCTGTAAATAAAACATTGTGGAAGTTGGCCTAATGACCACTTTTTCAATTTTGCAGGTGGCGCTATAGAGCCATTTTTCCACACATATGCGCAACTCCCATAAAATATCAAATTTTTCGCCAGTCCTGATGTGCACGCCAAATTTCACGCGTTTTGGTTCATGATAAGGCCGCCAAAAAGGCAAGTCATTTCCCGAGGAGCGATTAAGTTTGAAAAATTTACAGCAAATTGAAGATGGCCGACTTCCTGTTGGGTTTAGGGCGTGGCTGTAATTGACTTTTTGGTGTGTCCAGATGTTCTGCATATGCCCACCAAATATTGTAGCTGTACATGAAACATTGTGGCAGTTGGCCTAATGACTACTTTTTCAAGTTTGCAGGTGGCGCTATAGAGCCATTTTGCCACGCACATGCGCAACTCCCATAAAATATCAAATTTTTCGCCAGTCCTGATGTGCATGCCAAATTTCACGCGTTTTGGAGTATGATAAGGCCGCCAAAAAGCCAATTTACTTTACGGGAGAAAAAAAAAAAAAAAAAATAATAATAATAATAATAATAATAAACCCTAGGGTTTCAATAGGGTCCTTGGCACCGCTGGTGCCTTGGACAGTCGGTGCCCTGGCACCGCCTGTCCTTCGCACCCTCGGTGCTCGGACCCTAATAATAAACCCTAGGGTTTCAATAGGGTCCTTGGCACCGCTGGTGCCTTGGACAGTCGGTGCCCTGGCACCGCCTGTCCTTCGCACCCTCGGTGCTCGGACCCTAATAATAATAAACCCTAGGGTTTCAATAGGGTCCTTGGCACCGCTGGTGCCTTGGACAGTCGGTGCCCTGGCACCGCCTGTCCTTCGCACCCTCGGTGCTCGGACCCTAATAAACCCTAGGGTTTCAATAGGGTCCTTGGCACCGCTGGTGCCTTGGACAGTCGGTGCCCTGGCACCGCCTGTCCTTCGCACCCTCGGTGCTCGGACCCTAATTCTGTCAATCAATGATAGAAACGTCACACATGTAGCTACTATACAAGGTGCTCGGATATTTTTTTACAATGCTGGTTTTGCCAGTCAGCACTTAGATGCCGGACTTCTGTTCAGCCTATGGATGCTCTAATGAGCGCTGTAAGGAAACAAGAGCTCGTGGGATTACTTTTCACATGTAAGATGTATGTAAGGAATAATATATTATTAGCAGGTTGTCATAGCTAGAGTGAAATAAACGCTGAGAAAACGGATAGAACCCCTCAGCTCCGTGTCTGGCTTCTCCTACCCATGATCTAACCAGCTCTCTACATCATCCTGTGTATTACACAGCTGATTACCGGTGAAATAACTAATCTGAGACAATTTTTTTGTTTAAAATTCGATGTTATGAATCTAGCGTTCCTAGCAACTTACTGCAGTAATTGGTACAAGATGGCACTTCAGTTAGTAAAGCAACAGTACAGGTGACACAGTTGATGAGCTGATGACTGATAATGTTATTCTACAGGATGAGTTGAGAGCAGTTGAATTTTGCTAATCTAATCTAATTTGTGAAGAGATGAGGACTTTAATCCAAGGAAATGGCTCTTAGAAAATTTGTACCCTATCCTGAACATATTTTACTGATTTAGAGTCGTTAAAATAACCAGATATAATTGAGGACTGTAATAATGGGAAATGGAATTTAAAAATAAACCAGAATAGACACCTTTATTCAACACTTATGAGACAGGAAATCATGGGAGAAAGAGGGGATGTCACATGCAACAAAGTACTGGGGTTTGAACTGTGGTCGGCTGCGTACATGGCATTAAACTCCGCTATGCCATAGCCACCCCACACTAGCTTTGTGTCCCATCAAGGCCACCCCGGTAAAAAAGTCCTGGATACGCCACTGCTGACAAACACTGTCTGTTTAAGTTTATCATGCATCTTTCACAAGCATTATCTAGAAGAAAATGCGTTTAAAAACACCTCACAAAGAAGAAGTGTTCAGTCAACAAGAGTTATTTATATTTCAATATTTGGAAAATGCTCTCAGCCGACCAACCACAAAATATTTGTCATGTGTTCTGCTGTTCTTTTACGACCATTATGTCCTACAAATAAAACATTTAAATATATACCAGAAAAATGCGTGTCCATTGAGTGTGATATTAATATTTCTCCATTTTATTTTGAAATAGGTCACAACAATTTAATCTGATCAACACCAATCTACTCATCATCTATTTGTATGGTTGATATTAATCTTTCACAAACATTATCTCTCAGAAAATCATGTATAAAATATTCTAGAAACTGTGACTAATCATTGAACATATTTTTGGAACATTTCTCAGTTATATTTTGAAATAGCTCACAGGAAACTTAACCTACAAACACCATTCAACTTGTTATCTGTTGTTAAGGCCAACATTGATCTTTCACAACCATTATCTGTGAGAAAATCTGCTACAAATATTCCCGAAACTGTAAGTAATAATTGTGTATATTTTAGGCATATTACTCAGTTTTATTTTGAAATAGCTTACAGGAAACTTAACCTACAAACACCATTCAACTTGTTATCTGTTGTTAAGGTTAATATTGATCTTTCACAACCATTATCTCTAAGAAAATATGTTACAAATATTCCCGAAACTATAAGTAATAATTGTGTATATAGACATATTACTCAGTTTTATTTTGAAATAGCTTACAGGAAGCCTTCAGTCAAAAAAGTAAGAATTACTTATACAGACTAGCTAATCAGTGAACATAGGTTTTTAGTATTTCAGATATTTTTTCAGTCTTTTGTTTTATGTTTTGTTTGTTTCATTGATTTGTTTTATTGAACAACTTATATGGTAGTCATAATCTGTTCTTAATTCCATCATCACCACACATGAAAAACTTCACAACACGTGTAATTATGTTCTTTATTTTTTTAATAGCAAACAAAGCATCTCCCTGCAGATGTGCATATTCATCAAAATAAAGATTATTATAATACAGGAATATAATACAGTATGATAATAAAATTACCGTTTTTTCACCGTATGTGATGGAACTTCACCCATGTGATCCTTGTCAATGATGCCCTTGGTTACACCTGTGAATGAGTGAAATAGTTTGCCCAAATGTCATACAGTGGATACGGAAAGTATTCAGACCCCTTGAAATGTTTCACTCTCTGTGTCATTGCAGCCATTTTCCAAAATCAAAAAAGTTCATTTATTTCTCATTAATGTACACTCAGCACCCCATCTTGACAGAAAAAAACAGAAATGTACAAATTTTTGCAAATTTATTAAAAAAGAAAAACATAAATAGCACATGGTCAGAAGTATTCAGACCCTGTGCTCAGTATTGAGTAGAAGCACCCTTTTCAGCTAGTACAGCCATGAGTCTTCTTGGGAATGACGCAACAAGTTTTCCACACCTGGATTTGGGGATCCTCTGCCATTCTTCCTTGCAGATCCTCTCCAGTTCTGTCAGGTTGGATGGTGAACGTTGGTGGACAGACATTTTGAGGTCTCTCTAGAGATGCTCAATTGGGTTTAGGTCAGGGCTCTGACTGGGCCAGTCAAGAACGGTCACAGAGTTGTTCTGAAGCCACTCCTTTGTTATTTTAGCTGTGTGCTTAGGGTCATTGTCTTGTTGAAAGGTGAACCTTCGGCCCAGTCTGAGGTCCTGAGCACTCTGGAAGAGGTTTTCCTCCAGGATATCTCTGTACTTGGCCGCATTCATCCTTCCTTCAATTGCAACCAGTCGTCCTGTCCCTGCAGCTGAAAAACACCCCCACAACATGATGCTCCCACCACCATGTTTCACTGTAGGGATTGTATTGGGCAGGTGAAGAGCAGTGACTGGTTTTCTCCACACATACCGCTTAGAATTAACACCAAAAAGTTCAATCTTGGTCTCATCAGACCAGAGAATCTTATTTATCATAGTCTGGGAGTCCTTCATGTGTTTTTTGGCAAACTCTATGTGGGCTTTCAAGTGTCTTGCACTGAGGAGAGGCTTCCGTCGGCCGCTCTGCCATAAATTCCTGACTGGTGGAGGCTTGCAGTGTGTCGTTCAGTATAGCCTTCTTTAACCCTTGCCTCAGGTTAAAGTTGGTCCAGCTCTCCGTTTAAAGGGTTAGATTCTATCTGCCTATTAGTATTTCACCTAACAGGTTTCAGCAGAATAAATTAAGCTGGAATCGAGAGATACTCGCCCAGGTTCTAACTGCCTTGCATCCGAATGTCTCACCCCTCTTATCTGATAAATGCTATTCCACCAAGCAGCCTTTCTAGTAGTAGAATTGATCTATCATTCACATTCGTTATCGGTCAGCTTCTCTCTTAAGGACTTGCCTGCACTTGGTGCTATTCCTGGGTTCGTTTTAGAGGTTTGGAAAGAACTAACCTCAGGGGTAATGTTTAAACAATCTCACTTTGGACTAAGTAACCTTAAAGAACCATTGGATTGAATGCACACAATCAACTTAACTTTTTACCACTATGCAGATTTTCAGTGGTTTATAATAATTTCATTAGGCTTCTCTTTAAATGCAACAGAGCGTTTTATTAAGCAAATTTTAGCAAGAGCACAGCATCAATTCATGATTAAAACAATTAATTATTTCTGATTAAAAATGAGACTAAAGTAAATAAATTGAGCGTACCTGACAATCTTCTCTAATTATTAAATTTAGGAGAGAGAGCGAACAGCATGGCCACTACCGTATCACTCGGTCTTGTCTTGCGTCTGGGAAAAGCACTCAGTTGTCCGGAGGACTCGGTACGATGTCTTCTTTGTGGACAAAAGGATCTTATCCCTCGGCAGGGGGGAGCGGAGGAGTCCTGTAAGCCAATCGTGGTCTGGCAGTTACCTCTGGAATTGGCTGGAACGTTAATGCTTACGCCCCAGCTGTCTTCTCTGTGGTATGGTGGTGATGGAAAACCCTCGTCTGTTCAGGCTGTAGTGGGTCACTGGGTCTCCCAGCCCCGGGGAGGGGAACAGCCCGGTGCTGTTGCCTCCTTTGCCTCTTCGGGTGTAGTCGGTTCTTCCCTCTATTGGTTTCTTCTGGATAACTTCAGAACCTCTTAGGACTCTCCGTTTGGCAGAGTGTGGTCTTCGCTTGTTGAACAAAGTCAGAAAAGGACTTTGCTTCCAACGATGTCCTCAGCGATCTCTGGAGCCTAAGTCCCGCGTTGTCTTCACGTCTCTTGGGCAAAAGGGTCCGGTGAAGATTCTTCAGAACTCTGGCGATGCTCCCCGGCAGCTCCGGCGAGCAGCATCTCTCCCCTCCGGGGGAGAACTCCCAATTCAGTGTCTGTGTCTCTGGGTTTTATACCCTAGTTCGACTTCAGCTTAGCACATACACATTTCCACACACAATTCTAACTAATAGGTACGCCCAGGTAATTAATTCATAGGTTTAAGACACAACCTTCTTCCTATCACGCATACATCATTCTTTCCATCTTTTCTGTTAACACATCCACTTGTTACACACACTTCAGTTGTCATGACAATGTAGGCCTGAGCCCATCCTGTCATCCTGTGGAAACTCCAAGTTCCTCATTTCTGAGGAGACTTCTGCTTTTCCCATCCTGTCTGCATACAGCTCAGAACAGCACAGATTACTTCCATTCAAAACTCACTTAGTTACACTGAATCACTTCTTTAAATCATTTTTCTTAGCATGATCAAATAACTTATTTTAAATCATTCTCTTCTATAGCAATCATCATTTCCAGAATATATATCAGCCTATTAAAATCATTCTTGCATCAAACATAAGCATAATCATGTGGTTAACTTATATAGTTTCTCATTTTAACTTTTCATTGGTCTGCTTAAAGCTTTTATTTAGGTGGTGGTTGCTCCTGGGATCTCAAATAACTAGGCCCCACTTGACAAGTGATAGTTGACTTTGTGGAACTTTCTCCTATCTCCCGACTGCATCTCTGGAGCTCAGCCACAGTGATCTTTGGGTTCTTCTTTACCTCTCTCACCAAGGATAATTTGAGGATTATGGAGGCCACTGTGCTCTTAGGAACCTTGAGTGCTGCAGGAATTCTTTTGGAACCTTGGCCAGATCTGTGCCTTGCCACAATTCTGTCTCTGAGCTCCTTGGGCAGTTCATTCGACCTCATGATTCTCATTTGCTCTGACATGCACTGTGAGCTGTAAGGTCTTGTATAGACAGGTGTGTGCCTTCCCTAATCAAGTCCAGTCAGTTTAATTAAACACAGCTGGACTCCAATAAAGAAGCAGAACCATCTCGAGGAGGATCAGAAGAAATGGACAGCATGTGAGTTAAATATGAATGTCGCTGCAAAGGGTCTGAATCCTTCTGACCATGTGATATTTCAGGTTTTCTTTTTTAATACATTTGCAAAAATTTGTACATTTCTGTTTTTTTCTGTCAAGATGGGGTGCTGAGTGTACATTAAGGAGAAATAAAATGAACTTGTTTGATTTTTGCAAATGGCTGCAATGACACAGAGAGTGAAAAATTTCAAGGGGTCTGAATACTTTCCGTATCCACTGTACACAAAAATTGCGACTTTTGTTCATTGTTCAGCTGCTTTACTTTGTGATACAAACTGAATATGCTGCAGTTTTCTAAATGTTAGTTTAAATGTTGTACCACACACTAAATTCCATGCACTTCTTCAGAATTTACATCTAACAACCTATTAAATACATTTGAAGGACAAAATGAAGCAGACAACAATCCAGCACTCCAATTAAATACACGTCAGTGAGAGAACACTTTATTAGTGCTGTCATTTGTGTTTAGGTTGTGTTTCAGGACACACTGGCATTCATTAAAGCAAACATATCTGCACTCTTATATTCTTTTTTTTTTTACTGAAGTGATTAAATCCAGTCATGTATGCAGTCACTCCACTGCTGTAAATAATATAGTTTTTAAGGAGCAGAATGAAACTGACAAACTCTTCATAAAAATCTACTTCATACACCTAGAAACAGATTTATTTATCAGCTGTACTACTGAAGGAGTTGAAGTTGTGTTTGAAGAGACCGTATCTTATATATTTAGTTAATTTCTTAATGAGGAAGACCTAAACGGAAACGCTACCTTGAAAGAGAATGTTTTAAAGGAGCGCTAAAGGAGCCGTAGAATGTGCAGACCGTTGTCAGAGCAGTTAGGTGAGAGAAGGATGCTACACTGTCAGATATTTTCAACGTTTTTCTGATCGAAGTTTAAATTTGAATCCATATCCATATGACGATTAACTGATTTCTAATGCAGCAGAGAGACGACACCCAGAAAAGGCATTTTACTCGAGCTGCAACAAGATGAATCCTGTTAATCCCTTTGCCTGTGTACAGTGCTGTGGCTGATCAGTGTACACAGTAAAAGAATGCAGATGTGGTATACAGATGGGTTCTGAACTCTGAGCCCTGTTCTTCCCCTGTTTTATTAGTTTACGTAAAAGCATCATTTTAACATGCATTAAGAGGGTTGTTTGGTATGGCGTAGCTCAGTTTTCACTGCTGTCACCTCATCTGTTATAATGACAGGAAACACTTCAACAGCTCACTCATCTCTCATAACTGATACCAGAGGAGGAAAGTATAGAATAATACAGCTCCACTTGGTCCTGTTTAAAACCGCAACGACTAGCTTGACGTTTTAGTTTCAGTAAAGAAACAGCTGTATCTGGTTCTCTGTCTATATAAATTGTTAAATAAATGGTGCAAAACAATATAAAGTCACATTTGTTCCATTTGTCATCTGCCAGTGAACATGAATTTGCTTCTCATTGGCTGCATAGTAGCCAAAGAGAGCTAAGTTGTAGTAAGACCCAATCTAAAAGTGTCACAGGTACAGCTAAGCTAAGTAAATGTCTTCTTGCTGGAAATACCATAAACAAGTCAGAAAAAACAGTAAGATGGAGAGTAAAACATGCTAATAATACATTTTATCTATTCCTTTGTACATTTTTACTGAAACAGCAATGTCCAAAATCATTCATAGAATTTCTCAGTAAATATTGCTATGAAGTGAGCCACATGTTCATCTTAAACAAGGAAAATATAAAGAATAGTGCTTCATGATCTTTTTGAACTGCTGGTAGGTGTATTTTGTACACTCAAGCGTCTTTGAGTGACCTAAAAAGCGCTATCTAAATTCGATGTATTATTATTATTATTATTTTGTTATTCACTGACAGAACCAGCTTAGCTGTTTCCAGTCCTTCCTGGTTTTGAATCTGTCAGATACAGCACAGCACTTTTATCATTAAAATTTTGCCAAGAAAGGGAATAATTCCCCCAAATTTCCCAGATGTTGAAGAGAATAGAAGGTGAGTACACTGTTATTCTGCTGAAAAACCTTGGCTAGTCGATCAGCCTGAGCGGGAATCATTTGTTTGTGGAGGTTGGGGGAAAGATGTCATGATGTGACTACCAGAAGGCAGTTTTTCCGTTCCTGCTCCTCCTCGGTCCTCCAGGCTGAACAGATGAGATCAGCTCATCCTCCCTGAAGTTCCTGCGTCTCTCTTCAGTCTGAAATAGTGGGACTTATATTATACTGAGCCCAAGCACATCTGCATCTAAGTGTCTAGTCTTCTCAGCAGGTTTTTAAAATACTGGATTTCTGATGATGAATGATCTTTAAAAATCAAAGAAATGAATGCTGATGCCACATAGACGTCTATGAGAGATGAGAGTCAATCAGTGCAAAATGTTGACACAAGTGGTCCTTTAGCGCCATCTACTGGTTTTTATCATGCTTGTCCTGATGAGTGGCATGTTCAGACTCAAGACCTCAGTGTTTTCTCCATTGCTGAAATTTAACTCTGATATTTTTTCCATTTCATTTCCCAGAAGTACATGCAGTGATCATGTTCTGCATTTACATTTAAAACACAAAAGCTGTCATACATGTAGCGTTTGAATGTGTCTTATTGCAAAACTGGATGTAGAATAGCCCTTGGCTTTGCTTTATTGGGTATTTTATGCTTTTGTTTTAATGTTATATCTTTCATACCTATATATAGTTACACTGTAAAAGATAATGCTGAGGACAAAAAATAAATTCCACGCAGTAGTTTTTGATCAGTCCTCTGCAGAGGTGCTTATTAACGAGTTACATTATGTATATATATATATATATATATATGAAAAATATGATTCCAGTGTGGCATCAAATTAAAAAATATCAGAGAAACATCCCAGAGAGGTGACTGAGTAAAATAGGAGATCTTTACAACATACAAAAGGTGCTGATGACATTTGGAGAAATAGTTCATAAATTCAGTATACTCTGTAATCACTTTTTTAAATACCTGCAGTTGAGAAATTTCATCAGAACGCAACAAAATCAAACGCTATGCAAATGTCTACCGTAGAAAAACTAATGAATATCAACTGTTTAAGGAGGGGTTTACTTTCCAAAATGTATAAATGCCTGGTAGATGGAAGTACAGAAACATGTGCAGGACGGCTGGAGGGAGGACCTACAGGTGGACCTCTCAATGGAACAGTGGAGGAGGATTGTTCTAAAGCACAACTAAGAACTACTAACACTCACCTAAGGCTACTGCAATACTGTATAATTGGTTGATGCAAACATATATAACTCCTGAAAAACTTAACAGATATAATAGCGCTATACCTGATACCTGTGTTGAGTGTGACAAAGGAAAAGGTACACTTTTTCATTGTATTTGGCAATGTACGGAAATACAAAAATTGTGGCGAGAAGGGAAACAATGTATTCAAAATATTTTACAGATTCAAGTACCTTTATTCCCACTGCTATTTATATTAGGTTCATATAGAGATTATTTAAAGTTAAAAAAGAATCAACAAATATTTGTAGATTTATGTATACTAATGGCAAAGCAAGTAAAAGCCCTTTCATGGAAAAACATCAGACCAGCAGTGAGCAAGTAGTTGTCTGAGCGATCTTCAACGCTCCCCTAAGAGAAAATTACAGACAAGAAAACACCAACAGCATCATTTTCATCAGATGTGGGACCGCTTTAACTATGTTTCAAGAACAGATCTGTGATGGACGGACCAGAGGGCGTGTAAACGGTAAACAGTGGTCCTCTGCAGTAATCAATACAGGAGAAATGTGTGTGTGGGGGGGGTTTCCTTTCCCCTTTTTTTTCTCCATTATAGTGAATTGGAAGAGACAATAACTCACTAACTTAAACCCCAACCAAGAATCTGAATAATTTGGAGGGTGGGGGGGATGACATGTTTGTTTAATACATGTAATTGTTTCTTTATCATATTTTTGTTGTTGAAACAATAAAAATAACATTGGTAAAAAAAAATCCTTTGAAAATGTAACTGCAGTCGATAATGTAATAATCCATAAAAGGAAATAAGTTATTATGTTATTGGCTTTATTCCATTTAAATTGGCAGGTTTTATCTTAATGGCTGTTATTATTGCTTGCTCAGGCCATCATAACCCAACAAACAAAACACAAAGCAGCTTCCTTTGAAAGGCGTTCTCACTGTGCTTTACAGCCTCACACATTTTAAACGTTTCAGACCCACTGACAGCAGCAGAGACGGGATGTGGAAAGGCAGCAATGAGGACCAAGTCATCCCTGGATGATTCATTAGAAAATGAATCTGTTTGGGTTTTAAAATCCTGAGAAGCAGCAGCTGTCATATATATGAGAAGTTCCACAACAACAAAACAGCAGCGTGAGACCAGCTGATTAAATGTCCACATTTGTTTATTCTCAGCACAGAAACTGAAACAAATGCTGTTATTTCATGACTGATACTTTTCAGCTCAACACTGGACAAAAATATAATAAGAATAATAAACAAAAAAATATTAAAACGCTTTCATTAAAAGTGTACAACTTCCCAACAAAAATGAGATAAAAATACAACTTTTGAAAAACTAAAAAACCACAGCTCATCGTTGAATTAAAAATCCTAAACGGGATCATGAGGGGAGTCCTGCAGCCAGGATGCTGCCCAGCAGCGTTCGATCCTTCAGAGCGTTTTCAACGTCTTTCTCCTCGATCTTCAGAAACACCTGCAGGAAAACCAAACTTTAATCATTCAATCATTAAAGCTCTGATCTCAGTGTGAAAGCTTGTGGGATTGATTGACTGATGTTTTTATTTTCATGCTTTTAATCAATACTGCTTGGCTCCCCCCCCCCCCATAAAATCAGACAAAGGTGCTTTCAGCAACGTTTCTTCAGACGTTTTTGGAAAACAATACATTAATGAAAACTGTCTGAAGAGAAACAAAATCAGCTGAAGAATTTTTTGGCCCCAGAGTGGATTTATTAACCATTTAGAGCAGGGGTGTCAAGATCAGTTCCTGGAGGGCCACTATCCTGCATGTTTTAGATGTTTCCCTCTTCCAACACACCTGATTCAAATGATCAGGCTCGTTATCAGGCTTCTGCTGAGCTTGATGATGAGCTGATCATTTGAATCAGGTGTGTTGGAAGAGGGAAACATCTAAAACATGCAGGATAGTGGCCCTCCAGGAACTGAGTTTGACACCCCTGAGTTAGAGCTTCTCTTAGATCATCTGAAACCACTAACAAAAGTCAAACATGAGAGTGTGACTGGACCAAGGAAGCTCTTTATCGTGCGTTTGACTGATCCTTTGTCCAGTTCGTACCTTAGTGAGACGAGCCTCTTTGGCTTTCTTCAGGGAGAAGATTCCTCGACTCTCCAGCAGACTGCAGAGCGACAAACACTCTCCCTGACCGACTGCAGACACCTGCCTCTTAGCGCACAGCCGACTGTACACCTCATGGAGCTGAAACACAAACAACGGCTCACATCAGTGCTGGAAGACGCTGAGGATGCTGGTCACTTTAGGAAAAGTCATCAAACTTCAAGTTGAAAAAGGATTATTAGGAGGTGTTCTCTGCTGACAAACATCATGGCCGGATCATTTTTGACCGTTAAAGCTGCATCATCATCATTCAAAGAGACCAGAAGGTGGTTGAAAATCTGCAGCAAACTAAAGCACCAATGAGAGCTGCTGTTGGTCTCTAAACACAGCTGAGTGGCTCACCTTTCCCAGGACGATCTCTTTGCTCTTTCCGTTGCGAACGAGCAGCAGGAGGCAGCAGACCAGCAGCTTCTGCTGCAGGGGGAAACTCTCTCCGTCTGAGCCGCTCTGAGACGCCATGCGGTCGCCGTAAACCTCCGACAACACCCGAGCAACCTGCGGGAGGCTGACCCGAGAGGCTGCAAACAAACACCCAGGAGAAGGTTTCAGCACTAGAGCCATCTCACTCTGAATGAACTACATCAGCTAACGTCAACAGGACGCTCTGCTCAGTGCCCTCTGATCCATCAGCAGAATCATTTAGACTGACCGTTTGATGAGGACAAACAACTGAACTCACCTTTAGCTTCAGCTTCTGGACCAGCTGCTTTCTTTCTCTCACCAGACTCCACGATCTCAACGGCTCTCCTGAAATTAAGAAACATTCAGTCTAATGGAGCTCAACGGAAATCAGTTTTACTCCAAAGATTCAGTTTGTTCAAAGCAAAAAAACAGCCAAAATGTCTGAGTGATGAGAGATTTCCAGCAGCTCGAGGTCTCTAATCTGAATTTAACGGCAAAAACTGTCGTCTGCTTAGGTTTCAGACATCATCATCTGATTTAAGCATCAACCTCTGCATGTTTTAAATGGAGACACGTTTAGACTGAAAAGGCGTGCTTCCAGCCAGCAGAAGGACCATGGAGGGTGAATCCTGACCTGCAGATGTCCAGAGCTTTCCTGGCGTCTCCAGAGACGGCCGACACTTTCCTGGCACAGAACTGAACAGCCGAGGCGTCCAGGATCCCTTCAGCCGACGCCTGGGAGGAGAAGACAGCAGGATGAGTCTTCACAGCCAGCAGCAGAATAACCGAGAACACATCGGAAGAGGCTGAGTTTACCTGCGTGAGTCGGTCCTGAACGATGGCGGCGAGCTCCTGGCGGCTGTAGGGAGGGAAGTGCAGCAGCTGAGGGCGGCAGTGAGGACGAGCCTGCAGTCTGGGCAGGATGCGATCGGTCAGGTCCAGAGCGTTGGCGATGCCTGCAGAGAGGAGCAGGAGGTTAGACGGATGCTTTTACAGACCGATTCACAACCGCAACAATCAAAGGATGACAGAAAACCAACGTGGCCTCAAAGTCTGACAGTATTCATTAAATACACACATTAATTGCATATTTTGCTCCAAACTTTGAAGTAACAGAGTGACCTGGCCGGTATCTGTCCAATTCAAAGGTTTATTTATATACTAGAATCTTTGCTAAAACTGTTGTGAGTCCATTAAACTACCAAATATATCATTTGTTTATTCAGCTTCCACCATTGTATGCTTTAGTACAGAGTCATTTTACACAGGGCAGTTTATGACTTTATAAAATATAAAAATGACTGAGATAAACTGTCATTTTTCACTAAAAGTAAGTGGTGTTTTGTGAAGGTTCTCACTCATCCAGCTCATCTTCAGGTGAAGGGTTTAGTTCAGGAAACTGGACTTCCTGTGATCCTGAAGACGTTTCGCCTCTCATCTGAGCAGATGAGGTCAGAAGTGAAGAAGCTGCTCAGATGAAACGTCTTCAGGATCACAAGAAGAAGTCCAGTTTCCTGAACTAAGCCCTGAACCCTACCTGCTGTTTTAAATTTGTCCTCCGTACTGTGACAACTTTTATGAACTTTTTACGGATGAATTTTCTACATTTACGAGGCAGAAGGATAAGTAAAGCTTTTTTGGAACGACCTGCACAGTCAGTAACTTCTTTTATAGACCTCATTTAATGTCAGGTTTACTTGTAGCTTTAATTTGGTTTCTCTGTTCTATTCTGTACCGAGTTCTGTTTATTTTAGATGTTCTATCTTGTTTTGTTTTACTTTTAGCTGCCTGGTTCTCTGGTGTGATGTCTCTAAGTCTTTAATTTTCCATTTAAGTTTAACCTTCAATCTTATTCTTTAATTGTCAAATTGCTCAGTTCCTTTGTTTGATTTGAGTGCTAATCTATCTAATTATTCATTTACCTCATGGTCATTACTATTTATTTTAATTGACTGCTCTGCCTTGTCTGTATCTTGTTTGATTGTGTCGCATGTTTTAACTGTCAAAGCACTTTATGAACGCTGTTCTAAAGGAAAGTTATTATTATTATTATTATCATCATCCATCATTAGTTCCTCCTTTAGTTTGTTTAGTGTGGGGGTCAGGATTACTTCACAGATGTGGAGATGAATGGAAATGTAACATTATTTATAGATCTCACACTGCAAAAACTCTAAATCTGACCACGTCTATTTGTCTTATTTTTAGTCAAAACGTCTCATCCCACTTGGTTTAAGATAAATTCACTTAAGTGACATTTCAGCAGATAGAGGGACTTGTTTCAAGACAACGCATCTTAAATATGTAAAGTCAAACATTCTTGAAATTATCTCGTTTTGAATCGTATTTTACAAGAAAACAAAGTAAGTTTAATACGTCTCAAATTAGGAGGTTACATCAAAGCAAAAATCTACTATTTCTTTTTTTTTTAGCATGTCTGGCTTATTTTAAGACGCCTAAGCTTGGCAATCCTGGGAAAAAATAGGTTAAAATAAGTTTTCCCAGCTAATTTTGAAATCTCAATATTATAAACAAATTTCAAGAAATCTCACCAAGACATTTTTCACTTGTTCTACTGGCAGATTTTTTTCACTTATTTCAAGGTCCTTAAAATAAGTTTTTTTGTTTTTGAGAGCAGCATTTTTTTCCAGTGCAACGAGTTGTTTTGATCATAAAGTCAAACTTTACACCGTTCACATATCTGTCACTAGTTTCTGTCTCCCTTCTGTTTTTTGTTGTCTTATTTCTGTCATTTTGTGTTTTGCTTTATTCGTTGTTTTGTGTTGTCGTTTTGTGTTTTTTTGTGTCTCGCTTCTGTTTGTCTATTTTGTGGCAGTTTTGATTCTTTTTCTCTAATTTTTGGTCTTGTTTGTGTCATTTGAGCATTTTTTTCTTGCTTGTGTCCATTTTTGTTGCTTTGCAACTTTTTTTATCAAATTTTTTGTGTATTTTGTTTTGTTTCATTTTGTTTGTCTCATTTTTTGTCATTTGTGTCTCATTTTTGTCTGACTTTTGCTGTTTTGGTCCTAAAGTAAAACACATGATTCTGTGTCTGCAGGTCTCAGACTAAATGTTTTGTTCCTTCTAGATAAACTGATCTGGAAGTTGTAATGTGTAAATGATAAACTGAGGCCAAAAATGTTGAATTGAGCTTATTTTCTTAATAACTTTCAGTTTGTTCATAATGTTTTACAAAGAGAAAGTTCAATAAATGTGAATATTTTGGCATTAACCAAAAGAGAAAATGTGGAGTTGTGGTTATTTTTTGGTTATTATGCTGCGATTTTACTTGAGATCAAATTGGGCTGAACGTAGTGAAGAACTGATTATTATTTCCAGAAAGCCAACAGACGAAACCACGAGTTGCTGCTGTTTGTTGAGCAGAAACAAACAGAGTTCTGGGTGTGGGCTGAAGTCTTACCGATGAGACAGAGGCGAGACTCGGGCAGGAACGGCCATTCAAAGATGGTGTAGAGGACGTCCTGAGCTTTGCTGTCCAGCTGATCCATCTCATCCAGAACAAGAAGCCTGCCAGGGACAAACACAGAGTCAGGCTCCTCCTGCATCAACCAGCAAACTCTCAAAGGACTTCTTGATCACTCAAGATCTTTAAAAAAAAGTTTACTTTCCACCTGCGAATGTTTGATACATTTAGTGCATGAGTCACTCTAACTGAGCTAAACATGTTGGTGCCGATGTGAATCCAGCTACTGTGAGCAGAGGTAGGAAAGCAAACCTTCATCAGAAACAACCGGATGGAGGCAGCTCTACTCACACAGTGGGCCCCGGGGCCGTCAGGAGCCTCTGCAGCCCCTTCTGTCCGCCGGACGCCTTCAGCCTGTCGGCCAGCAGCGGGAAGATGGCGTGAGAGCTGCGTAGACTCATACAGTTCACCAGCACGGTCTGAACGGACGACAGCTCAGCCTGAAAAACAAACAAACAAACAAACAAACACACACACACTGGTTAGCTGGTGCAGACACACATCATGACTCTGAACAAGTCTGCCAAGGAACGGTGGAGTTATGTGACAATCGGTGTCTGTCTGTCTGTTAGAGACATTACTCAAAAACAGATTAACGGATTTGGATGAAATTTTCAGAGGTCAGAAATGACACAAAGACCAAGTGATTAGATTTTGGCAGTGATGCGACTTATAGTCTGGATCCACGGATTTGTTAAAGGTTTCTGTATAACTGTGAGATGGCGTCACTGTAACTATGACAAGGGAACACTACATCAGCTGACTGCTGACGATCACATGATTGTGATCCTACTATAAATCCACCACTGAGGACTCATCTGTCAGAAATGATACAAGGAACAAATGATTAAATTGTGGGGGTGTTTCTGAGTCCCATCAATTCCTGCTGCCTGCTACATATTTAGGTCACATGATTCAGTATACATACATAACGTACACATGTATAACACACGCCTGTGCTCAGCAGAAGGTCATCTTGTTTGTGGGTACATCTATATTAACTCATTCTATGTTGTCATGATTATCCGTTGCAAATTTTTTCTAAATTTATCCATCAGAAATGACAGAAGGACTGAGGAGTCTTGGCAGAGTTCTGCTCTGAGTGCTTTTCTTGTTAAGCATTTAATAGAGATTTGCAGAACTTCATTTCTTGACCTCCTCAGATGAAGCTGCATCTCTCTGCAGTTCCCTAAAGCCTCCACTAGGTGTCACTAGAGCCACAAACACCACAGACTGCTCCACTGAGGTCCAGCTCACCTTCATCTCCTGCAGCACACAGTTGAAGCAGGCCGTCTTGCCGGTTCCCGGGGCTCCAGAGATGTAGAGGCTGCCGGGGTGCCGCTGCAGCACCTTCTCCTCCAGAAAGGACCTGATGGACGCCCGCTCTGCCTGCCTGGACAGGAGACGCTCGGGGACGGCGGTGTGGAGCGCCTGCTTCACGTCCTGAAACCTCGACTCTGGAGGAGAAACAGTGAAGCTGCAGGTTAACAACGCTACCAAAAAACTCAACTTAAATCCATCCTAACAAAGAGATCACTGAGGTGCAGGTCTAAGAAAACACTCATTGTTGTCTTAACATTTTAAAGTAGGGCTTCAACCAGAGGAGATTTTAATTCTAATTAAAATCCGACGTTTACTTTTGTTTTTGAACCAAGTAAGACAAAGTGATTCAATCAAAACCCTGCAAACTCCGTTTTTAAAAATAGAAATATTTGCTGGTTCTCTCAATTTTCCGTCTATCAAAGTATTTGAGCTGCAGCTCTGGAAAGCTGTGATTTATTGTTGCTTTCTGAACAAGAACTTATTCCGTTAACTGAGAAAATAAGATGATAGGAACATTTTTTGTTGCTTTGTTTCATTTTGTCTCATTTGTTTAATTTTTGTCTCATTTTATGTCTTTTTGTAACTTTATTTTCTAATTTTTGATCTCTTTTATTGTTTTCTTTCATGCCGCTTGTCTCATTTTGTCATTTTTTGTTGCTTTGTGTCTCTGTGTTGTAATATTATGTCTAGTTTTTGTTGTTTTTGGTCTTTTTTGTCCTTGTTCAATGCAGCAGTGATCAGGACCTTTGACCACACATTTCAGAGCTCTTACTTTCTGCAAACAGTCGAGCTACCGGTGGCTTCTTCTCTGAGTTTTTGTGGACAGGACTCCCAGCAGGCGTCTCCTGTCTCCTCGGGGACGATCTGGCTGCAGGAGACTGCTGGGGTGAGTTCAGGACCAGCTGCTGGTGAGCCGCGACTGGAGAGTTCTCATCGAAACCCAGCTTTCGGGGTGAAGCGAGGGTCTGCTTGTTCTGCTTCGGTGGTGAACTGAACACAGAAAGGTTGCAGCCGTTGTCATCACCTGGAGAAAAAAAAACACCAAACTGTTTCACCTCGTCTGTGATTCTAAGGACAATTTAAACCATCATTTTTCTCGGTGAACCGTTTCAGATCATCAAACCAAACTTAGACATAAGCAGCAGAAGTGAACATGTTAGTAAAGCTGATTAATTTATTCACAGCTACTTTCATCTGGACCAGACACCCAGAGCAGATCAGGCCTGACAGCATTCCACAACGGGAGGAGGGTGTGGGGCTGTTTTACTGCCCTGGGGTCTCTGCCATCGCTGCAGCCCTCCATCAGAAAGCCCTGAAGAAGAATGTCCTTTAACGGTTCATCAGTCTGATTGAAACCCCAACACCATCCCATAACATGTTTATTACACCAAACAGCAGCTTCCTTCTGTCATCAGACCTGTACCACTCATCCTGTGAGGGTCACAAGCAGCTTTACATGCATTAGAGAAGCAAAATATCAGGAAATAAGTCACTGAAAAAGACAGAAGCTGCCAAAGTAGAATTTAGTGCAGAGTTTTGTGTTGGATTGTTGGATCAGATTACACAAACACAGGATATATCCCCACAAGTCGTGTCCTTTTCCACAGTGGAAGCTGATCCGTTCCAACCAGAGTTAGGAACAGCATCCCACCTTCCAGGCATGATATCCAGATTTTACTGACTGGAATTCAATGGATGGCTGGTTTTATTTCTTTAGGAATCAAGAAAGACCTGACCGGCTCTACAGGCAGCCAGAAAAGGCAACCGGTCCTAGATTTCTGCCCTCTGATTGGTTCCTTTGTCTCGAACAGCTGTGTCCTCATAACGCATGTTTATTCAGGTCACCTTTCTGGGTGCTACATGTCGCTTTAAGCCCTAAAATAATTTACAGTTTATGAAAAGACTTTCTCAGTGCACAAGATAAAACTGGTTTGGAGAATCTCACCTTTGCGTTTCCGAGGGCTGAGAGGAAGTCGGGTTTGGACACCAGGAGAGGAAGGAGGCTGGGCTGCAGGTTGTCTGGGCGACAGAGGGGTTGGGAGGGCGACTGGCTGCTTTGGGGACAGAGGGGTGGGTGTGTCAGCGAGCCGCCTGGGTGACAGCAGGGTGGGCAGGTCGGCCGGACGTCTGGGGCTGAGCGGTCCGATCCGGATGGGAGAGACGGGCTGAGGCTCGGCCACCGATTTCTGGGGTTCTGTCTTGGAACGGGACGACGCTCTGCAGGATTTGCGTCGAGGAAACGGCAGCGTGGACTGAGCTTGGCCCTGAGAGCGTGTTCTGGGCATTCTGAGTCCGATCTGAAACAAAGAGGACACGTCACCCACACTGGAGGTTAGAGGCAGAGAGGTCTGAGCCCAACACATCCAAACAGAGTTCATATCATTTCCATAATATTTGATGGTCTCGGTTTTAGTGACACAGTGGTCTAACACAAACATAACACGACAGTGACCTACAGTTAGATCATTCTGGAAAACATTAAACTTTGAACCCATTTCTCTCAAAAACTACAGAAAGTGAACCAGACCGTTCTGCTTCCAAACCTTATGTCAGCCGTTAAATCACTGCTTCATTAAGTTCTTTGGTAAAACTACTAAATAAATGTTTGGAACAAATAGAAAATGGTTGCTCTAGATCAGGGGTGTCCAACATGAGGCTCGCGGGCCAAAAGTGGTCCTCCAGAGGGTCCATCCGGTCCTCAAAGTGTAAAAATTACAGAGAAGACATTAACTGCAGATTGTAAATTAGTAAAGCGATAAATTTAAAATAAGTTCTCGACCATGAAAAGTTATTTTGATCCTAAGGTAAAATACTAGATTGTTCGTTGTTCTTTTGTCGTTTTGCCTCATTTTTGTAATATTCTGTCTTTTTTTTTGGTCTGACTTTTGTCGCTTGGATTCTCGTTTTGCGATTCCTTTTCGCCTTGCTTTTGTTTTTTGTCATTTTGTTTCTCGCTTTTGTCATTTTTCATCTTATTTGTGTGGTTTTGTCGCTTTGTAACTTTTTTGTCTACATATTTGTCTCGTGTGTCATTTTTTGTAATATTTGTCTTGTTTTTGTTGACTTTTGTCTCAAGTGTTTGTCTTATTTTTGTTCTTAGTGCTTTGCTTTGTTCATTATTTTGTGTAGCGTTTTAGTCGTTTTGTGTTTTTTGTCGCTTTGTAACTTTTTTGTACCTTTTATTTCGTGTCTGTCATTTTTTGTGGTTTTGTCTCTTTTTGTAATATTTGTCTTGTTTTCATTGTTTTTGTCTGACTTTCGACATTTGTCCCAAGTTTTTGTTGTTTTATTCCTCATTTTTGTCGTTTTGCGCTTCCTTTTTGTCTTATTTTTGTCATTTTGTGTTTTGCTTTATTCATTGTTTGTGTAGCATTTTAGTCATTTTGTGTTTTTTCTCTGGCTTGTGTTGTCTATTTTTTTCTCACTTGTGTAATTTTTGTCTCGTTTGTCCATTTTTTTGTCGCTTTGTCTCATTTGTGTAATTTTTTGTCTTGTTTGTGTCATATTGTTGCTTTGTAACATTTTTTGTTTAATTTTTTTAATCTTTTTGTTTTGTTTCGTGTTGCTTGTCTCATTTTTCGTTGTTCTGTGTCTCATAACATTATGTCTAGTTTTTTGTCATTTTGTCTCGTTTGTGTTCTTTGTCTTATTTTTGTCATTTTGTGCTTGCTTTACTCATTGTTCTGTGTTTTTTTGTTTCGCTGGTGTTTTGTGGTCATTTTGTTTCTTGCTTTTGTCGTTTTGTGTCTTGTTTTGTAATATTTTGTCTTTTTTATCAGACTTCTGTGTTATTATATTCTCATTTTAAATTGGAGATCAAACTGGGCTGAATGTGGAACCTGAACTAAAAGCAGTTTGACACTCCTGTTCTGTCTGCGACACAAAGAAAGAAAATCCACTCATCCTCCTGCATGGTTGTTTCCAGACTTGGCGTAAAACAAAAGCCACCGCTAACGATAAAACCATCAGCTGTCCACAGAGTCTTTCATTTATCTTATAATCCTTTCAAACACTCACAGCCTCACATTAATCCTTCTGTTCTGTTCGTTTCTCAGGAACAGCAATGATGTACAAAACCGACAAATCCCAATAAACATTGTTTATACCTCATTATGAACCATTTCTATCAATATTTAGTGCAGTGGAGTTCTTTACCTCTCACAGATCAGTGGTTCAATGAGGACAATTCACTCACTTCTCCTAAAAAACGGCGTTAAAGCTGATTTATAATATACAGTGAAAAGGTCAAGATATAAAATACAATAGTTTTATACAACATTGAAGTTTCATTTTATAGTCTGATTGTTTTTTCTTTTTATGGAGTGATAAATAATCATGAGGATCTGTACTGAAAGTAAACTTTATATAATCGGTGCCTTTAAACCAGAAATATGTGAAATTAATCATTTTCTATGCCGATTACACGTATTAACTCAAGCAGAAGAAGTTTCATACCGAAAAAATACTTTTAATGAGTCCTTTTTTAGAACGGGGCCAACGTGGTCCTCAACAGAACAGGAAGGTTCTTATCTTACATGACCAACTGCTCTGGGAGCTCGAAGGTTTGCAAATTAAACACGTAAATCAGTCGCATTAAACATGAAAGCAGCCTAACGGAGTGCCACGGCTCTCTGGGATGGAACTAAAGAGTTTAAAGTTTGATTTATTCCGGATTTCCTTCAGTTTCCTTCATTTTAAACAGCAAACAATACAGTGTGCTCCAGTAATGGCGCCAAGCACCAGACTTCTGCATCGATGCGCCACAATCTGCGCATTTAAACGACTGGAGCTGAAGGACAAACATGTCTGGTCAACGTTAGAATATATTTTTGTCGATACATACATGAAAAACAAGCTACTTGTGGTATTTCAGACGATAAACATCAACCAGCAGAGGAGGCCCAGCAGCTCAACTCTCTGCCGTCCGTCGCTAACAAACTATTTCAGGTCTTACCGCTTTAATGCAGCGCGTTGAAGAAGGAGGTTCGTTGGTAAAAAGTTTTTTAAAGTCTTCTGAGCTCAGAAAGCAGCGGCTCCTCGTCTCTTCTGTCCTCTCCGGTCCGAAACTGAAGCCAAACTTGCGCCAAAACGTTTCGCGCCTCCTCCTCGATCAGCTGTGTTCCCGCCGCTGCTTGCTGATTGGTCGAGGCAGCAGCTTCCGCAACGCTCATTGGCTCAGCCTGCCACGCACGGATGTTACGTCACTGTTGTTGTGCCTCCGGTGGCGGGAGTTTGAACAGAGCTGTATTCACGGTGTGGTGATTTAATCACACGTGATTTAATCAATTAAAGACGTGAAGGGTGAAGAATGAAAGCTGATTTTACAAAGTGTTGTGTGTCTGAGTTTATAGTAATATCTGCTAAAATCTAAACTTGCAATAAAACTATTTAATACTCGATTACAAGTGGATTCAAATGGATTAACTTCACTGAGAACTTCCCTTTATATTAAAAAAAATCTCAAATAGATGTAAAATTTAAGTACTCACACATGCTCAAATACAAAATAAGTATTTGCATACCTTTAACGCTGTAATCATCTAAATAACACTAAAATACATAGTAGTATGAGATAAAGAGCTCAAATGGATCCTTTCACTTTTCCTTCATTTATTTCATTAGAATCTGAATTTTCCACACATCACAACCCACTTTTCCTAAAGGTTTCATCTGTTTGCTATCTAGTAACTTGCTCTCCCTTCACGTCAGTTTCTCACAACATTGGAATTATTCTCGTTGATCCAAAACTAAACTTTCAGAATGACCAAATCTGAAATCCCAGTGCTCTAAATGGACTGCATATCCATGTAGACAACGAGCTACGTACAGAGAAACAGGCAGAACAAGCAGCACAGAGTCAGTTCAAGTGTTTTTATTTGAAAAGATAGAAAAAGGCACAATAAAAACATTTTGTTTCAGTTAAATAGACTTCATAAGAAATAAAAATAAATAAATACAAACAATCAAACATGCACAATTATATATATTAACATGATTTAAATCATCGAAAGGCTTTCTACTCTATAAATATACAGTAATAAGTTTCAATTCCATATGTTAGCATTATTTTTCAATTCTGTCCAATCCCACCAGGTTAGTATCAGTAAACTTATCTGTGATATAAATAAGGCTCAGACCAGCTGACAGACTTACAGAGAATAAGTAGAAATTTTCCTGAATATATTGTCACAACTGGAAAAACTAATGTGAAGAGAGGACGAGGCAGACAGAATGAAATGACCGAAGGACTGAGATCATGGCTTCACATGGAACGATCAACCGTCACAATTCAGAAAGAAAAAGATCAGATTAGATGAGAGAAATGATCGCCTATGGAATGAAACATGATTGACTAAAAGTCAGAGCAGTGATCTAAAAACAACAGCGCTGTTTCCTTCTCAGCGTTTGTCTGATGGTTTTACTGTGGAGCTGAGCATCCCATAATTTAAGGCTGGAGGATGACTGATGCTATGGAGACTAAAAGTGTTGCTTTTAAAATTATTCTGTTTGTTTACATAAAACCGATTTAAAACACTTTGGACATCCACTCAGAAGACGGAGGATTTGAGCTGCAGGTTTTCTCCACAGCGTTTGTTGTTCTAACTAAAACTGTACTTAAAGCTCAGATGCACAGAAACATGTTTGTTGTGTTTGTAGATCAGGACGGTTGTGATCATGACGCTCTTCCTTTCATTCATCACTTCTCTGCTGGAGCTTTCTCTGCTCGTTTGCTGCACCATCGACCGTTTCATCACTTTCTGCTGCTTCGGTCCTCAGAGTTTCCATTTCACGAGGATCTTCTTCATCCCTCCTTCCTCGGAGCTTCTCACAGAGCCCTGTGAGAACATGAAAACCAGTCACACACTCAGTTTATAGTGTTCACGTGTTTATTAGATGCTGACGACAAAATGACATCGTCATCACAAAGTTCTAAACAATACTGTGTAAAAACACTTCAGTGTTTGTAAAACGACCAAACTGATGTTCAGAGAGGTAAAATGTGCTCCACCGTCTTCAATTACACCACGCCAAACTCCTCCATCCTTAAATAAAAGTGATCTAAATCAGTAAAACTGAAATCCTAAAGCAAAGCAGTGATTCTGCATGTGATTGAAATGTTGTGAGTCACAAGTGGCTGTTTAACCATTCCATCATCTGTACACCACTTAGTCCTCATTAGGGTCATGGGGGGCTGGAGTCTATCCCAGGTGACTGAGGGTGAAGACAGAGGACACCTGGACAGGTAACGGTCTGTCACAGGGCTACACAGAGACAAACAATCACACCTACAGACAGTTTAGAATCACCAGTTAACCTCAGCATGTTTCTGGACTGTGGGAGGAAGCCGGAGAAGCAGAGAAAACCCACGCATGCACAGAAAGAACGTGCAAACTCCATGCAGAAAGATCCCAGGAAGGCCGGGATGCGAACCAGGAATGTTTTAGCTGCAAGGCGACCAGTAATCTAACCAGTAATCCACTGGATAGATTACAGCATTTTCTAAACATTTTGTCAATACCAAAAAAAAACTCCTTTATTTTTGTATCCAGACAGATCACACAGCATCACTCTAGCTTAGCAGAATGATTACGAGCAAGCACTAACTCATGTGTGGATCATGTGACTAAAACAGACAGAAAAAAACATGGAATCCATAAAAGCTGTTTTTGGCAGAACAATGCCATAACTAGTGATGGAAGAACTGAAGTGATTTTGGTTATCAGGAAAATCATGAAAAATGTCTAAATATCAGCTCTTAAATTAAACTCTTATGAGCTATTTTTGTTGTTATCATTATAATTGTCTAAACAAATGTACAATTACTGGGACCAGGCATTAAAATGGAAAACAAAGGTGGTCTAAAACTACAAAACAAGACATGAAATAACTCACCACAATTCAAGAAGATTGAAAGTCACTGGTTTAACTTTTAAACCTTCAAATGCACAGTATTTTTATGAGTTTTTATAAGCTTGTGTCTTAATGAGGATGGATTCTTCCTGTTATTAAAGCTGTCAAATGCAGTGGAGTACAACTATTAGGCATCATAAAATGAAAATACTCAGTTCAGCTTCAAAACTCTTCCCAGGTGAAACATTTGAGTCCATGCGCAGTGTTTTTTAAAGAATGAAAACGTAACTCACTCTTGTTTTTGAGTTTCCACAGAACTCTGATGGCAACGACCACGAGAACAACAGCAGCAGCAGCAGCAGCAGCAGCAGCAGCAGCGATGACAAACAGAATGACAGCGATCTGTCCAGGAGGTTTCTCTGTTCCTTCATCTGTAGGAAAAACGGTACACTGCTCATGACTTCAGCACATTTTATCCTGTACTCAAACAAAGCGGTCTGTTGTGTACCAAAGTCATTTTTCTGGAGAAAACAGAAAATCAGCCTCACCTGGATTTGTTGTTTCTTCCACCAAAGCCGTCGTCATGACAACAACAACTGTCCAGTTCCATTTGATTACTGTTTGAAATGAAAAAGAAATGTTTTATTATTATTTAGATTTTTTCTTCATTTCTGACAATTTCCTCGTCTGTTATGGAACTTCACATGCATCCCACACTCAAACTTCCTGTAAAAATCAATAACAGCATCAAATTCATTACACTCACCTGTAACAGTATAATAGCAGGTGATCCTCAGCTTTGGTATAAAACATTTGTACTGTCCACTGTCATTCAGCTGCACTGAGGAGATCTGTAGAGTCAGGAAACCTTTGCTCAGGTTTTCAAGGACCAGATGTGTTCGGTTTCTGTATTGCTCTGTCTGTGGTTCTGGATTTTCCTCTCCATATCGACGGGAGTAGACAAATCGGTTGGAGTCATTGAAGTTGCCATCAGTCCTCTTACAAGTCAGTAGATAACTCTTCAAGTCGGTCGGGGAATCGGTGCGGCACTGAAGAGTGACTTTATCACCTTCTTGTGCTTCAATAATCTCAGTCTGTGGAGCAGCTTTTCCTGTTGAAACAAATAAACCATAAATAGTTGGAACACTTCTAAAACACTAAACTGTTATTACATCATGCTCAGTCATCGTGGCAGGTTGTAAAATGTTTGTCTGTTTGGCTCCGGTGGTGTCTCTGACTTTAACATCAGTGATCCTGGTTAAATGGAACCACAAATGTGATCAACAACAGGCTCAGTGAACTCTGGGTAAATTTACTCCAGCAGCTCAGAGGTTCATCACATCCAGGGGTTAAAATGGTTTAATATAACCACACTAGTTAAGCAGATAAGAGCCATGCAAACCGTACACAATGTGCCATTTATCACTGGACTTTATAAAAACTGCATTTTCAACATGTGCTTCATGTATGGTTGCATATTATGATCACTTTCACTGTCAGATCATTTTGAGATAATTACTCTGCCAAGGAACACGATGGAGTTAAGTGACGATCAGCGTTGGTTTGTCCGTCTGTTGGCAACATTACTCAACATCACTTTGGAGGAAATTTTCAGGGAAGATCAGAAATGACATAAAGACCAAGTGATTAGATTTTGGCAGTGATGCGGCTTATAGTCTGGATCCACAGATTTGTTAGAGATTTCTGCGTCATTGTGAGATAGCAGCACTGCATCACTGTAACCATGACAACAAGTGAACACTACATCAGCTGCCGGCTGCGATCCTACTACAAATCCACTGTTGCGGACCACAATTTTTTTTTTAAATTTCATCCATCAGAAATGATACGTCTGAGCAGCCCTGGTGGAGTGCTGCACTCAGAGGGCTTCTCTTGTTTACTTACTGCGTTTTATGTAACTATAGCCACATGTTAATGATACATTTATAAAACATGTCCAGTAGTAAAAAAGTTAAACTACAGGCTGTGTCCTCCAACATATTTTCTGGTTTACCAAAAGTCCAAACCACCAAAACAAAGTACTACAACTGATGGAAAAGAAAATGCACAAGTCTGAAATGAAAAGCTGGAAATTGTCCCATTCTTGTGATCATCTCTTACAAATATAGACTAACAATAAAAGCAAAAAGATTGCCCCAAAGTTTCCATGGAGGGCAATTGGACTTCCTCTATTCGGTCTTTGGCTTCAAGAGGCCTCAGTTCTTGTAATGAACTACAGTAATAATCTGGATGAGAGGTGAAATATCTTCAAGAACCAGAAACAGAAGCCCAGGTGTTTTTTCTGACGAGGACTACCATGACTGGATGACTGACAATCTACACAGATAAACAGTTAAAGTTAACAAAAGACTAGTATAAAACTGCTCCTGCAGAAGAAACAGGAAGTAGAAAAGATGGGATCAAAATGTCACATCTGGGAGATCAGTGTCTGGATGGTTTAATCTGAAAAAAGCACCTAATGCTGTCATTGTGTATTTCTTGCGGTTTCCTTACTAATCAGTGTAAACAGTAAGGTGTGTTTTAACAGTAAGGTTGTGTGTTTTAATCTAACATAACTTTGATTTAAATTAAACGCAGAGAAGTCCAGGATTGTTTTCAAATGATGGCGAGGGCTTCCTGCCGAGTCCAGGTGGAAATATTTTCCACGAAGGTTACACAAGTTAAAGAAACAAAATACGGAAGCATCCAACTCCCAGAATGAAACAGATGTACAGCAGGAGTACGTACTCTACATTCTGTCTCTAGAAGAGAAAACTGTTGTCGGACGAAGCAAAACCCTCCAAAAATAAGTTTGTCCCGTTGGCAGCCATCTTAGCGTCACGTACCATTTGTTGCACCAACTACAAAATGTGGAACCATTTCCACCTTGTCAGAACCTAATATCCAGTACAAGGTAATCTAAGTAATGTTATATTTCGTTGTCTGTCGTCAGTGACGTTATTCTTGAAATAATATATACATCATGACAACGATACGGAAAAAACAAGGCAAACATCAGAAAAAAATAGTTGACGGCGCGTCGAAATGGAAACTTACCGGCTCCGACAGTCGACAAAATGCCGAAGAAAACAAACAGAGTGAACTTCATTATTCCACCGAGCAGAAAAGAAAACGTTACCGGAAGTTTTGTGAGCTGTCTAATGGCTAGATGTCAAACGTGCGCGGCTGACGCAGCTGACAGAGGGTTTAACAACACAAACACGACTTTTCTACAACTTCGCGCCAGTTCAGCCCATATATGCTTCAGCCAATCAAAACGGCGGATCGAAAGACATTTGACCATAGACTGTAAGTGACAGAGCTGTAGGGGAGGACCAGCTGTTGTTAAAGACCTGTGTTAGAGTGCCCTCATCAAACAGCTCAATCTTTAAATTCACTGCGTGTTTATTCAGGAAACAACGACAACTGTAAGTATTTAATATGGAATTCTTTGTGTTATAACACCGCACTCGGCTTGGAGAAGTCACGAAAACACCCCTACAAGCCAGAATGGTTTCGTCTATGCTGTTCACGTTTCGCGCAGAAGCTTCCAAAGAATTCCCCTCATTCACAGAAAAGCTGGAACCTCAAATAGACGAATCACTCCAGCTCTGGTCTGCTGAGAGTTCCGTTACTCCGTGAATGAAGATTATAGTAAAAAAAAAAAATCCACCGAAAAGTAGATTATTTCTGCAGCAGAGCGGAAAACAGACATGAAATTGATCCTTGATGGGGATTATTTCACCAAAATGTTAAACGAATCTTTTGCTGGGAGAGGATTTAGTCTGCATTGTTCCTCCTAATAAAAGTCTGTCTTATGTTATTCAGAGCTGGACTGAAAGTACAATTTAATCATTTTTGGATTATCTATGATCCTGCCATCAGGGAGTCATTTATCTGCATCTCCTCAACAGTTTTGCTGTAGACATTCAGTAGAGCATCTCCAACAGGAGGAACGTTCACTTAAGAAATTCCTCAAGAACTTATTTTCCAACAGAAGAACCAAAAGTAAGCAGACTTTTGTGAAGCAGCAGATCCTGATAAAATGCCACCTACAAACACAAAATGTCTTCAGATGATAGTTTTCCTTCAAAACACTGCAATGCAGCATTAAGTCACATTAAATACTTTCCCCACCATTCAGTGCACATGCATGACCACCACTCCCTAAAGTACGTTACTGTTTTCAGCATTAATTAATCACATTAGATTGTCTAAAAATGCTCTGATCAGCATTTCTAACATTCATTAAACTGATTAAAGCCACAATGATGCAGCCACTTTTCACCAGACAAAGGAGTTTGTAAGTTTATACTTTTACCTGGTCTGCAAGAAGTTTTTTCCAACAGTCCAACAGATCACTCTCACAGAATCTGATCAGCTCTTCTTCTTCTTCTTCTTTTTGTTTAATGGCAGTTGGCACGCAACTTTTAGGTGCATTCTCTGATCGGCTCTGTCTGGTGTGCAAGGCAATAGCGCGCGAGAAGTGGCCACGTGGTGCCGTTGTCCGCCTCTTTCAGCAAGATTTCCCGCCGTTTGGGGGCTCATTGACTAAGAGCAACGCTCATTGGTTCAGCCAGCTACGCACGGATGTTACGTCACTGTTGTTGTGCCCCCGGTGGCGGGAGTTCGAACAGAGCTGTATTTTGGCGGAATGTAAATTTTCTGGGTTGTCTTGCTGCGTCATCTTCAAATGCGGCAAAGTTTTCCTGTTTTCAATATCAGAGTTTCTCCGAATGATTCACTGTGTGATGATTTAACGACATTTTATTTAATCAATTAAAGACATGAAGGGTTAAGAATGAAAGCTAATTTTACAAAATGGGTCTGAGTTTCTAGTGATATCTGCTAAAATCTAAACTTGCAATAAAACTATTTAATACTCGATTACAAGTGGATTCAAATGGATTAACTTCACTGAGAACTTCCCTTTATATTAAAAAAAATCTCAAATAGATGTAAAATTTAAGTACTCACACATGCTCAAATACAAAATAAGTATTTGCGTACCTTTAACGCTGTAATCATCTAAATAACACTAAAATACATAGTAGTATGAGATAAAGAGCTCAAATGGATCCTTTCACTTTTCCTTCATTTATTTCATTAGAATCTGAATTTTCCACACATCACAACCCACTTTTCCTAAAGGTTTCATCTGTTTGCTATCTAGTAACTTGCTCTCCCTTCACGTCAGTTTCTCACAACATTGGAATTATTCTCGTTGATCCAAAAGTAAACTTTCAGAATGACCAAATCTGAAATCCCAGTGCTCTAAATGGACTGCATATCCATGTAGACAACGAGCTACGTACAGAGAAACAGGCAGAACAAGCAGCACAGAGTCAGTTCAAGTGTTTTTATTTGAAAAGATAGAAAAAGGCACAATAAAAACATTTTGTTTCAGTTAAATAGACTTCATAAGAAATAAAAATAAATAAATACAAACAATCAAACATGCACAATTATATATATTAACATGATTTAAATCATCGAAAGGCTTCCTACTCTATAAATATACAGTAATAAGCTTCAATTCCATATGTTAGCATTATTTTTCAATTCTGTCCAATCCCACCAGGTTAGTATCAGTAAACTTATCTGTGATATAAATAAGGCTCAGACCAGCTGACAGACTTACAGAGAATAAGTAGAAATTTTCCTGAATATATCCTCACAACTGGAAAAACTAATGTGAAGAGAGGACGAGGCAGACAGAATGAAATGACCGAAGGACTGAGATCATGGCTTCACATGGAACGATCAACCGTCACAATTCAGAAAGAAAAAGATCAGATGAGAGAAATGATCGCCTATGGAATGAAACATGATTGACTAAAAGTCAGAGCAGTGATCTAAAAACAACAGCGCTGTTTCCTTCTCAGCGTTTGTCTGATGGTTTTACTGTGGAGCTGAGCATCCCATAATTTAAGGCTGGAGGATGACTGATGCTATGGAGACTAAAAGTGTTGCTTTTAAAATTATTCTGTTTGTTTACATAAAACCGATTTAAAACACTTTGGACATCCACTCAGAAGACGGAGGATTTGAGCTGCAGGTTTTCTCCACAGCGTTTGTTGTTCTAACTAAAACTGTACTTAAAGCTCAGATGCACAGAAACATGTTTGTTGTGTTTGTAGATCAGGACGGTTGTGATCATGACGCTCTTCCTTTCATTCATCACTTCTCTGCTGGAGCTTTCTCTGCTCGTTTGCTGCACCATCGACCGTTTCATCACTTTCTGCTGCTTCGGTCCTCAGAGTTTCCATTTCACGAGGATCTTCTTCATCCCTCCTTCCTCGGAGCTTCTCACAGAGCCCTGTGAGAACATGAAAACCAGTCACACACTCAGTTTATAGTGTTCACGTGTTTATTAGACGCTGACGACAAAATGACATCGTCATCACAAAGTTCTAAACAATACTGTGTAAAAACACTTCAGTGTTTGTAAAACGACCAAACTGATGTTCAGAGAGGTAAAATGTGCTCCACCGTCTTCAATTACACCACGCCAAACTCCTCCATCCTTAAATAAAAGTGAGCTAAATCAGTAAAACTGAAATCCTAAAGCAAAGCAGTGATTCTGCATGTGATTGAAATGTTGTGAGTCACAAGTGGCTGTTTAACCATTCCATCATCTGTACACCACTTAGTCCTCATTAGGGTCATGGGGGGCTGGAGTCTATCCCAGGTGACTGAGGGTGAAGACAGAGGACACCTGGACAGGTAACGGTCTGTCACAGGGCTACACAGAGACAAACAATCACACCTACAGACAGTTTAGAATCACCAGTTAACCTCAGCATGTTTCTGGACTGTGGGAGGAAGCCGGAGAAGCAGAGAAAACCCACGCATGCACAGAAAGAACGTGCAAACTCCATGCAGAAAGATCCCAGGAAGGTCGGGATGCGAACCAGGAATGTTTTAGCTGCAAGGCGACCAGTAATCTAACCAGTAATCCACTGGATAGATTACAGCATTTTCTAAACATTTTGTCAATACCAAAAAAAAAACTCCTTTATTTTTGTATCCAGACAGATCACACAGCATCACTCTAGCTTAGCAGAATGATTACGAGCAAGCACTAACTCATGTGTGGATCATGTGACTAAAACAGACAGAAAAAAAACATGGAATCCATAAAAGCTGTTTTTGGCAGAACAATGCCATAACTAGTGATGGAAGAACTGAAGTGATTTTGGTTATCAGGAAAATCATGAAAAATGTCTAAATATCAGCTCTTAAATTAAACTCTTATGAGCTATTTTTGTTGTTATCATTATAATTGTCTAAACAAATGTACAATTACTGGGACCAGGCATTAAAATGGAAAACAAAGGTGGTCTAAAACTACAAAACAAGACATGAAATAACTCACCACAATTCAAGAAGATTGAAAGTCACTGGTTTAACTTTTAAACCTTCAAATGCACAGTATTTTTATGAGTTTTTATAAGCTTGTGTCTTAATGAGGATGGATTCTTCCTGTTATTAAAGCTGTCAAATGCAGTGGAGTACAACTATTAGGCATCATAAAATGAAAATACTCAGTTCAGCTTCAAAACTCTTCCCAGGTGAAACATTTGAGTCCATGCGCAGTGTTTTTTAAAGAATGAAAACGTAACTCACTCTTGTTTTTGAGTTTCCACAGAACTCTGATGGCAACGACCACGAGAACAACAGCAGCAGCAGCAGCAGCAGCAGCAGCAGCAGCAGCAGCGATGACAAACAGAATGACAGCGATCTGTCCAGGAGGTTTCTCTGTTCCTTCATCTGTAGGAAAAACGGTACACTGCTCATGACTTCAGCACATTTTATCCTGTACTCAAACAAAGCGGTCTGTTGTGTACCAAAGTCATTTTTCTGGAGAAAACAGAAAATCAGCCTCACCTGGATTTGTTGTTTCTTCCACCAAAGCCGTCGTCATGACAACAACAACTGTCCAGTTCCATTTGATTACTGTTTGAAATGAAAAAGAAATGTTTTATTATTATTTAGATTTTTTTCTTCATTTCTGACAATTTCCTCGTCTGTTATGGAACTTCACATGCATCCCACACTCAAACTTCCTGTAAAAATCAATAACAGCATCAAATTCATTACACTCACCTGTAACAGTATAATAGCAGGTGATCCTCAGCTTTGGTATAAAACATTTGTACTGTCCACTGTCATTCAGCTGCACTGAGGAGATCTGTAGAGTCAGGAAACCTTTGCTCAGGTTTTCAAGGACCAGATGTGTTCGGTTTCTGTATTGCTCTGTCTGTGGTTCTGGATTTTCCTCTCCATATCGACGGGAGTAGACAAATCGGTTGGAGTCATTGAAGTTGCCATCAGTCCTCTTACAAGTCAGTAGATAACTCTTCAAGTCGGTCGGGGAATCGGTGCGGCACTGAAGAGTGACTTTATCACCTTCTTGTGCTTCAATAATCTCAGTCTGTGGAGCAGCTTTTCCTGTTGAAACAAATAAACCATAAATAGTTGGAACACTTCTAAAACACTAAACTGTTATTACATCATGCTCAGTCATCGTGGCAGGTTGTAAAATGTTTGTCTGTTTGGCTCCGGTGGTGTCTCTGACTTTAACATCAGTGATCCTGGTTAAATGGAACCACAAATGTGATCAACAACAGGCTCAGTGAACTCTGGGTAAATTTACTCCAGCAGCTCAGAGGTTCATCACATCCAGGGGTTAAAATGGTTTAATATAACCACACTAGTTAAGCAGATAAGAGCCATGCAAACCGTACACAATGTGCCATTTATCACTGGACTTTATAAAAACTGCATTTTCAACATGTGCTTCATGTATGGTTGCATATTATGATCACTTTCACTGTCAGATCATTTTGAGATTATTACTCTGGAGGAGCTCCGGAGGATAAATAATCAAGGAACACAGCAGAGTTATGCGACAATCAGTGTTGGTTTGTCTGTTGGCAGTATTACTTCAGCATCACTCTGGACGAAGTGTTCATCTGCGTCTAATAAACAGCAGTGAACACAGCCTTTCTTATCAGTTCCTAGACTAACCAATAAAGGTTTCCATCGACTCACTCTCTGTGGTGTATGACTTCAAGAGCCTCAGTTCTTGTAATGAACTGCAGTAATCATCTGGATGAGAGATGAAATGTCTTCAAGAACCAAAACAGAAGCACAAATGTTTTGTGGGTTTTTTTCTGAGGAGGACTACCATGACTGGATGACTGACCAGATGGTCACAGCTAAAGTTAATAGAAGACTCGAAAAAACAGCTAAAGTTAATAGAATACTAATGTAAAACCTGAAAGCAGAAAGTAGATAAGATGAGACAAAATGTTATATTCTGGGAGATCGCAGTGTCTGGATGGTTTAATCGAAAAAAGGACCTGTTACTGCCATTGTGTATTTCTTGCGGTTTCCTTACTAATCAATGTAAACATTAAGGTTGTGTGTTTTAATCTAACATACTTTGATTTAAATGAAACACAGAAGTGCAGTATGCTTTCAAATGATGGTGAGGACTTCCTATCAAGTCCAGCAAGGATGAGGACGAGGCATCTTGGTGTACACTTACCGACGGTGACGGTGGACAAAACGCCTGAAAAAAACTAACAGTGGCAACCCCATTTTTCCAGAAGAAGAAAGAAAAATGTATCGAGAGTCTTGTGAGCTGCCTAATAGATAAATTTTGTCAAATATTGCGCGACTGATGCAGCTGACAGAAGTTTAAAAATCCCAGCACTGATCAACGCGAGAACGACCCGCCAACAACTCTCTCAACTTTCGAGCGGCAGGCTGCCGGCAGGATCCAACCCCCTTCGGCTCTGTTGTCATGTGACAGAGCCGTAGGGGAGGAAGAGATGTGGTTAAAGACCTGTGTTGGAATGGCGCGATCAAACAGCTCCATCGTTAAATTCACTGCGTGTTTATTCAGGAAACAACGACAACTTTAAGCATTCAATACTGAATTATTCCTGTTATAACACCGCACTCGACTGGAAGAAATCCCCCTACCAGTCAGATTGGTTCCGTCCATTGTGACGCTTCAGACACGTTTAGTGCAGCAGCTACCATTCGTGTTTCTGCCTCCGTGTTATTTTACTACAGATAAACGCAAAATGACTTAATTTCCGAAAGAATTTACCTCATTCACCCAAGGCTGGAACCTTAAATAGACTTATCACTTCAGCTTTGTTCTGCTGAGAGTTTATTTGCTCCATGAATCAAGATTATAATAGTTTTTAAAAATACATCCACAGAAAGTAGCAAAGCAGAAAACAGACATTAAGTTGATTCTTGATGAGGTTTATTTCACCAAAACGTTACTGAAATCTTTTCCTGGGAGATGATTTAGTCTGCATTGTTCCTCCTAATTCAGAGCTGGTTTGAAAGTACAATTTAATCATTTTTGGTTTATCTATGATCCTGCCATCAGGGAGTCATTTATCTGCATCTCCTCAGCAGTTTTGCTGTAGACATTCAGTAATGAAGCTCCGACAGGAGGAACGTTCACTTAAGAAACTCCTCAAGAACTTATTTTCCAACAGAAGAACCAAAAGTAAGCAGACTTTTGTGAAGCAGCAGATCCTGATAAAATGCCACCTACAAACACAAAATGTCTTCAGATGATAGTTTTCCTTCAAAACACTGCAATGCAGCATTACGTCACATTAAATACTTTCCCCACCATTCAGTGCACATGCATGACCACCACTCCCTAAAGTACATTACTGTTTCCAGCATTAATTAATCACATTAGATTGTCTAAAAATGCTCTGATCAGCATTTCTAACATTCATTAAACTGATTAAAGGCACAATGAAGCAGCCACTTTTCACCAGACAAAGGAGTTTGTAAGTTTATACTTTTACCTGGTCTGCAAGAAGCTTTTTCCAACAGTCCAACAGATCACTCTCACAGAATCTGATCAGCTCTGTCTGGCGTGCAAGGCAATAGCGCGCGAGAAGTGGCCACGTGGTGTCGTTGTCCCGCCTCTTTCAGCAAGATTTCCCGCCTTCCGGGGCTCATTGACTGAGGGCTGTAGTCTAGACTTGCTGCAATAAAATATCCAGTGTCTTTAAATGTGCAGCCATCAGAGTCTCTCTGGATGCTGTTATGAAAATGATGCTTTGATTGACAGAAAAAGGGGAAAACAGATGCAGCTACAGAGAGAATACTGGAATATGGAGACAGCATAGAAGGAGAAGATCTTTAGATTCTGTAGATCAGCTGGACTTGCAATGTAGCCGCAAGGGGACACAATGCCAGTGTCTTATTATGCCGGTCCCAAGCCCTGATAAATACAGAGGGTTGTGTCAGGAAGGGCATCTAACGTAAAACTTTGGCCAAATAAAACATTTGAATCAAATGTATGACTTCCATACCGGATCGGTTGAGGTCTGGGTTAACAACGACTGCCATTGCTGCTGTCGACCTACAGGGTGCCAGTGGAAAATGGACGACTGTTGTCGAAGAAGGAGGGGAGGAAGGTGTGTTCGTAGGAAGAGAGAGAGGAGGCACACCAAGAGTCTAGGACTGAGAGTAGGGACTTTGAATGTTGGAACTATGACAGGAAAAGGTAGAGAGCTGGTTGACATGATGCAGAGGAGGAAGGTGGACATACTGTGTGTCCAGGAGACCAGGTGGAAAGGTAGTAAAGCTAGAAGTTTAGGAGCAGGGTTCAAGTTGTTCTATCATGGTGTAGATAGGAAGAGAAATGGAGTAGGAGTTATCTTGAAGGAGGAGTTTCTTAGGAATGTCCTGTGGCTATGCTCCACAGGGAGGATGTGAGCTGGAGGAGAAGGAGAAATTCTGGTTGGACCTTGATGAAGTGATGCAGAGCATCCCTAGAAGTAAGAGAGTTGTCACTGGTGCAGACTTTAATGGACATGTTGGTGCAGGAAACAGAGATGATGATGAGGTCATAGGCAGGTTTGGTATCCAGGAGAGGAACGCAGAAGGACAGATGGTGGTTGACTTTGCAAAAAGGATGGAAATGGCTGTAGTGAATACTTCTTCCAGAAGAGGCAGGGACATAGGGTGACCTATAAGAGTGGAGGTAGGAGCAACACAGGTAGACTACATCTTGTGTAGACGGTGTAATCTGAAGGAGATCAGTGACTGCAAAGTAGTGGTAGGTGAGAGTGTAGCCAGACAGCATAGGGATGGCTGGTGTGGTAGGATGACCCTGGTGGTGAAGAAGATGAAGAGGCAAAGGCAGGCAGAGGACCAAATGGTGGATAGGCTGAAAAAGGAAGAGTGGTTGTATGACTTTCAGGAAAGAGGTTGAGGACAGGCTTTGGATTGGTCAGGAGGTGCTTCCAGATGACTGGACAACTTACAGCCAAATGTGATCAGGGGAGACAGTTGTCGGAGAGTACTTGGTGTGTCATCTGGAAGGAAAGGAGATAAGGAGACTTGGTGGTGGAAATGAGGAGTACAGGAGTGGATTCAGAGAAAGAGGTTAGCTAAGAAGCGGGACACTGAGAAGACGAAGAGAGTAGACAGGAGTACAGGGAGATACAGCGTAAGGTGAAAGTAGAGGTGGCAAAGGCCAAACAAGGGGCTTACGATGACTTGTATGCTAGGTTGGACAGTAAGGAGGGAGAGACTGATCTGTACAGGTTGGCAAGGCAGAGAGACAGAGATGGAGGTACGTGCAGCAGGTTAGGGTGATGAAGAATAAGGATGGAAGTGTGTTGACAGGTGCCAATAGTGTGATGAGAAGATAGAAAGAGTACTTTGAAGAGCTGATGAATGAGGGAAATGAGAGAGAACAAAGAGTAGAAGAGGTGACTGTTGTGGACCAGGAAGTAGAAAAGATTAGTAAGGATGAAGTGAGGAGGGCATTGAAGAGGATGAAGAGTGGAAAGCACTTGGTCCTGATGATAACCTGTGGAGGTATGGAAGTGTCTCGGAGAGGTAGCAGTAGAGTTTCTGACTGGGTTGTTCAACAGGATCTACACACGTGGAAATGTGTCCCCTCAGTTAAGAAGGGAAAAACCCACAATTCTCACTGAAATCACTTGAAACTCACAAAAGTAACAATAAATAAAAATTTATTGAAAAATAAATAATCAAAATCAGGCCATCACTTTTTGAATTGTTGATTAACATAATTATTAAAAAAACAAACTAATGAAATAGGCTGGACAAAAATGGATGGTACCCATAACTTAATATTTTGTTGCACAACCTTTTGAGGCAATCACTGCAATTAAACGATTTCTGTATTTGTCAATGAGCGTTCTGCAGCTGTCAACAGGTAATTTTGGCCCACTCCTCATGAGCAAACAGCTCCAGTTGTCTCAGGTTTGATGGGTGTCTTCTCCAAATGGCATGTTTCAGCTCCTTCCACATATGTTCAATGGGATTCAGATCTGGGCTCATAGAAGGCCACTTTTAGAATAGTCCAACGCTTTTCTCTCAGCCATTCTTGGGTGTTTTGGCTGTGTGTTTTGGATCGGTTGTCCTGTTGGAAGACCCCATGACCTGCGACTGAGACCAAGCTTTCTGACACTAGGCAGACATTTCTCTCCAGAATGCCTCGATAGTCTTCAGATTTCATCGTACCTTGTACACTTTCAAGACACCCTGTGCCAGATGCAGCAAAGCAGCCCCAAAACATTTACTGAGCCTCCTCCATGTTTCACCGTAGGGACAGTGTTCTTTTCTTCGTATGCTTGGTTTTGAGTCTATGAACATAGAGTTGATGTGCCTTACCAAAAAGCTTCAGTTTGGTGCTCATCTGTCCAAAGGACATTCTCCCAGAAGCTTTGTGGCTTGTCAAATGCATTTTTTGCAAATCCAGGTCTGGCTTTTTTATGAGTTTTTCAGCAGTGGTGTCCTCCTTGGTCGTCTCCATGAAGTCCACTTTGGCTCAAACGACGACGAATGGTGCGATCTGACCACTGATGTACCTTGGCCTTGGAGTTCACCTTTAATTTCTTTGGAGGTTGCTCTGGGCTCTTTGGATACAATTCGAACGATCCGGTCTTCTTCAATTTGTCATCAATTTTCCTCTTGCGGCCACGTCCAGGGAGGTTGGCTACTGTCCCGTGGTCTTGAACTTCTGAATAATATGAGCCACTGTTGTCACAGGAACTTCAAGCTGTTTAGAGATGGTCTTATAGCCTTTACCTTTAAGATGTTTGTCTATAATTTTTTTTCGGATGTCCTGGGACAATCTCTCCTTCGCTTCTGTTGTCATGTTCAGGTGTGATACACACCTTTTCACCAAACAGCAGGTGACTACTTGTCTCCCTTTAAATAGGCAGACGACTGATTATGAGTTTTGAAACACCTGTGATGTCAATTAAATGACACACCTGAGTTAATCATGTCACTCTGGTCAAATAGTTTTCAATCTTTTATAGAGGTACCATCATTTTTGTCCAGGCCTGTTTCATTAGTTTGTTTTTTTTAATAATTATGTTAATCAACAATTCAAAAGTAATGGCTGTTTGATTATTTAATTTTCAATACATTTTTATTTATTGTTACTTTTGTGAGTTTCAAGTGATTCAGTGAGATTGTGGGTTTTCCTTCTTTAACTGAGAGGGGTACCAACAATTTTGTCCACGTGTGTAGATAGTGAGAGAAGAATGCCCGAGGAATGAAGGAGAAGTGTGCTGGTGCCCATCTTTAAGGAACAAGGGAGATGTGCAGAGTTGTGGCAACTACAGAGGAATAAAGCTGATGAGCCACACGATGAAGCTATGGGAAAGAGTAGTTGAAGCTAGACTAAGGGCAGAGGTGAACATCTGTGAGCAGCAGTATGGTTTCATGCCAAGAAAGAGTACAACAGATGCAATATTTGCTTTGAGGATGTTGATAGGGAAGTACAGAGAAGGTCAGAAGGAGCTGCATTGTGTCTTGTAGATCTAGAGAAAGCTTATGACAGAGTGCCCCAGAGAGGAAACTGTGGTTTTGTATGAGGAAGTCTGGAGTGGCAGAGAAGTATGTAGAGTGGTGCAGGACATGTATGAGGACTGTAAGACAGTGGTGAGGTGTCCTGTAGGTGTGACAGAGGAGTGCAAGGTGGAGGTGGGACTACATCAGGGATCAGCTCTGAGCCCCTTCTTGTTTGCTATGGTGATGGACAGGATGACAGACGAGGTTAGACAGAAGTCTCCATGGACTATGATGTTTGTAGATGTCATTGTGATCTGTAGTGAGAGCAGGGAATAGGTGGAGGAGAAGCTAGAGGCGTGGAGGTTGCCCTGGAAAGGAGAGGAATGAAGGTTAGCAGCAGCAAGATGGAGTATCTGTGTGTGAATGAGAGGGACCCAAGTGGAAGAGTGAGGTTACAGGGAGAAGAGATCAAGAAGGTGGAGGGTTTTAAGTACTTCGGGTCAACAGCCCAGAGCAATGGAGAGTGTGGAAAAGGGGTGAAGAAGCGTGTACAGCAGGCTGGAACGGCTGGAGAAAAGTGTCAGGTGTGATGTGTGATAGAAGAGTTTCAGCTAAAATGAAGGAAAGGTTTACAAAACTGTGGTGAGACCAGCCATGTTGTTTGGTCTGGAGACAGTGTCCCTGAAGAAAAGACAGGAGGCAGAGCTGGAGGTAACAGAACTGAAGATGCTGAGGTTCTCTTTGGGAGTGGCCAGGATGGATAGGATCAGGAATGAGTACATCAGAGGGACAGCTCATGTTAGAGGCTTTGGAGATAAAGTCAGAGAGGCCAGACTGAGATGGTTTGGACATGTCCAGAGGAGAGAGAGTGAATATATTGGTAGAAGGATGCCAAGTTTCCCACTGCCAGGCAGGAGGCCTAGAGGAAGACCAAAGAGGAGGTTTATGGATGTGGTTAAAGAGGGCATGAAGGTAGTTGGTGTGAGAGAAGAGGATGCAGAAGAAAGGGTTAGATGGAGGCAATTAATTCGCTGTGGCGACCCCTGAAGGGAAAAGCCAAAAAGAAAAGAAGATGATCAGCTGGACTGGAGGCCATAAACACTTCAAGATTTCTAATGGAAGATCATGACCAGAGGGAGGCAGCACAACATCAAGACTGCCAACGTGGTTTTTCAAACAGAAACAATCAGTTAAAAAAAAAAAAAAAGTCTGAGTGTATCACTGCAAAAACAACAAAACTGAATTAACTAAAACATGTTAGAATATAGAACATGCACATCAATTTCCTGTTGTAAAAACAGAAATGTTTGAATCGATTTCTTTCCTAAGCTTGGAAAATTACATTTTACTCAGTGCACCTGCAACTTTCAATTTAGCTTTAGTTTTACCAGGCTTTTAATTTAATATTTTACCTCCAGCTGCCCTTCTTTTAGGTGATTTACTTGTTTTTCAAATTAAAATGCTCAATGAATGGTTCAGTATTTACTTTAAGAGGAATGAGCAGACTGTATGATTCAGAACAATAATCATTTAAAGCTTTAATTTCTATTGAGCCATAATCAGCGTATCATGTAAAAAACAAAGGGCACAAAGATCTTCATTTGTATTCTCTCTATGTATGACATTTTATTTGCAGCCACAGTGCAAATAAAGTGCATTAACGGAGCCATCAGTCATTAAGTCTGAATATACTCTGTGTTTCTGTCAATAAATCCCATGAAAAGCCTAAAAAGAATTGGTCTAATGTATCCAAGTGCTGTTTTGGCGTGTCTGAAATGAGATTTATTACGCTCTCCTCTTCAAACTAAATTGTGCCATTTTGGTGGTAAAATACACTGCGTTTTCAATATGGGAGCTTAAAATCTCTAAATTTGTCTTCAGTTCCCTGGTTATGCTGGACAACTCAACATTGGATTTTAATCGTATCCTGTTCTCCGAAAATGCTAGTTTGGTTCACTTAGGACCTTTTTCAGAGCTTTAAGTGTTTTGGCGACAAAAGGACGATAAATCCTGTTCATTAACAAAGGAAAAACAGCAGCACAGGAGTAAATAATCAAGTGAATGATGAGTATTCCCTAAAAGTCAAAGGAACAGCTGTGAAGGAAAACTGAGGTGATCATGAAGACAAACATCAGGTAGTCACTGAACATGTTGAAGTATCAGACATGAGAACCATTCTCCAAGACTGAAGCTCGCTGTCTGTATTTTGTACGGCAATTCTTAGATTTTGTAAGGATCAGTTCAGTCAGATGACAGAAAAACTGTAGAAACTCAAACTATGTTGATTAGATTGTTTAAACTTTTCAAAAGCAACATTAACAAACTATGTATGCTAATGTTGACAAATCAATCTAAAATGAGCTTTACTTCACAGAAAGTAAGGTGAGTTCCAAACGCACAGTAAAAGTTTCACTGTAGCGTCGCTGCAAAAACTTAAGTGACTTTTCTGCTCACTGCTGTTTACAGACTTATTAGAAGACAGAAATCAACAGAAAGCAAAAAACACAGTGCATCGGGTGCCCTTTTCCCCCTACAGGAATATATTTATTTGAAATTATTTCAAATGATAAAAAACATGGTTGATTAACATGAAATGACCACAGGGTTTTGCTCTTGAGCGTGGACAAGGTGAAAACATGAGGAGACAAATGTGTCAGGTCACCTGGTGTCGAGGTGAGTGTGCATCCAGAGAAGGAGGTGTCAGTCCATTTCTTGTATTTGTTGTGTTGTCGCCATCGTCCACCACCTTCACTAAATTACTCGCCCTTTGCGACACAAAACCAGAGCCCCAAACTGTTGGCTTGTTAATAAAACCTCACATACATCCATTAAAGTCATTCACCCTTATGGCCAAACATCCAGAGAAGTGCTACAGAGTCTGCTCTATCAGACCAAAGCTCACCGACTGGAACATTGTTATAACTCTTCATCATTTTTCTTTCCTATATTACAAGCTTTTTACAACATAAAAATAGATCAATAGCTATGATTACCATATTCCTTAATGTAAATATACACTATTTATTGCATTTTCAAATAGACTTGCATCTTATTTACTTTGTTGTCATCTTCTTCCCCCTGAAAACAACAAAAAAAATAAAAGCACTGGTACCGATGACAGTGACAACAGCTTTGTGTAAGGCAAAGACCAGCAGGAGGCGCTGCATCACTGAGAATGGACAATCTGTTTTTTGTTTCCACTTTTTTTTTTTTTATGTGCATGGCACTACAGCCTGAATATGATGCAATTAGTGTTTTAAAGTGAAGCTTAATGATTCATTAAAGGTATAATAAAGAACCTTCATCAGTTTTTAACAGTTCTCTGGCACTTACGTGTTACTGTCTCTTTTTTTCTATTTAATTTTTTTACTTTTTTAGCTAGCTGCTACCATCTACAATCTGTACAAACTGCTCCTTGCATAGCAATTAACCCACGTCTTTCTCTGGGCGTACAGTCCTCCTTTAAAAGGGCCACCAGCAGCAAAAGTAGAGCTTTTAGATCAACTTCCCTGGAAGAAGATTCCTGCCAAAAGTGAGAAACAATCCCTTGTAAACTCCTCCAAGAAAGCTGCAAATCGGCAGCGAAATCATCTGAAGTTGGCCCAGTAAAAAAATAATCATTTAGTGTTGGACTCTGCTGTGGCTGAACACAGGAACCACCATGTGTTTGGAGGAAGATGCTGGCTATATGAACGACAGTCTGGAAGAAACATCAGGGAGAAATTGGGGACGAACCCTCTTAGTTCTGTGTGTGTTACATCAACGTGAATGTAAACCTGATATCTTACGTGCATAAATCAGCATCATGCACAGTGTGTCGGTTTAGCAGTCAAGCTGCTGTGCAACAACGCCCATAGATGAAACTATGAACACCCCCCAAAAACGAAAAAAGAATATAGAGGGTTAAAAAACAAGCTGGAAACTCTCCAAATGTAAGATTTAACAACCAGGCAAGAATCTGCCATAACTTGGCAAACTAGTGTTGAGCTCTACGATCAGAGAAGCGAGTAAAAAAATGTCAGTTAAATAAAGAACATGTATAGAAACTGTTGTCACTCTGCAGTTTGACTCCACCCGCATTTGGCACACTGAGAAAGAGAGTTGGTTTTAACACACCCTTACCTGGCACAGCTGGAACGGCTATTCAAGACAAAAACTAATCAAAATAATCTCCATGAAGCGCTACACGCGTGGAATTATCAGCTTTGTGGGAAAACTTGAGCGGAATTCATCTGCTGAAATAATTTTCATTCATAGTGTTGATTTTTTTATCCACAAATAATGCAAACACCAAAAATAATAATAATAATAAAAAAAGTTGTTAATCAGAATTATGAAAGCACAATTATCATCATTACTATCATGAATATGCATAAAAAAGATGGAATGCAGAGATATGGAAGTGTTCGGAGTTTGGTCCTGATATGTTGTCAAACAGAAACCTCTGCGTCCGTCAGAAGAGGAGAGGTCGAGGTGGTCACAGTCAGAAAGGTGGAGATGGTTTCTCACCTTCAAGTGGTTTCGTTCTCTCGTGCAAAGACAGAAGGTGAGTGCCGACTAGCATCAGACCTGCGTGGTGTCGCAGTGCTTACTTCACCACTGTGCTTCCGGCTGGTGGTTTGGTGTTAGTGTTTGTGTTGTAGTGCGTTTGTGATTCTCGTGCTTCTTCGTCACTCCCTCCTGACCGCCCATCGAGTCCAAGGTCCAAGCTGAGGTCTGTTCACCTCCCCACCGGCGGCGCTGGAGGAGCTCCTCTCATCATGGCTGAGGACACAAAGGTGGAGAGACAAGGGGAGCTACAGGTCAGTCCTCACTTCAAAACACACACTGCTACAAATGAGCAACTGTGAAAAATGGGCCTGAAGTTCCACATGACTGCTGTGGCATAAACAAAAGGAGGATACTCCTTGGCAACTCTGCTAATCTGGTGTGTGGACACTTGGAAGGAATGAGGACTCGTTTATGCTTTATTGATTTCCTGTCAGCTTTTAATTGTGTGCAGCCTTACATTCTAGCTAAGAGGCTCTCAGAAATACTTTGCTTTGACTTTGGAACTATATGTTGGCTGGTCGACTTCCTGACTGTGAGGTCACAAAGAACTCATGCTGATGGCTCCCTGTCTGATGTCAGGACATGCTCTACAGGCTCACCCCAAAGCTGTGTCGTGTCCCCTTTACTGTTTGTGCTGTACACAAATGACTGTCAGAGCACAAATGATTCAAAGTTCATTGTAAGATTTACAGAGGAGTTGGTTACTGTCAGCCAGGAAGAAGGTCACGGCCCTGTGATGGACAACCTCACTGAAGGGTGCAATAATTCAAGCTTACAACTAAACGTCAGTAAAACTAAAGAAATGTTGATCGACTTTCAAAAAAATCCACATTTCCCAAAACCCACTTTCATTAATGGAACAGATGTGGAGACTGGAAGCCAGTACAAGTATTTGGGCACCATCTTGGATGACAAATTGACTTTTGAGGCCAACATGGACTATATCCAACCAGAGGTGGTTCTTTTTAAGGAAGCTGATGGATTTTAATGTTGACAGTTCCCTTTTAAAAATGTTTTATTCATCCTTTTTTGAGTCAATCCTAACTTTTGCAGTGATTTGCTGGTACAGGAACCTTAGCATCACTAATAAAAATCATCTGGGGAGCATCGTCAAACTTAAACCACTGGAACTACCAGCAGCTTCACAACGTTTATCAAGCAAGAGCCATTCAGAGGGAAAGGTCATCTGAGCCGACCCACATCACCCTCTGTTTGCTGAGTTTTGACTTTTGCAATCTGGAAAGAGGTATTCCTTCTCTAAGAGGGTCAAATGAAACGGATACTTCAGATCATTTGTTCCCTCAGCTGTAGGGTTTCTAAACACGTTTAAGGCTTGTGTCCCTGCATGGTCATGATAACTCACCTCATGACATTTATTATTTACATCTATGTTTCTATGCATTGTACTGTAATGTTTTATGATCTGAATTTTGCTGTTGACTACTGTTGCAAATCAAATCGCCCAAATTAGGACAATAAAGACTTTCAAATCTAAGTAGAGATGGGAATAAACAACCAAAATATTCTTTAAGCAGTGAAATAAATCTGAAACTACGGGATCGTCAAAGAATGAATCTTAAAACTTTCAGAACAAAGGAGAAAGTGAAGAGTGGGCAAGATCAGCTGTGTTATATTATTTTACTTCTTTTTTTAACTACTTACTACTTGTGAGTATTTGGTAGCATTTTTGTGCTTTTGCTCAAGACTAGTTGCAAGGCAAAAAACAAAGATGGGAGGGAGATGTGATAAAGGTCCCTGACTGGACTAGACTCACTGCAGTGACAATTATTTGAAGAGCCTACCTCTGTATAAACAGGAAAATGCTAAAGTTTCAGGCACTTAAATGTTTGGGATTCTTGGTCATGAAGCAGTACAATAAAGGCAAAATGTCTTTAGTGCTCTGGCATGACTGCATTATGAAACCAAAGCCAATCAGATCAAATTTTGACAAAAACATGAACCTTGGTTCAGATCTCAATTAGGACTTTTAAGGTGTAAAAAGACTCAGACAGATTCAATCCATAGACCAGACAGGTACCTTTAAAAAATGTGCAACTATTGGATTCAGGTTTTATGTCTTTACTGCCCTCTGTGTAAGTTTCAATATTTTTTGAAGCCATCCTCACTTTACTTGGACTATTTAAACGTGTGAAATGTTTTTTTCTTTTGCTCTTCAACCTTTCAGCGTTAGGGGAAAAAAATGTGTCTTCATTTCAAGAACTGTACATTTATGTAGATTATGTCATGCTCAGAAAAGCTGGATTCTCCTGTAAATCTCATAGCTGAAGCAGCAGTAATGCACAGCAGAGCTGAACTGGAAATGGAGGATAAACAACAGACTTACATATTTTACACAAGTTAGGTAAGAATATTACACACAGTAGCTCACCATTGAACACTGCAACAGGATGGAGGCAACAGAGCAGCAAACAGTGCAAAAGTTATTAAGCATGCATAGAAGTCATTAACTGTGAACCTAAAAAGAAGCCACAGCAGCTTGAGGTTCATCTGCTATTAAACAAACCAGCTCCTAAGGCTGGGCCATAGAGCTAAAAAGACAATCACATTCAAATCTTTAGACCGATCAATATAATCAACAGTTATTATTTATTTTTAAATGAATTATTTTTAGGAAAGCAAAATTTCACCCTGGGGACTTCTGTACCCATCCCTGACTGTAAAAACAATAGAAACTACATATTGATGAGCTGACTTTGCTTCCCGCCTGCACTCATTTTCTCACTCTGCTTCTCTTATTGTACCACACACACAGTGCAGCCGGACAACAACCTGTTAAATGATTGGCTGCCACTTGTAGTGTGCTCCGTTAGCAGGGATATGATTGGATGTTTATGAGGCAGGGAGGCTGCACACTATGCATTTGTTTATGCAATTCCAATATGATTCATGGATTAAATCAGTGTCTCAATAAAACTCACAGATAAAACACCTCCTTTTCTGCTTCTTCATTCTTTGTTGTTCTAATTTTGTAGGTTTTCAACATTGGACATCTATACCTTTATACTGAGCAAATAAAACTAATCTGTTTGAAAACACTGCTCTCTGTAAGCAGAATGGATTTGCAAAAACTGTACACTTCTTAAACAGTCAAGAGGAAGAAAGGATCACTCTGCTGCGTTAAATGACATTCGTACTTTTGTTGTTTTTGCTGGGGTAGACCTTGTTGGAAGGCCTGTAGTCCTCTGGAGGTGGAAGGTCTTCAATGGGATGGAAGTTGAACTTGGATTCAAAATCATCTAAAGGAAGAAAAAAAAAATCAAGTTTACTTCAAGGAATCTTTTTAAAAATTTCAATGCAGTCCAATCACAACAGCAATAAATTCAACCGTTTTAAATCTTTAAAATGTTGTTTATTTTATTTAAATCAGAGTGAGAGAAATAGTAACATTATGATGCCGTTTTACCTGCATTTGTTACTATTAAATCATAAATACGAAAACCACCAATAAAGTTTAGTGAATTATTATTTAACAGCTTTTTTAAACTTAAATATGCCCTAATAGAAGTTACTGATTTATTAAAATAATGTTTGGGTTTTAAGAAACAACTTTTGTTTTGATAACATGAAATCTTTATTTAATGCTTGTTCCGGCTTCTTAAAGAGTGAAAAACGCCGTACGCTCAGTAGACATGAGGTCAAGCATCAACCTTAAAAACCTCCTTGGTTACCTTGTTATGAAGTTCACAGAATTACTGACGTGTACGTGAAGTAAATGAACCTTAGACAGTAATCTAGGAACTGTCCCTGATTTGTCCACTACAACAGGAAACAAAAATGGCTTGTTTGCATAGCTGCAGTAGAATATTTAACCATTAGGGGCCACACACCCATCAACAGCTAGCCCTAGTCCCTGAATTTAAACAAGCATCAACACTTTGTTTCTTTTTTCATTCAGCTCTACATTTGAGGGTGGGATCAGCCAGATTTTAGTCATGGAAGGCGCAAAGTGCTGAAGAGTGAAAAGGTGTCAGGTTGCAGGTTCCTTCTGGATGCGACTGCTTTTGGTATCATTTTACATAAAACTGTTTGCGAGTGGGAAAACCATGATTTTTCTTTCAATTCAATTCAATTCAATTTTATTTTATTTATATAGCGTCAATTACAGTCAAACTGTCTCAAGACGCTTTACAGAACCCATATGCCTGACCCCCAGAGCAAGCCCAAAGGCGACAGTGGCAAGGAAAAACACCCTTTTAACAGGGAAGAAACCTCGAGCAGAACCCGGCTCTATATAGGGGGACCCATCTGCCTGCTGGCCGGGCGGGTTGAGAAGGACAGAGGAGGGCAAGGGGGAGGGATGGGAGGAGAGGGAGGGGTGGGAAAGCAAGGAAAACACAACACACATTTGGATACATGTATGACAGGATATGTGACACAAAAAGTATAAGCTAACATTGAAAACTGACTCATAATTTACTCTTATGATGTACGGCTCTGACATTAAACATAGTCCATATATAGCTAGCAGTAAAATTCAAACAGTATGTAAGTTAGCATAACAAGTATAGTGAAGGCGATGCAGAGTTGACTGGTGGAAAAGGGGAGCTGGAATGACATTTCAGTTTGGACCACTATTGGAGAGGTTTCACCTATCATGTATGCTCAATGCATTTTCAAATATTCATCATAGATGCAAAAAACAGAATTTTAACATTTAATATTTTAACAGAAAAATGGCGGCGCCCTGTCAGGCTGCGGCTGCTGCGGCTCCCAGCTACGACATTTCGTTGCCAAAATTTCACTGCTGTGTTTTTTGTGCAATGACAATAAAAGAAAGTCTAAATTCTTTTCTCAGAAAGCCTCTGACTGGTGACACACTCTACATTTTTAAAGATCACATCAGTGTCAATCACTGAAAAACAAAAAAAATCATCCTCCTGGGGTGAACAATAAAGGTTTTATGGTTGGTGGAATACCAGAGTAAAAAAAACATGAAAAGATTTTTGACCAAATTTGTACAATTCCTTCATTGGTTTGTATCATTCTATAGAAGTAGAGTTGTACCATTAAAGACCATATGTACATATTGACATGTCTACTAACTTTCGGGTCTCTAGATACATTATTTCTCAAGTTATGACACTTCAATCATTGCTGTACAGATTGACTCAAGAAAACAACACAAAAATCCAACCTATCCTAAATATGAGATGCTTCGGTGTGACTCAATTTTTTTAATTTGGTGAATTGAGGTAGAATCACTGCATTAAAGGACACATGATCCTGACATTTTGGGGTATTAGGTGTACAGATGTGCTGGCCCAGTGTCACTGAAATTCTAGAATAATAACCTTTGCAATATTAACTGCAAAGAAATCTATGGTTACATGCTGTTTTTTAAGCTGGAGAAAATCAAAGACAGATCCACAGTCTTATTAGGGTCCGAGCACCGAGGGTGCGAAGGACAGGCGGTGCCAGGGCACCGACTGTCCAAGGCACCAGCGGTGCCAAGGACCCTATTGAAACCCTAGGGTTTATTATTATTATTATTATTATTATTATTATTATTATTTTTTTTTTTCTCCCGTAAAGTAAATTGGCTTTTTGGCGGCCTTATCATACTCCAAAACGCGTGAAATTTGGCATGCACATCAGGACTGGCGAAAAATTTGATATTTTATGGGAGTTGCGCATGTGCGTGGCAAAATGGCTCTATAGCGCCACCTGCAAACTTGAAAAAGTAGTCATTAGGCCAACTGCCACAACGTTTCATGTACAGCTACAATATTTGGTGGGCATATGCAGAACATCTGGACACACCAAAAAGTCAATTACAGCCACGCCCTAAACCCAACAGGAAGTCGGCCACCTTCAATTTGCTGTAAATTTTTCAAACTTAATCGCTCCTCGGGAAATGACTTGCCTTTTTGGCGGCCTTATCATGAACCAAAACGCGTGAAATTTGGCGTGCACATCAGGACTGGCGAAAAATTTGATATTTTATGGGAGTTGCGCATATGTGTGAAAAAATGGCTCTATAGCGCCACCTGCAAAATTGAAACAGTGGTCATTAGGCCAACTTCCACAATGTTTTATTTACAGCTACAATATTTGGTGGGCATATGCACCACATCAGGACACACCAAAAAGTCAATCACAGCCACACCCTAAACCCAACAGGAAGTCGGCCATCTTGAATTTGCTGTACATTTGTCAAAATTTATAGCTCCTAGTGGATAAGTCTGAGAGAACTGAAATTTGGCCAGTACATGCACCAGACCTTTCTGATGAAAAGTTATCAAAAACTCAACCAGAAGCCAAAAGGTGTGGCCATGGCGGAGCCTCAAACAACTGATCCTTCGCCATGAAACAGGAATTGGTGTCTAATTCTTCTCAACATGCTCCAATCTGCCTGAAACTTTACATGTATGATGACAGTCCTGTCCTGATGTCATCCACATAGGGATATTCATTGACAGTCATAGCGCCACCTTGTGGTTTCAGGAAATAGACATCTTTTACACTTTCATGCCCTATTGTCACCCGGTTGATCATATTCACTTCAAATGCGGTGACAACAGGCTGAACACATTGATGATGCATCCCAGTGAAAATGGTGACTTGTCATCAAAGGGCGTGTCTGTGGCGGCCAAACCAATTTCGATGTTTCGCCATGAAAATTTAACAATTCCTATCTCAGCTGAACAACATCCTATCTGCCTCAGACTTCACATGCTGGATACCAGGTCCAGTCTGAACACATCCACACTCATAAATTTTGAAAAAGTCATAGCGCCACCTGTTGGTAATAGTAAGTTTAAGGCCTTATATTTTCAAGTACAATGGCCCCAAACTTGGTGATATCATGCTGGAAATTGGTCAGTCGAGTCTTCACCTCTTGACAATCACACACTGTGAAGGGTGTGACATTTCATGCAACGCTGTTGCCGTAGCAACCAAATATCGCCATGAAAAACAAAGCCCTTTCTGACAGGTTAGGAATACTCCAATGCTCACAAAAATTACCACACACATCACCATTGACCCAAGGAACAACACTGTATGCATCTCGGCACTGCACATGCTATAGCGCCCCCTACAGTATTTTTAACAAACAGCCCCCCCAGCACGTTTCACCTACATCCATGAAATTTGGGAGGCTTATAGAGCACATCAGGACGCACAAAAAAGCCTCTTGGAGCCATGTCCTAAACCCAACAGGAAGTCGGCCATCTTGGATTAATTGTGAGATTTTTGATGATTTTTCTCATTTTTGAGAGTTAATACCTCCTAGGGGATAATTCCAGGAGACCTGAAATTTTGTCAGTCCACACAGCAGGACTTGGTTTGGAAAAGTTATCAAAAGTTTAACCAGAAGCCAAATGGCGTGGCCATGGCGACCATCAGCGTTTTGATGCTTCGCCATGAAACATCAACTGCTGTATAACTCTCCTCTGCATGCTCCAATCTGCCTCAAACTTTCCATGTGTGATCACAATCCAATCCTGATCACATCTACAGGCCAACAGACACTCTCAGTCGCAGCGCCACCTGATGGAGGGACAGTAAATGCTGTATAACTGGCCTCTACATGATCAAATCAGCCTGAAACTTTTCATGAGTGATCAGAGTCCAACCCTCATCACATCCACTGTGTGAAATACACTCTGAGTTACAGCGCCACCTGGTGGATAGACAGGAAATGCTCTATAACTGCTCTGAACATGCTACAGTCTGGCTGAAATTTTAAATGTATGATTGGACTCTGGTCCAGATGCGATTCAGAGGCCGACATACACTCTCAGTCACAGCGCCACCTGGTGGACGTGCGTGGATTCACGACCAGCGTGGATGCGAGGACCCGTCCATCGCTGCTTGCAGCTTTAATTTTTCTTTAAAATAGGAAAGTAGAAAAAGGAGGCCTGCAACAGACTGCCTGACTCCCTGAACTCAAAATCACAGCCAGTCTGGGTCAACACGAAGATCCTGATGACACCTGAACAGTGAACTTATTTCTTTCAGCCTTCAGACTTTTCTGTTCCTGCTAAACCTAAATTATAGGTGAAAAACATCCTCTAGACCACAGTCTGGACCAACAGTCCAACCTTGGTTCAACAAAAAGAGGTTATCTCAAATCAAACTGAACCACGGCTCAGTTTCTTTACACAATGAAAAGTTGTGTTTTTTCAGATGGTTCATAATTTCAGACTAACTACAGGAAGGTACAGCTGACTATACTGAAAATGAAAATTGAAAAACGAGTAGCTGTTGTGTATGGGAAGAGGAGGACACCAAAAGTTTAACTGAAATATGCTCTGATGATGTAATAACAAATTAGCTACAAAAACTGCTAAAATGTAGACACTTTTCAGGTATTTTGGGAGAGGATAAGACAGAGACGAGAAGAGAGGACGCAACAGCAACGATACCTAAACAAACTGCTGTAGAAAAACACAAAGATGTGCCATGCCGTTAAGAAAAACGACTCACTGGCCAATGAGAAGGACAAATTTCCCTCTAGTGACAACCTGGATAGCTTTCTGGACACTTATCCCTATTCTGATCTATTCAGGTGTCATCAACTGATGTGCCTGATGTCACAAAAAACACTGACTAAAGTGGTGAGTAGTGAATGCCTGCTGACTGACGAAATGTCAAGGTAAGGGCAAAAAAATGAAATGTGCATCTTTAGTTTTATTTCCATCTGACACAGAATAAAGAAAGAGTCAAATATTTTGTCTTGGTCCAGAAGCCTGAAAGCTCTCTCATGCTTTTATGGATGTATTAGTATATTTTTATATCTGTTACATTTATTGTTTTTTGTTTACCGTCCTCTCTGTCTTATTGACACTGCTATTTCTATATTACAAGATAATGGTGATACAGTGATATTACCCTCAACCTACTTATGAATACATATATTTCTAATTATATCATTATTTTAAAAAATATATTGTGCCAACTAATTTGCTTATTGCACTTGTATTTTCAGTGTCACTGCTCTTTCTATTGTATTACGCATTGAGTTCTTACTTGTATTATACATGTGGGGCACACCTTATGTTACGCTGTGACTCTATAGGACAGGTAATGTGGGCTGACGTGAAAAAATGACAGCGGGACTGGAAGGGGAAGGGTTGATCCATGGGTTTTGGATAAAAATTCTAAAATGAAAAATATGTTTCTGCAAAGCTGTATTTGTCTGTGAAGTATTTCAAAAATCAAGTTTAAAAGCCAAAAATAATGTTCTCTGTGGTTGTGGAGGGAACTTCCTGAAGTGTATCTCTGGACTCCTCAGTCTTTAAGGAAGTACAACAGCGAGCCACTTAGAACACCATTTAAAGCAAAATGAGATGAAGAAAGGTGGTGACCAGAGTGATGCAGTCAAACATGAAAACGAATCTGAACAGCCATACACTACAGTCACGGATGAAGGTTACAGCTTCCTTGTAATTATTATAACAGTTCTGCATAGTGCTTCAGTGGTTTCCTGCCTTTTTAATCAGACATTTGCCCTCAGCCATATCTACTAGTATCTTATTTATTTAAAGTCATTGGATTGCACACTTGAAAATTTAAGCATTTTTAGCATTTAAGCGTGTAAGTCTCAGCTGATCTCTTTCAAGCAGTTACAGTGTCTAATGTGATGCGTTCATAACAGATTCAGAATGGTGAAAACAGTCCTGTGTAGTTGGCTGGTACATGGCTTAGAGTGCTACCTGTGCTTATTTCCTCCACACATTTTTTAATTGCTAAATTAAAATTTCTTTCTTGCCTTCTGCTAACTGCACAGGTACCTCGAGGGTAAACCAATTTCCCCTCAGCTTGCAGTCCTTCTGTACTCTAAAAGTCCTACTTGCTTAGTAAAACTGATAAATACACAAATAAGTCAGCTGTTATGAAGATTATGAACACGGAGGGAGGAATATGATTGTGCCAAAGCGACCTGTCACAACTCACCTATGATGGACCTAGAGGAGGAGCTGGAGGAGTGACCGTTCCGGATGGGCGGGGGTGGAGGAGGGGGTCCAGCCGGGGTTCGGGAGGATGAAGAGGATGAGATGGAGGAAGAGGAGGGAGGAGGAGGTGGTTTGCCCACTCGGCTGTGGGACTCTGAGGCTGCAGAGCTGTGGCCACGATACGGGGGTGGGGGAGGAGGGGCATCCCGACCACCGTTACGAGACCCGAGAGGGGGCACCTGGGGAGCTGGATGAACAACACACGCATAAACACATGTGCGCATACACACAAACACGATGAAACATGAGGTTATTCTCTGCTTTATGGTCAATACACAATTCAGAGAGAAGTTCACACCGATCACAGAGCACATGGCTAAGTAACATGTTGATTATGCATGCTATAAAATTATTTCTCAACCTTTAACTATAAACATGCTATTTTCACAGACATACAATGTGCCCTCACTGAAAGGTGGTGAAAATGATGTTTAACTAACCTGTATTTCACCGTACAGTTTGACTAACGTACCAGTAGCATCCCTGCAATGAACCGATCTCTCAGCACGATATTTTCAAATATCACCCAAAATAATATAAAACTGCTCACATACAGTCTCCAGCTACTTCTTTCCTTCTGCTATTTTCCTCTGCATTTAGATGCATCTTTAATTGCTATTACAGTGTGTTGCAGGATACACACCACTGTCAGTGTAAATGGAAACATAATACTGGGTTTAGCATCATGACTGTCTTTCAGCCAAACCCCTGTCTAACAATGTAAAAATGTTATTACGCAACTAACTCAGACGTGAAACATCACATTGTGAGCCTCTAACAGCCAAATAACACCACTATAATCAATCATGAGGCTGTTTATAGTAATGTTTTCTATGTACCAGCTACTGATTTGTAGGTTCAGACAATGTAGCTGTACATCACTAGTAAACTATTTCACACTGCTTGGGACCAGAAAACAAATAAAAAGTATAATCCTGAGCAGAGAACAGGAACAATGAAAAAACTGCTGGCACGCTACAATTTAATGCAAAGTATGGGGGAAAGCAGAGAGAGATTTAAAGTAAAGAGGAATGCTGGAATATTCCACAAGGCTACAGGAATGCAGAGAAACCAGGAGACCTTGTGGCGAATCGCTTCATCATCCAATCACAACCCAGAGCTGGAGCTAACAAGTGCCTTCCTGTTTTCTGTGTTCAGCATGATTTCAAATTACAAATATGTTTCCAGTGAGCTATAAATCCACTTGGGAGGACAAGCAATATCTTCAGCTCAAATTTCCAATTTGCAGTGTATTCATTTATTAAAATTAGGGCACTCTGCAAATATGAGCATCTAAATCCTGTAGCACTTAATTCTACATGAACACACACACACAGTTACACACTGAAATACAGATATGTAATAATGTGTGCCATCATCTGCATGGCATCTCCACAATCAAGCCTAAACACGCCTGCCAACAGACAGCATATGTGCTCCACTTTAAAATATGCAATTCATTTGACTGTCAAGGCAATAAGGAAAAAGAAGTTTTAAAAAAAACACAAGGCAGCTGTAAATATAAGACACATTAAACTGCTGTGTGTTCAGTGCCTGTGCAGACACCTGGCCTGAACGCTGCAGTCAGAAGAGAAGCATTTATACACTGCAGAGCCAAACAAATTACATTGCTGTCCTCTGCTCTACTTTCAGATTCATACTGAAGTAGGTGTGATCATGTGGAGGAAATGTTTCAGTATAAAATGCTGCTTTAAGGCTGGACCACGCTTTACAGCTTCAGAGATAACGAGTACAAACTTGCTTTGTCTTTTATATGAACATTCCTCCAGCTGAGAATGGAGACTGATGAGGTCTTCATCACCGGGACAAATGCAGAATCGGGGGAGTCATAATATAGTCATACCCTTAATGTACACAAAAGCGAAACATAATCAACGTTTAAATGATGGGTCGATTAACGGATCAGTCGGTTAACATGAAAAACACATTCCACAGTATTTTGGGGGCATTTTCTGACCTTTACAGAAAGACAACAGAAGAGAGATGACAAGACATAAAAAGAAAGAGATAGTCAGATTAGGAATGCAAGAAGTGGGATTTGTGATCAGTGGTGTGAATCCCTCAGCCCCAGGAGGCAACAAGACAAACAGAAATAATATGTGATTGATTACCAGTCATTTATCAATCAGAGATGTCACATTTTCACCATTTTCTGACTTTTAAAGGGACTAAACAATTAATTCAGTTGGAAAATATAGTAGTTTCTCAACACAAATTAGTGTGTCCTTTTCCTTTAAAAGAACATAATGAAAGTAACTTCTCTGACCTTCAAAAAACATGACAGGTGGCAGCTATGTGTGTTTGCTCGTACCTGCTCTACGTCCAGGTGGCTCTCTGGCAGGTGGTGGCGGTCTGCTGACCTGCTGAGGAGATGGAGATGCTGAAGGAGGAGGCGGTGGAGCATGGCTACGTCCTTGGCTGCCGCCTCCTGATGTATGTTTTTTGTGCAGGGAGTTGTGCCTCTGGGGAAGCTCTGGAGCTCCACCACCGTCGACATGGGATGGCCCGTTGGAGATGCTGCCTGAAGTGTGTGGTCTGTACGGCGGAGGAGGAGGAGGAGCAGATGAGCCACCAGTTGGCGGTCTGCTGGAAGATGGAGGTGGTTTTACAGTGCTAGGAGGGGTGGGGCCTCTGCTGGGCGTCGGTGGCAGGGGTTTCTCCCTGCTGTGAGAGGAAGATTGAGCATGTACTTTCTGGTTCGGGGTCGGAGGAGCATTGCCACGGCCACCTCTGTTAAACGGTGGAGGAGGAGGTGGTGCAGAGGTGCTGTGCTTCATCCCACTGCCTGCTGAGGAGATGCTGCTGTTGCTGGAGGGCCGTGAGATGTCAGGCAGTGAGGGGCGGTGGGAGCGCTGGTGCTCCGGTGGGGAAGGCTTGTTGGGTGGGGAAGGTGAGGTGGAGCGGCCTGAAGGAGGGCGAGGGGCTGAGGACCGGGACCCTGGTGGCCTCAGAGCAGATCTGCCCACCGAACCTCCTGCAGAACCATCTGAATGAAAGACAGAAAGGTGGTGTTGAGTGCATCACTTTTAACACCTCGTTATCAATTAATCTGTAATTATGTTCTTGACTAATGAACAAATTAATCTCTTGGTCTATAAACTCTCAGAGAATTTCACCTATTATAATTTCCTAAAGACAGAGAGGCATTTTCAAAAGGCTTCTTTTCATCCAACCAAAATTACAAATAAAGCAGATATTGGTTTAAGAATCACATTTAACAAACAAAAGCAGCCCCAGAAAGTTACGCAGTGGTCTTTAAAGACAAAAATGTCCTTGTCACGAAAAAAACCCTGACATATTAGTATTATTTTCTACTGTCACTGCGTTACATTTTTGATGTACTGAAAAGACAAAATGGTTGAGGGCCCGTTGTACTTCTTTGTCAAAGTCAGACTCATTTTTTATCTCCTGAAAAACAATGCTGTGACAACCACTTGCACTCAGAATATGTGAAGTTGAGGTTCACAAACAGCTGCATGTAGGTATAAAAATACACCCCTAAAGGTATACACATCCCCACACCAACCCAACCAAACTCACACAAACTTCAAGGCTCAAAAGCCAAAGCAGGAATGTTGTGCTTTGGGGCTGCAATATGTATGTAAACACATTTCCTTCCAACAATCCAGCTCACTGGTTTGGACAACCTATGATGATGTAATGGTCCAAGAGGGAGTCAAAGGGACATTCTGATCTGCATTTGCACTATGCAGATTCTAACAGTTAATATTTAATAGCTGTGTAAAAGAAGCAAGTTTCAGCCTTTCATTCATAATTAATATCCTTTGCCTTACTGCAGTCACACACACGTTTGCTCCACCACAGACAAATGGACGAGGGAAAAATAGGTTCTTTAAGCTGGAAAAATCAGGTCTATATCCACATCTTCTCTGCAGTCATACATGTACTGTGAATTTGTGGGTGTTTAAACATTCTGTGTCAATTATTTATTGCCTACCTGCTCAAGCACTGCAGATAAAAACTGGCTAATAACTAAATCACTTAGAATGCATCTCTTCTCCTATGACACTTATGTTCTTGTACACGGTCCCTGAGAAATAAATCTCTATTGAGGTATTTCTACAAACACAAAATCACAGGTAAAGAACAGATTGCTTCGAACAGACATAAAGTACAAGCTCATTAGGAAAGAAGAAATAGCGTTCTCAGTTTAATGATCAATTATCAAGAATGATCAGAATTTGACTGAAATATTGGCTGTTTCCCATCAGAAGTGGATTTTGACTTCAGATCTCCTCCATGGTCAATTTATTTACACTAATGAAAGAAAATGTGGACAAAATGGTTAAACTGTTATTGTCAACATGCAGCCAACCCAAATACTTCTAATATAAATATACAGTAAAACTAAAACACATAAAACTTTTACCTCCAATTGGACGTAATTTTGGTACACCTCCTTGGAAAAGGCCTGCCATTCCCATTGGTCCTCCACCTCCAAAACCACCACCGCCTCCTCCTCCACCTCCACCTCCACCTCCACCTCCTCCTCCCCCTGATTCTGGTACAAAGACAAGGAAATAAAAAATAAATGTAAATATTTAGAAATCTGGAGAATGTTTGAGTTCTCCGTGGTAGAACTGTCACAATAAGTGTGCACAAGAGAGCCACAGTATTTAATTAACTTATTTTTATTAGTCCAAAATTTAGATGTGAGAAAACTTTGGAATTAGAGCCGTATGTACATTAGAGCTGCAAATCAAATCATCTTTTCATTTACAATTGTGGCTTCAAGCAGTTATGAAAACAAGGTAATTGATAGAAAAGATTGTTGTGCCGTGTTTCATTTAACAATCATGCTCTCTGCTTTGTCTTGTGCTATAAATCAAGTATAGGCCCTTTCCCCCCTCCCTAAGAGCTTATTCTACATCAATTTTGGAGCTATTTCCCAGGTCAAAAAACAACTGCAGCTCTCATATTGTTGAATTAAGCTTTTCATTGCATATAGACATTAAGTAACTATTGCTACTGACATGTCTCTGGACACACTGCTTCATGAGTAGTTTTCAGTTTTAATCAGTTGAGATTTGAGCGTATAAAACAAATTTGTTACAACTCACTCTCTAAAACTGGAGCGCTACGGTCATTGACCACAGTGACCTTCTTCAGCCTGGCGCCTTTGCAGATGTCTGACAGCAGCGCTCCTCTGCCTTTTGCCTCAGACGAGCTCAGTTTGGGAGGAGTTGTGTTCGCCTGTGGAGGAAGGTAACAGATATGCAATCACAACTCTATTTCCTCTTATCTAAAACACAGTGGAAAGCTAGACACTTAAAAAAGAACTGGGCCTTGTAAACAGAAGTCACATGACTCAGTAGCTGGTTTACTGGCCAACTTCTGGTCACGTGTCATCAGGCTACTTTGGGATTTTAGCTGATTTTGACTCTGAAGTTCATGTCAGTCAAAAACAAACATGGAAAACTGATCATTTGCACCGACTTCAGATTAGACTAATTTTCTTATCTTCAGTTTTCCTCAGTTGCTGTTTTTACACAGTGTGTTAACACTCAGCGTTTAACTCAGACCAGTGTAGCCACCAAAAATTTCAGTAGAATTTGAAAACCTGTGTACCAAAATTATGTCCGTTTTCAAAGAAACCAAATTATCCGATTAGTTAAATGAAGACAAAAAGCTCAGTACATTCAAGTCAGTCCCAAACAACAGCCTCAAAAGTTACATACAACACACACAGATAGATATACAGTGCCATAGCTAAAGTATTCGCCCCCTTCTCGAATTCTTGTTTTATTTCTTTAAAAATTGTCCCCATTTAAATGTTTAAGACGATCAAACAAATTTAAATATTAGACAAAGACCAAAGTAATCACAAAATGCAGTGTTTATATAATGATTTAATGTTTGAAGGGAAAAAAGCAATCCAAACCTACCTGGCCCTGTGTGGAAAAATAATCGCCCCCCTTGTTAAATCATGAATTAACTGCAGTTAATCACATCTTTTTGGAAAGCCAGTTCAATTTCACTGACCACACCCAAGCCTCAGTACCTCCAGACCTGTTCCATCAAGAAATTACTTAAATCGAACCTGTCTGACTGAATGAAGTCGATCAGAAAATCTCAACAAAATGCAGCAATCCAGAAAAATTCAAGAACAGATGAGAAATAAAGTAACGGACATCTATCAGTCTGGAAAGGGTTAAAAAGCCTTTTCTAAAGTTATGCGACTCCAGTGAAACACAGTGAGAGCCATTATCCACAAATGCAGAAAACATGGAACAGTGGTGAACCTTCCCAGGAGCGGTCGGCCTACCAAAGTTACCCCAAGAGCACAGCAACGACTCATCCAGGAGTTCACAAAGGAACCCAGGATAACATCTAAAGAACTGCAGAATTCCCTTGTCTCAGTTAGGGTCAGTGTTCATGACTCAACAATAAGGACCAGACCGGGCAGAAATGGCACCCATGACAGAGTTACAAAAACAACACAAAGGCTCAGGTTGGGTTCGACTTGACGACATGAAAGTTGAACTTCTTGGAAGGTGTGTGTCTTGTTAAATCTGCTGTAAAAGTAACACAGCATTTCAGAAAAAGAATGTCATAGCAACAGTCAGACATGGTGGCGGTAGTGTGATGGTTTGAGGACCTGGACGACTTGCTGTGATTGATGGAACCATGAATTCTGCTCTCTACCAGATAATCCTAAAGGAGAACCATCAGTTTGTGACCTCAAGCTGAAGCGCACTTGGATTCTGCAGCAGGACAACGATCCAAAACACACCAGCAAGACTACTTCTGAACGACTTAAAGATAAAATGAAGGTTCTGAAGTGGCCTCAAAGTTCAGACACGAAACTGATTGATATGCTGCGGTTTGACCTTAAAAAGGCTGTTCATGCCCGAAAACCCTCCAGTGTTGCTGAATTAAAACAATTCTGCAAAAAAGAGAGGCCCAAAATATCTCCCCAGAGATGTGAAAGACTCATTACCTGTTATAGAAAACACTTGATTTTAGCTGTTGCTGCTGAGGGTAGCCCGCCAGTTAATAGGTTTAGGAGGCAAATATTGTTTCACACAGGGTCAGGTAGCTTAGAAACCCAAGTAAACTGCATTTTGTGTTTGCTTGGATTATCTTTGTCTGATATTTATATTTGTTTGATGGTCTTAAACGTTAAAGTGGGGAAATATGCAAAAAAAAAGAACTGAAGAAGGTGGGAAATACTTTTACACAGCACTGTACATATGCAGTTTTGCAGTGAATTTAATTTGATCACTAACCTCATTAAAAGTTGGGGGAGGCGGGGGTCCTGGAGGAGGAGGGGGAGGGGGAGGAATAGGCATCTTGTCCCGCTGTTGGCACCTCTCTGTGTGGGGTAAAGGCCGGTGAAATCACTGTCTCCTCTGGGACGACACACACTGACTCCTGGAAAAAGAAAAGAGGCATATTTCATTTCATTACTTATTTTTAAAATGAGACAGTTCGTACTAATGTACATTTTCATGTAAATACGAGAGATTATAGCCATGCGGCTAATTCCCATCTCAAACTTTCAATCGATCAAGCTGCAAATAACCGTTTAAATGTTCCTTCGACCCTGAAACATCGTTGTCTGCGCGGCCTCACTTTGGAGCAGAGTGTTTTGGAACTCAGGTGTGAAAATCTAACTGATGAAGGAGTCATTGGATGGGTGAATAACGAAATGTACATGCTGCTGTATCCAGCAAACAGGAATACTTCCTTTCTAGAGCAGAATGCAAATGAACTCATAACATGAAATATTTCTTTTGCAAATACAGCTCCATGTGTAGGCCATTTTTTTCCACAACAACTTTCTCTAAGAAGCAAGAATCTTTTGAGGAAAACAGTTTGGTTGTACGTACTCCTGCAAGGTCCGGTCTTTAAAACCCTTAGCTTAAAACGGTCAGAGTTATTTTTTTCAGTTAACTGATTGGCCTGTGGAATGCCAGTGGTGCCAAATGTCATCCTTTGTCCAGTTGAGAGAATAAAAATAATCAATACATTTTAAAGGAGAGAACAAAGAGCACCCAATGCTCATAAATGATTAATTTGAAACAGAAAATTAATAAAAATAAATAAATAAAACCATCTGAATAGTCAGCGATTGTTCTTCTCCTGATCAAATAATTATTTCAAGCCTAATATTAAACAAGCACACAGCAGAACGCATAATACTGACCCTATTTAACCATCTACCAGGGGAGGGCTCATTCTCTTCTCTTTATTACTGCCTTAACTGATATTAGTGTAACAGCGCAGACAGAACACCAGCTGTTGCATTACAGAGGCAGAATATAAGAGCTATACTGTGAATTGCATAATATTTACGTGCTTTCATTTTGTACTGTTGAACAGAAGAAAGCGATGAGTTTGTCTGCCTTTGTGTCTGTTAAATTGGCTCTGTCCAAGATGACTCTCAGGGGAATTAGGAGAGTTTCTGAATTAAAGTTGACAAATAACTGATATGAGTGAAAGATCTGAGTGCAAACTACTGAGCTGTCAAAATAGTGAATCAAATGGACGCGTTCTAAAAAAACATTATCCTCTTTGATAGTCTACAAGAACAAACAGTAATCATAATTCTTGATTTCAATTCATATTGTGGTTTTTGGTTTTCATGTCCCATGTCTCGCTTGTGAATTTCAATCAATCTGTAACGGTTTAACAAATAAATGGGATGTGTCCCAACATGATGATTACTCATTTTTCAAACATTGTCATTGTTTTAAAAGGCTCAAGGTGAAGAAATGGACTCCACCTATTTGTAGGACAGAAGTGAACTAACATGAAACTGCCAGGATTAGTACAGCTGTGGGATTTTTCTACTACTTTCATGCTGTGTTAAAGAGAAAACAAGACGACGAGCTAAATGACTGTGATTCTGCTCCTTCACAGTCAAAACATAACAGTTCCTACTTAGCTGTCTAGAAGACATTCCTGGTAGAAAGAAGCAGGTGCTGAAGCTGCTCCTGGGATACACGAGGGTAGCGCATAGCGAGAAAGAACATTTCGACAAGAATCTCAGTAAAACAACAAGGACCAAGACAAAGAATTAGTGGCTTAAGTGTTTTAAATCCCAACTTTAAACCCGTTTGTAGCCACACTAGCAGCACGGTTCTAGGGAGGTCAGTGCGTCAGTCCAGAATGAAACATCTTAGCAAACTACTGGACTGATGGCCAAAATCTATGGTTCACAACTTCAGTAATAAAATGCTACATGAATAAACACTAGAGCCTCACACCTACACACAGAAAACTACAAATGAAATATCAGAGAGTGACGAAATTATTAACAAATTTACCCGTGGTATTCATATTTTTCAAAGAATAAAGGAAGTTAAAGGTTTTTGTGTCTGCTTCCTGGTGCAAACCACTCAAACAGTTCTGATGAAATGCTGCCTATCAGAGACAGGCGTACGTACCTGTCCAACCCATGAGCTGCTCACAGGTGAAGGGCTGTACAGCAACAAAGAGGATAACTGCTGTTTCTTGGTGAGCACTCATTTTAAACATCATAGTAGCACCACAAAACAAACATGGCACAGTTTTTCATGACCCTTGTTGTATATTTTGGCAGTTTTGTCAAACTTTCATTTGAAATATGTCAAATTAAGATTTGCATTTCTACAGCATGGCCCAAATCCCGGGATTTTTAAAGAAATACGTTCTTGATGTAGCAAAAGCACAAGTCTCAAATTCTTTCTAAATGGTGTCTTTTGAACTATTGGACCCACTACTGCTTGTAAAAACTCTGAACTTTTCCATCCTGACCAGCACAGCAACAGGTTTCCAGCTGCAGGGTAGATACACCAGTAACGTTAGCATAACCTGCTAGTACGGTGTAGGTCTGCCTTGTGCTCCACAACTATTTTGACCCACTAAGGCATGCACGTTCACAAAACCTCTTAAAGTGTCCTGTGTATCAAGCACAAAGACATTATTAAATTCTGAGGAAATTGGAGAGAACACCTTGAATTTGTTATGTTCCTCAAACCATCCATCCATCCATCATCTATACACCGTTTAATCCTCAATTAGGGTCATGGAGGGCCTAGACTCTGTCCCAGCTGGAGAGAGACACCTGGACACATAGCCAGTCGATCACAGAGACAAACAATCACACTCACATTCACACCTACGGGCAGTTTAGAATTATCACCTCAGCATGTTTTTGGACTGTGGGAGGAAGCTGTAGAAATCCTACACATCCACAGGGAACACATGCAAACTCCATGCTCTTTAGCTGCGACGCGACAGTGCTAACCACCGATGCACTGTGCAGCCGCCTCCTCAAACCACTTCTGACTATTATTCATAGAGTGGCAGGGGGCAAAATCCTGCTGAAGGAGACCACTGCTATGAGGGAATACGACTGCCATGTAGGGAAATGTGTGGTCAGCAGCAATACTCAGGTAGGAGCTACGTGTTGTGATTAATCAGACCAACTATCGTCCATTGCTCCAATCCACCGCAGGGACTTTTAGGTGGCAAAATGGAGCAAAATGTGTTCTAGCCCACAATGATGATCACCTACTAAACTGATTTCCTTCTTTTTTTAATTGTCAGCAGGTTTGGCACAGAAACTGCATTGCTGCCTCCCACTGCTTTAAATAACACATCTGGTCTAAGCAAATGGAAATGATACACGTTTATTTGTATAGAGCAGGGAAGGAGATCCGGTAACAACTGGTCACTCAAGATGCAGGTGAAAATGCATTTTAATTACCAGGAGGGAACATTTCCCCAGAAGGTTCCTGTTGCCTGGGGAAAGTTCCAGTAGTGGAAAAATACCTCAACACGTTTTGGTCTGTATAATGTTGTACTGATTTTAATTTTTGCAATGATACAGATACTTCCTCGCTCTTTCCTTCTTGTATCATCATTGACATTTATCACTTTGTCTCTATTTTGCATTTTTTAATTTACATGTGGTTAATTATGATCATTTCCCCCTTTCTGTGACAAGCTGCCATAAACACATACCAGAATTCACACCCCTAACAATTATTAACAAAAGAATGCTTCTGGGGACATTTTATGGTACAATACAATGTAAACAAGACTTACTACTGAATTTATATTTACCAAAATCAAAAACCACCTAAAAAAATCGGCTAATCCAAAAACACCTAAATGTGATGCACCTGTACCTAAAAAGCTCTAAATGTGTCAGCTCTGCACACAATGAGGGCCTGAGGTGAGTGGATCTTCCCAAACCAGTTAGCTGCCTGGTCCCGTTGCTGGCTCCTCACCCCACCCTCACCCTCTGCGGCTCCATTCCTCAGCAGCCTGGTTGAGTGCTGGGGCAGGTTTTCAGAGGGAAACCAAAGGAATCTCACCGAGCAAGCTCGCCAGTCAGTCAGTGACGTGGTTTAAACAGAAACGCACAGCAGCGAACTAAACTGAGAGTGGGGCGATAAAGAAATGTTTCAACATCTGCTCAATGCATGCACGTCACGATGCTTCTGAAAATCAGAAGAATTATTTCAAAACAGTAGGATAAATGGTCCCATTCTGTTTGAAATGAAGGCGTAGAAGTATTTAAATCCACATTTGACATATATAGATGCATAATGTCTATATGCGTCTGTATATGTTTTAGGTTGCTTTATAATAGTCAACATATCAATCACTGTTTCCCCTGGGTTGAAATGGCTGTGAGGTGGTGGGTGTAGGCAAGGGCCAAAGGCCCTTGCATGGGCGAGCGCCGCTGGCGCGAAGCAACTCGGGGGGTCCGGGGGCATGTCCCCCCCGGAAAAATTTTGAAAATCAAGATGCAAAATGGTAGCCTAGCCACACTAGACCCATGCTCTGATGACACAAGGGTCTAGGCACGCTTGACAGGGAGGGAGGCGGGCTAAAAGGTTGTCTATCAAATCACTCTGCAGCAATTGGGTAGGTATACAACCAATCAGCGCAACGAATAGGCTCCTAGAGCGCCGGAAATCAGAGGATGCGGTAGTTCGGTGAAGCCTTATTTATACAGTCAATGGGTGAAGCTCAAGTATATTACAGACATGTTAACAGAAAGATTATTCAGAGTCGGTACTAATGGAGCTCAATGACTGTTGTCGTTTGTGTTGTCGACCCTGGCAGAGAATTAAATTCGTTGCTGTGGGTTGTCTAGCGTGGCTAGGCTAGTTGTTTCCGGTTGTTTCGGTCAGAATCGTCGCGCCTCTGTCGTCACTTAGTTACGCCCGCCTTCTGACTCTACACTTCATGGTGATTCGTCCGGCCAGTTGTAGGAGCCTCCAACCTCGAGCCTTATGGAGGGTAACTAGACCCACCCTGGCAGAGAATTAAATTTGTTGCCGTGGGTTGTCTAGCGCAGCTAGGCTAGCAAAATGGGGCATTCTGTCACAATTTGGAGCACATTTTGTTGTATTTGTAGCCATTTCCAAAAACTAAATTAAATAAAATTTTCATGTTTCTTTTCTAAAAATTAGTGATAGGGAGAAAATCTGACAAATATAAACCCACTTGTCCTTGCGATCAAAACATGTCAACTCGTCCAGTCTATTATATTCTGGTCAGATTTCCACAAGCCATTCCAAAATGCCACATCAGTTCTTATTACAAATTTGAAAAAGATGACAAAGGACTTGAATCTGGAATCAAGTGGTGACTTTTACTTTTTTTCTGAAAACAACTACATGTTAGGTACCAAATTCCCACTTCCTTTTTATTTATAATAAAAAGGTTATGTCATGACCTTCATTTTACTTAAAAATGTGAAAAAACTTCAACTCTGGGTTAACAACTGGTTTTCTGAAGGAGTTAGTTCTGTTTTCAAAACTGTTACCTTTTTGAACACAGAACTAAAATTTGAACACAGAATTTCTTTTGCCATTGAATGATATAATTTCGGGCACTCTATAAATCATTTTATCAAAAGAAACTAGGAACTTTATATTCTGTTGAAATCATTTGTCTCGTTCGTGAGAACGGGTTTTGTCGTGCCTAAATGTTTTAACGGGAGCCATTTTTGCAGTCACTGTCAATTCGTATCGCCGCGGACAACAAAACGGTAAGCAAACTCAGTAAAGGAAGCGAGATCGATGCCTACACTGCGTTGCTTACTTTATTTTGATGACATGCGATAGTTTTGATACTTAATTTGACATATGTCTGTGATACACACCTGCTTTTAGCCCCGAAAAACGAAACCATGGAGCGCTGCCGCTTCTTGTCCGCAACGGGGATGTGCCTTGCTGTCTTCAGTCACGGCGAGAAAAGGCTGCCATTCTGACTTGTTGATTTCAGCGGCGAATATACCGGACTTATGTGTCAATGCTTTCTAATATTTAGCATTACTTTTTTCTTTTTTTTTTTTGGTGCGGACCAGTGAGGCAGCAATGTCGGCAAAATTGTAATGAGGCGGTGGCTTATACCAGCGAGGCGGCCCGCCTCGTCGGTCATATAGGAGGGGAAACACTGTCAATGTCGGCTTTTCTAGTCTATATTTTATCACTCGCCTTCAAAACAGAGCTGTAACTGTCATTTTACATGAGCTGTTTATTCTGTCAGCTGAAAATTATTAAAAAGACAATGCAGTCCATCATTCATTTTTTAAAAAGTATTTTGAAAGCAAAAACACCCCCAAAACTTGTGTGTTACAACTCTGGCAGTAAGAACATTTTCAATTCTTTCCCATCATTGTAAATTGAATACAGTTTGGTTTTCAACATAACCAAAGTTTATGACTTTAGTTTGGACTTTGTAGCATCTGATGAGAATTTTCCATCACGAAGACATCTTCAAGACTAAATGGATTAGTAAATTTTAAAAATAATGGCTTGTTGCAGCTGGCATAGCTTTCTATGTTTGGAATAACTGCATTCTTCTATTCTGAACTACAATTGATACCAAACAAATATTGGTTTTTGCTTACACAAGCATTTAGTAAAGCAGTAACAGATGTAGGAATTGTTGAGTTGACAAAACAAAAACAAAATCAATGTGACTTCATACAAAAGAGAGTTCAGTTTGTGCTAAGCTTGTGCTCTCTTCTTTCGCAAAGGTAGTGCTAAATTTGATATTTTAATAAAACTATTATTTTAGTGAACCAATAATGGAGCTAAACTTTACTTTGTGGTGAGGTGCTGGATGCATGGGTCAACAGGGCTTCTTCTGAACACGTTACTGAAATGTTTAAATCAACAGTCATGTAACATGTTTGTGGGACACAGAGATGTTTCCATTTTCACAAAGATAAAAATCTCTAGTTCTAACAGCTTGCGTAATTCTAAATAGGGAGACTTAGAATTGCCCACAAATACATAATGTCAAATACTCTGCTTGAAATTTGTTCAATTCATTTGTCAACCTCAAAAACATCGAACAAAAAAATACTTTTAAAAAAAATCCCCCTTCATGGTTCTCAGTGCTTGTCATCTCTAACCAAGTAAACGAGTTGTACAGGTCCATTCTAGAAAAGCTAGAAAGTTTGGCACATTTATATTTACAAGGACACATTCATAATGATTAAATGGTGTCAATCAATTCTAATTCAGTAGATTTACTCATTAAATGCTTCAGCTACACCTCCAATCAGAGAAAAAATTAACAACTTGAACAGAATAAAATACCATGGAAAATGCTAGGCATGAGATTAAATAATGCTCATACAAATCCTTTTATAAGCCAAAATCAAATAAGTAGAGGAGCTCCTCCAAACATAAACGGTGGGATCACAAATCAGACCTATGACAGACCTAATATAATTAAGTATAGTATAATGTACACTGTATTGGCAGCACAAATGTGACTACTAAGAATTGAAATCGACAACAGCTAAGAACTGAAAACTGAAACAGATTACATCCATTATATAGCATATATATTTTAGGCAAATGTGTCTTACAGTTTTATAGTCCCTCTCTGGTCACTGATTAAACCTCTAAACACTCATTTCTGTATATCAAAACTACATAGTTGAAAGGTTTTTTTCCAACAAAATAATCTCCTCCTGCCTTAAAATGCCTTAGATGTAACTACACTGTTAGTCTCTATAGAATGTGCAGCGCTATAAAGTCCCTTCCTCTCTCTTTTCACCCACCAATCTATTACTTGGGGCATCTTGAGCACACCAGCTCACCTCAGATCTGCTCAGACACTATTAAAGTATTCTACACTATGCAATGGAAGGCTGTAATACTGGTGTTAGGGTTAGTAATTCAGTCATATATGTTCAAACTGAAAGCAGATTCCTCCAGGTATAATACACAGTGCCAATCTGCAACTTTTGGTTCTTGGTTCCTCATGTTTGTTATGTACGAAACCCCAGAAATCTCAATCTGAGATTCTCAGTAAATATAGTATTGTAGAATTGTTAAAAAATGTGCATCACGTTGTTACATATGTCTTTTATAAGAGTCAACTGAAGCATTTTTCCTATTATGTGATGTTCATCTGTCTTATTTACTAAACACACATTAAACTGGCTGCCTTATCCTGAAGAAAACATAAAGGTCCCGGCCTCTGACCTCCACAATCTAATTTAGTAACCCTGCAACTGAAGACCAAAGTAAAGTAAGGGCTAAAGTAGGTCATGGTCGCTGGTTTGCTGTCCATTTAACCCAAGCAAGTTGGTAAACAGCCATTCAATGGAAAATAATAAAAAAAAAGTTTCTCTGCATCAACAGTGTGACGCTGCGCAGAGAAACAGTCGGGGAGGGAGAGCTGTATGAGGAAGTTGGATGCTTTTGTGGTCAAGGAAATACACAGAGATAAAGGCCTGTAGCTCTGTGTGCGTCTTTCTAGGCTTTGGGGGGAACTGACAGCCCAAGACTACAAAACAGGACCAGAACACTCCCAGGACAGATTCTGTAATAAAAGTCTCCTCATTAAAATCTAATACAAATTTTATGATGAGTATGGAGCTTTAACAATTAGCCAAGTAGTCATCCAGTACTTTGGGATTGAAATAACTATTTTAATAGCAAAAAATGTTGTCTGTTTCTACTTTCTCAATTGCGTTGATTTAATGTTTTCCTTTGTCCTAATTTGACAGGAAGTTGAAAATCTTTGAGATTTGGGACTCAGATGTAAACGTTTAACAGTTACAAGAACCATTTCTCTGCATTAAGTGCTTATAGTATTGACACTTAAAGCGAATTTTCTGACATAACTTACTTAGGTCCAAGTTAAAAACGACAGAAGTAATTGTTCATAAAATTGTGTATTTGTATGGCGCCGTATTGGTACTTCTACTCAAGTAAATATTCTAAGACTTCGTAAACAGGTTAATATTTTTTTTATCTTGTTGGACAAATTTAAGAGTTTCTAGCTAGCAGAAACATAAAACTGTGTCAGAAAACTCAGTAAACATGACTGCTCCGGCCTGGGCAGGTTGTACAGCCTCTCCCAGGTACAGGAACAAACATACCTGGCAGTAGCTAGCTTAAACTTAGGTGGAGTTCAGTTAGCTTCCACATCCTCGGAATTTACTCACCCTGGCTCGAACAACAGGAGGTTTGGCAGCGTCGTACTTCCAAACAACATGAATGGAAAGTGTCGTTGTGGCAATCCGTCGCCGGAGCAGTTTGACAAAAAATTAGGACGGGAGGGTGCTGGCAAGTCGCAGTGATGTAACTTAACGCCACCAAAGATACTCGCAGGTTAGCCGGCTAACGTTAGCTGGTTGTCGACGGTTTACCAGCTCGGCTAGCGGCGGTTATAGTGGAGCTAGCCGCAGTTAGCTGGCTAGCATCGGGCTGTTTACTTTCCTGCTGTCAGTGTCAACGCAGTCCGACTGCCTGCAAACTCTGTCCGCCACAGCTCTTTGAGATAACGTAGCACTTAAATCGAACTGTGGGACACGTTTAAGGGCTACTTTTTTCTTTAGCTGTTTCTGGTTGCTACGGAAAACTTTACCCGCACTCCTGACCTGCGAGCAGAGCCATACTCCCCGCTGACACCGTTTTATCGGTCCCTTCTCGGAAACCCGGAAACGGGCAGACCGACACAAAATGGAGGCGCATCAGCGGTGCGTTGAAGTGCTGCAGGAAATTCCAACTTTCAGTCTACAAAGTCGCGATGGCATACTAGTATATACCCAGAACCGAGGGCAAAAAAGAATCATTCATTGTAACTTTTAAGATTTTCCAGAACCTCCACTGTGGTGGACAACATAACGAAAACAAAACAAAACAAAACAAAACAAAACAAAACAAAACAAAACAAAACAAAACAAAACAAAACAAAACAAAACAGTGACTCTTCTAAATCAAAACAAGCCCACAAGAAAACAAGAATGTCAATCAAATTTACCCTTCTGTTACATTACGGGACAAATGGACTCATTTTAGTAAAAAATTAAATTAAATTGAAAACATCTAAAACAAATTGTTAAGATAATTTTTCAGTCAGAAATTTCTTCTGTTTGGCTTAATAAGTGTAATCAGCATATAAAATGAAAATCGTTCATTTCACATATTTGCAAACGCACCCTGAACAGAAGAGGTGTATTGTGTTAATTTATCAACTCCATGAAAAGAAAAAGAATCAAAGGCAAAATGTCATTTATAAAAAGTCAATGTCATGTAAAATTATTGTGTAGGTATTTTCAATATACTTTTAAAAAAGTTTCGACATGCGTTTTTCCAGAAAAACTAGTGAATTATCCTCATTGAACCATGATGTGTGAGAGCTAAACAACACTGCTGCACTAAATATTGATAGAAATGTTTGATAATAGGATGAATAATAAGAAATACACAGTGTTTATGGGGTTTCTTGATTTCTGACCCTTTTGGATAAGTAAACATGACCCAGGAACATTTTTTGCTGCTCCTGAGAAATGAACCTACCAGCAAGATGAGGAAACTTAATTAAACTGAACATGAACATAAATTAAACTCTCAACAGTCAGAAGGCTTGTCTCAGCATGAAAACAAAGTTCTCTTTCATCCCACTCAATCACAACATATGATTGGAAATACTGGGATGTCCTCTACGGTGCACATCACGATTTAATAGGGTAGCTCAAATGAGTCAGAAGATATCGATCAAAAACTAATGTCCACTACAGAGACATGAATGAATGAATGAATGAACGAATGAATGGGCCAGGTCTCAGGAGGATACTGTTGATCTCTCAACAAAACTCAGTCCCTCAACGCCTGATTCAAGGGGAGGTTTAAATTTCAAGTTAAATGTGCATATAAAATGTGACAATCTCTAGTCTTTATAAAAAAGCACCACTAACTTGTGTTTTTCCAAAATTGTTTTTACATTTGGGATAATAGATGAATATTCCTCTTACACCAATAGATCTTTATTTGATTAAAAATAGTTCCTCAGTGGTATTATGCTGTTATTTTGTTATTAAGGTTCCACAGCTTCTTAAAGCAGATGCTTACTTGTTCAATTTTTATTTGAGTATTTGAAGAGTTCATTTGCCAAAACAGGTAACTCCGTTTTCAGAAAAATCTTTTTTTATTGTTTACTTGAGATACCACCAATACACACTAATAATTTATTTTTTCTCTATTTTGTCATGTATTTTTCTACTGAGTCAAATCCACTCAACTTCAGTTTGATTGACATTATCTCAAGTAAACAATAAAAAAAAGTTTTCTGAAAATGTATCAAAACAGAGTTATCTGTTTTTGCAAATGAACTCTTCATTTATTATTTGAATGTGTAAGTCACAGCAAAACAATTTACTGTGATGTTGACTCTTTGCCGAAAAATGTATAGAAACTCCAAAACCAATAGTTTAGTTGTCAATATATACTGACCTCATAATCAAGTAAGAGAGGTTCATAGATGGCAGACGCACAACGCAGCTGTTGTAGGGGTTTTGACTTTATATGTAATATTCATGTGAATTTTGTGATATTAAGGGGATACAATAAATATTCGATAAGAAGGAGAAAAAAACTCAAAATCAACTTTTGTGCACAAAAAATGATCTGATAGAGCACAACAGCTGGATATGCTATGAAAACAAGGATTCTCATTGTGAAACATTTTAAATAGCGTCGAATATTTTATATTTTGCATTGCGTACTTGCTCATTTTTTCATTTTGGTTTCACTGGGACAAGTATTTTGTATTTATTTATTTTACCATGTATTTTTATGGGGTTTTCAGCATTACATACATTCTCTTCAAGGTACACGAACCCATTTTCAAATTACACACACACACACATATAGATGAAGAACATTATCGGCAACAAAAGCACATTGACAGCATTGACAATAGAAGCAAGACAAAACAAAATTTAACAAAAATATATCAGACAAATAAGTAAAGAAAATAAAGTGAAACCAGTGAAAATACAATTTAAAAAAATGTATTAAAAATATGTAAATATGCAAACCTTGGTGTCAAAAAGGATTACAGTGTGTTCCAAGTTAGTCTGTGTAACCTATTAACATCCTGCCCTATGAAACTGTCAAATATATAATGTTAGTCTTTGAAAGATGACATAGTATTGACTAAGGATGGAAAAGGGCCCCAAGCCTTATTAAAATTGTCTGGAAAATCTTTAATATTGAACTTAATTTTCTCTAAATGAATGAAGGACATTAGAGTTTCCAACCAGCAATTAGAAGATGGAGCTTTTTGATCCTTCCAGTGAAGCAAGATTCGTCTGCGGGCCACAAGAGAGGAAAAAAGTAATAACATAAATATATAATTTTTTAGGAGATAAAAGTTTGTTGTTGGGCACCTCCAATGTTTATGGTAGTTTGATTATTTATTTGATTATAAATGTGTCCCAATGAAAACAAAGAGACAAATATGTAAAAATTATATATTTGTTTTGTGATATATATAAAATAACAAACTGAGACGAACATATAAAAATTAAACGAACGGGAACGTTTAATCCCATGACTTTGTCATGTTGAGTCCTTTGTCCACAGACTGTGGTGGTGTTCACACTCCAGCCGGTAGGTGGCGGACACACAGTTAACAGTGGATGTCTGTAGACAAACAGGAAGAAGAAGAAGCTTCGTCGCTGTGAAGATGGCGGTGAGCAGAGGGCTTCCAGGACTGTGGAGGACATGCAGCTTCTTGTTACCCAGACACCCTCTTCTGTTCCCTGGCGCCACCCGAACACAGAACTCTGTTAGCGGGGAGCTGGTGCCGCGGACCTCGCTGTCCAGGCCTCCGTGGGCGGAGCAGACGAGCCTGGTTCCGGCGGAGGAGGAGCAGAGCCGACACGCCGCGGTGGTGAGCGCCGTCAACCAGCGGATCAGCCGGCAGGACTTCGGCCGGCTGTTCGCGGTGGTGCAGTTCGCCGGCCGTCAGTGGAAGGTCACCGACGAAGACCTGATCCTGATCGAGAACCACATCGAGGCGGAGTGCGGGGAGCGGATCCGGATGGAGAAGGTGCTGCTGGTGGGGGGGAGGAGTTCACCCTGGTCGGCAGGCCTCTGCTGGGGAAGGAGCTGGTCAGGGTCGAGGCCACCGTGATCGAGAAGACCGAGTCCTGGCCCAAAGTCCACATGCGTTTCTGGAAGAGACACCGGTTCCAGCGTAAGAAGATCATCATCCAGCCGCAGACAGTCCTGCGGATCAACAGCATCGAGCTGGCGCCCAGACTCGCATGATGATGTTTCACACCGGGACTGTGGGTTCGTTCGTCCTTGGTGACAGTCTGTCTCTTAAGACGTCCGCGGTTGCTTTAAACAGAAACAAACCTGAACAGCTGGAACTGAGAGAAAACTTTCTGAGCTGAACTGGGTTTTCTCCTGTAAATACACTTGCACTCTGTAGAGATGTGGATCAGATATAATAAAGTTTGTGTTTTCAATATGTGCTGAGGGATTTGGTCTAATTTTGAATTTAAAACAGTGAAACAAAGTAATTTAAAAAAAATGGCTTTTAGTGGCATGGCCGGATTGTCCACTTACAGGACAGCTGGACCCTGATGAAGTTTATGGCACAAGTTTTTCCACAGGCACCCAAAAATGTGTACAAACTACGCCATGGCTTTCCAAGGATCTCACTATTTCATGATTTGTCTCTGACTGATGTTAAATCTAATTTAGCAGTTTAAGGATAGCTTCAGGTCAAAACGTGGACATGGACTGAGTGATTCACACCGTGTGGATGAAGCTTTTCAGAGAATTCAGCTAAAAATTCTTTGTAACTATAACGTACCTCAGTGTGATGGATACCTACTAGACACAGCTGAGTCGGTACGTTATTCTCTGGTCAGTCATGACCAACAGTTACAGCAGCCTATATGGTCAGTGTTAAAAGAAAACTGGTAATACTAATGGGTTGGTTGTTGTAGTGTTACTGTAGAAAGGTCTCATCTTCACACCATCTGTTACTGCCACAAGTTTGTATCAAGACATAAAATCATTTGACTTATGTCAGATTACTGTAGATTTAAAGTTATGTACAGGTTTTGATGCAAACCACTTAAACCAACAAGACTTGGTTTTAGTGGTCCCAAGGTCGCTATCGATTCGGAACAAAAGATTCACAACACAAAAGCTGCAAAACAATATTTTGCTTTATTTTAAACCTGAATAAATCGTCTCTGGGAACAGGAAAGCTGCTTGGCTGCTCCAAGGACTGATCTGAAGGCACTGTTGAACATTTCTGCTCAGTGGTAACAAGTTTACTCATAACCGAACTCCAGCGCTGGAGGTGATGTTAAAATCAGGAGCTTGTCCAACAGGCAAAAACAAATCAAACAAATGTTGCTACTCAGGCTAACCGCTTGTTGGCAATCTTTTAACAAACCGGATGTTCCCATTTGGAGTCAAAATTAAAGAGACAGCCCAAAAAAAAAAATCTGCTTTGGTGAAAATCATCCTTGTACTTCTAAAACCTGTTCAGGTCTTCCTTTATATCCAACAATAAACCCATCCTGTAGGAACCTCTTATCTCAAAACCACCAACAATAAGTGTATTGCTAAGTTTGTTTGGACACTGAGACCCACACAGATCCCATGTGGTGTGGATAAGCAGCGTTAAGACAGACAGGTGGTTTCATTCATTCACAGGCTGAGGAGAGACTCAGTCATGTTAGTAACCTGTTTGAAGGTCTGTGAAAAGTTGAAGACAGGTTCAGATTTTTAGGTCTATCCTAATCCACCAATAACACAACATGTGAATGTTGAAAGTTTGTCATCACTGCGACCCTTCTTCAACCAGCCGTTACCTCAAAGCATGAATACACTGTCAAAGATAAGCAGGTACAGTCCTCGTTCTGTGAAAAACAATGTATTGTCGAGTTCAGCTGAAGCTTTTAAGATCCTCTGACAAACCCTGTGTGTGTCTTAATGCTGGCATACAGCTGAATGTGTCCGTCCATCAGGGCTCAAAGATGAACCACAGTTTGGCTGCAGGCCTCTGTTGGCCTCAAATCAAGCCCTAAACCAACTTTCTTTTCACCTGGAGGAAAACCAGCTTTTATATTTGCCTCCTTCACTGTGGCCAGGATTTGAATTTATTCAACACTACGGTTTATGGGATGTGTCACAACAGTTTTACACCAGCGTCCCCTATGCTTCAAGCAGAGCACAGACTACATAACTGTTCATCCGAGCTGTACTGGCCTGAGTGAGAAGAACCATAACTGCTTGAGTAATAAATCAATTGACTTATAAGGAATGTAAATAAAGAGGGAGACCAAACTGCAAACATCTGCTGGGTAACATACAAGCTCTCACCCTGAGTTTCAAGACTTGCCACAAAAAATGAAGTTCAAAGCAAAGCAGATCTTTGATCAGAGGAGATTCTACAAATTGTAAATCGATAGAAGCCAATGAGTTAGCTTAGCTCAGACTCCTTTCACGACGTCTGCACAGTGCAAAGAGGAAAAACGAGCAGAGCAGCGTCACTCTTACACAACAATTAGAATACAGCTTGATGTGTCTTATCCCTTTCTGTCAGCTGAATCAGGGAGGCTGCATTCCACCATGTTTGTAACTTCCCAAATCAAAATTCCAAAACTGTGCCTACTTTAACATGGTGAGAAGCCAGAGGGGCAGAGGCAGCGTTTGAACTTCTCTCCAGCTCTCTTTTTAAACATAGATAATGTGCTGCGGTTCTTTTTGAACAGACAACTCAAAAATAAATGCATAAAGGCCTGAAGTTCTTCTGAAACTGTGCTATATCAATACACCTTAACCTTGTGTGTGCATTCATTCAAACACAGCAGTGGAACTATGTCTGCTGTGGTTATTTACTGAAAAGTGAGCAGGTGGTTGTTTACACTGAACTGCTGTCAGGTTAACTGAAAACGGGTTCATGTCTGAGGGGAGTCTATGGCAGTATAAGTTGCCTAATGGCCTAAAATGAACCTCAGCTGAAATTGAAAACATGTTTGTACCCAGAACGAGGATTTCAGATTTGTACAGCAAACTTTTACAGTGTAATCACTTTACAGTTCTGTGGCTGCTTCAGGACAGGACAGGGAATGGTTACAGTGACAAACATGCGAGTGCTGCATTAAGAGGAACTTCAAAATCCAGATCTATCTTTTTAGACTTCAAAACTAGCTTTACCTCACACCATTTCATTCTCTCTTGAGAGGACAACAAAGCAAAGCAACACCACGGCCAGTCTAACAGGGTGACAGTTACTTGCTTATGACCAAACATATGACTTGGTGAAACATTCTTTGATTGGTAAATTCAGAGATCCATCAAGCTTCAGAATCTGATTTGTATTATGAGGACAAATTACTTAAATGAAAGAATTCCCCCGTGGTTAGGTACACTTTCTTATCCATTAACAATGAAAGGCTGGCTGAGCTAAGAACAGAATCCTCTCGCTGTCACAGCAGCACAAAAGAACCTCTTCTTATACTAGAATCTCAAGTATAATCTTCAAAATACCAATCAGTATAGTCCAAACGATTGACTCTTCCTCCTCAAAGTCCTCGGTTGTCTGAGTGGATTTCTTTCCCTTTTGTTCATCTTCTGATGAGTATGAGCCCTTATCAAACGGGTCCTGAGGCACCGTCTGATCATAAAAAACTCGCATTTCAAACTCGCTCTCTTGATGGGATGGGTGGCCATAAATGCCGATGCCCACAGGTCTGGTGAAGTCTCCCGGCACCACCACCACGTCATGGCCGCATGTGGCCGACTGCAGCTTGTACGTGTCGAAGCTCGGATGCAGGGTTTTATCCGACACGTAGAGGTCTGCGTCTCCTTTGAGGCTTTGCATGTGCAAGATGATTCTGCCATCGTGATTGAGGCGCAGGTAGCTGTAGTTTCCAGCCCCGATGTGGCCCTGAACCACATGAAGCAGCACCCACTCTTCAGGGATGCTGTCGTCCTCTGACAGGAAGCTTGTGGCCTGGGACAGGAAGAGGGCGACGACCAGCGCGCTGCAGCTCAGCATCATGGTGAAGGCATCTGTCAGTCAGTCAACAGACAGCCTGAAAAAGAGCACGACAGCGGATCAGAAAGAGGGATTCACCTGCTACACCCAAACACAGAGGGAAGCTAAAACTTTGACGCTTTCAGTGCAACAAGCATTAAAGGAAGGATGCAACTCACTGGGAATCCACTTTAAAAGTAAGAGAGCTGCGTACATGCTACTGAAATGAAATCTGTTCAATCCACACCAGAACTCTGCTGCTGCTCTCTGTTTTCACAACCAGCTGTTTGTCCTTCAGCTGCACAGAGGAGCTGAAAGGAGGACGGCCAGACAGATGAAGAGCAGAAACCTTCTGGACAAATGCTGTCTTCATGCAGGCTCAGCAGGCAGAAATCAGGTTTTATCTACCAATCAACCACTTGCAAAAGAGGATAGGAAAGTACATATAAGCTGCTGTCATCAAAATTAAAAGAAATATATGCTTAAAATATTTCAGTTTATGTGCAATGAGTCTAGAATATACAGTCTTCACTTTGAACAATGTCTGATGAAAAATATTTTTTCACCGTATTCTAATTACATGGGACTCATCTGGAGTCTGAAATATCAGAAAATTCATGATGTTCTATGATGATGAAAATGCAAATCAAATTTGGAGGTGTCTGAAATTACTAGCAAAGAAAAAAAATCATAATATTCATAGAAACCAGTTAAAGTTTGTTTTTTGCTTAAAGACTAAAACTGCTGTGGGTCAACTAATAGATTACAGCCTTGATTTAGTTTCAAAACTGCAAATAATGTTATTTCAAACCATTTTTGCAGCTAAATTATTTGAGAATAATTATTTAGCCAATAGGTTGATATTGTTTTTTGTTATTTGGGACCTTGAAAACAAATCTTTGTCCTTGGGTTCGTTTGGAGGCTCTAGTTTGGGGAGTTTCCATACAGTACAACCCAAGTAAAAACTGACACACTACAGAGTTACAAATGCATTTTCCCAGTCTGACCCAATGCTTCAGCTTTGAACGGGAATAATGAAAACATGAAAACAGCAGCATGTTGCAATGAGATCACACCAGCTGGGATGTGAAGACTCTCCAACCCATGAGGACCCAGCAGTAGTCGGGTCACACACGTTTGAACTCTGGCTTCATTTTGATCTCAACCACTCACCTGTAGACCTTTGTACTGTTACGACACAAACGCGCTGATAAAAACTTGTCCTCAAACTGCCTTTCTAGTAGATTCCTCTCCCTAACACACAGACTGACAGAGTGAAATCAATACTAGCTACACCATCACATCAGTGATAAAGAAGTCTGACAAAGCATCATTTATTCTGATATCAGGGTTCTTGGATACAATGAGTTTTAGTTTTTACTTTAATGAAAAGATACCTACTGATCTACAAGCTACACATGTGCACGGCAAAATGAGCGAGGAAAAGCAGATTAACTGAAAATGGAGGATTTGGCTACAAAAACAAAAACAACATCAGTTGTTAAGAAATGTTTCAGCAATCGAAAGGACGATAACATTGACCAAAATCACACACTTGGTCTGCAGTGTCAGGAACTGTTAGCCACTCCATGAGACAACATGACTAATGAACACTGCAAAGCTTCAACAAACAGAACTATTCAAAGCATCTGGTGAAGTTATTTTTAGATTGCAATATATATACACTACTGTTCAGAAGTTTGGGGTCATCACTGAGCCTTTCAACACCATTAGCTAACACAATGTAGCATTAGAACACAGGAGTGATGGTTGCTGGAAATGTTCCTCTGTACCCCTATGGAGATATTCCATTAAAAATCAGCCGTTTCCAGCTACAGTAGTCATTTACCACATTAACAATGTCTACACTGGATTTATCATTCATTTAATGTTGTCTTCACTGAAAAAAATGCTTTTTTTGTCTCAATTTGAAAAGTCAGCTTCTTTAAAAACAACATGCCTCAGTTCAAAATGTTTTCTTAAAACAGAACTTATCATTTCTCTGGAATGATTTCAGCATCTGACAGTTTGTTATTGCTCTGCTTCGTAGAGAGAAATTAACATCTTATCTGTTCAGGATTTAAATGAATGTCTCTGTAGTAAATAAGAGTGTCCTTGGAATGTATAAAAATAAGACATATCTACCTGATTCATCTAAAAATTTGCCTTTTACCGAGACATTTGTAGCTTTCTGTGGTACATCTTACCTTATACGGGGGTTTCTTTTCCTTCTTTCTTCTCATAAACATGCTACAATTTTCAAATAACTTGCCCTAAAAGCTAAAACAGAGCTGTTTATGACACCTTCAAAAAATACAAGAAATTTTAGAACAATAAAATGTAAAACTTTCATTAGCCCCTTAAAACAGGTCTAAAATAATGCTTAAATATCATGTTTATAGTAAACAGCATCTCATTCCTCAAGAAATCTACAAACGTGCCACACACGGACTCATGTGTGAAACATGGGTTTGTTTCTATTCCTAAGTGAACCTAAACTTTGAACTGAAGTGTACATTTAGCAGTAAAGCAACACATTGCAATTTCAATTTTTCTCCCATATCCTGCAGTCCTAATTGTATCTGACTGTATGTTAACCTACAATAGGCAATGGGTATAGCATAGTTAATAACAAAATTAAATAAGTTTGCAAGGATGAATATAACAAGGCAAAGCAAATCCCGTTTTACGGAATAGAAAGGACACCTGCAGAGGAAAGACACCCACCGGTGGAAAACGGACCTCTGACTGCCACAGCTCAGTGAAAGCTGACTCTAAAACAAACCTTACGACTGAAAGCCCCTCAGCAGAGTTAAAAATAAACTGCCAGGTCCGATATTTCCCGATGAGTCTGACCTTTGATACGAAGGGAAACAGACGGCAGTGGTTAACATTTCACTAAAGAAAGCTTCGCCTTAAAATTTATTTTAATACTGTAGCATTTACAGCTTTCGAACCAGATGACAGCGACAACTTAAACACATTGAAACAATCGCATTAAGAACAATTACACTTAAAAGAGTCTCGATAAACTGACACTGTTTGGGCGTCTGTGCTAACACAGCACTTGTTCCTGCGTGTAATGTGATAGCAAAATAGCCATAATAATGAATATAGATAAGTGTTCTGTTAAATAAAATGTTCAGGAATATACCTGTTAGCTCACACGGTGCTAGTTAGAAATAGCCTGAGCTAACAGTTAGCTACTTACTTAGCTAATTGATTAGCTTCTTAAAACTGCTGGTTAGCTATCACGCAGCTAACGTTGCTGCTAGCTAGCTGGGTCTGAGCTAAATCTTTCTTTCTTTATATTTTTACAGAAGATGGAGCTGTGGGGTAACTTAGAACTTTAAGTTGTGTTAAAGACGATAACAAGCAGTTTAATGATGCACCGAGTTTACTTACACAGCTGTCATTTCCTAAGCAGCATCCTCGACTAAACACAGCAGCGACCAAGTTCGCTTCTTCACTGATTCCTCCTTCGACTGACCACCAGCTGAAAGACGCACTGTCGACCCCTACCGACCAACCACTGCATCACATCCTGCTGCTCCACATCCGCCTGTTGTAGGACAGTGTGCTAACATGACGGATTTAAACATATTTTGATTACTGAAAACCCGGACACTCGGCCCGGCAATGAGATACTCAAATATGCTCAAAGTTTACTCAAAGATGCCTTGTAATTTCAATACATTTGACGTATGGATATAAAATTATTATTTTGCCAAGTACTAACCAAACACAGGCTTCTCAGAGATTACTCAGCATGTTTTATTAAGACAAGATTCAAAAATATAGAATAAAACAATGATCGAAAAAATGTCTCTTCTGTATTAGAAAAAAATACCTCTGTTGTATTAACAATCCATCTTTAGCAAAACTCGCTCTCACGAACTTACAAAAACAAATTCATAAAAAAAAATTTTGTTAGTTTAAGTTCAATTTAATGGCACAATGAAAAACAATGAAAACCAGAACATTTTCATCACTTTATAAAATCAGCCAGGACAGGATATGTCCTGGGAAAACAGAATGTTTGGTCACCATATTTAATCACATAATGAAATCCTAAATCGATTTCTTTTTGATGACAGACTCACTCCTCCTCAGCATGAAGTATATCGAATTTCTGAAGAGAATTTCAGAATTTGTCTGTGTTGAAGTATTTGTGTTCCTCTGTTATTCTCCATTAAGTTAATAATAATCAACAGATCATTAAATGTAATAATTTATAGCGTATATTATTAGTCATGTAATGCAACATTTCAGCTCTTCATAACACCATCTTCTGCAGGTGGAAGGAATCAGCCAACGTACATAATAAAAAGGTCAATATGTAGTTGAGGGACTTTTGAAATCATGGATATATCTTGCATATTTTTTTGATTAAAAGTAAACAAAATAATATTTTTTATGTTCATTATGATCATGTCTTTACAAATTCCATAATTATTTATTATGAAAACAATCACTTTTTAATTAAAAATGACTGGATATCACTAAAATGTCAACTAAATAATTGTCAAAATTTAATAACAGCCACCTTCTAATTAGCTAAATAATAATAAAATGAGCTGATTCAGAAATAGTTTTGTGTTCTTTTTATTGAGTTGAGATAATCCTGACAGATATTTATTTTTTAGCAGTATATCAAATTTTATATGGAAAATAACAAATTGTATCTGTGTCAGAGAAAACACTTTTAACTAAGTAACCATTACAAAAACACCTCTCAAGGAAGTGTGTTAATTCCAGAACACATGACCTGCTCCACATGATGTCACTTCTTCCTGAAGAAAAGACTGTCAAGCATAGAGATGTATATGTTCTATACATATCGATGCTGTCTAGACTCCAAGGCGTGTGGATTTATGGCATGTCAACAGGTTTACTATATTTATGAATACATTTCAATTTTACTCAATTGCATATATAATATTTAGAAGAATCTTTCTGTAAAAATGTCATGTGGTGTTTCATTATAGGCGGCCATGTTGATTTTAGGCCTGAAAACAGCAAAAATGTAAACTATGATACAAAAAGTCCTGCAATCATTTACTGACCTGAAGGCTTCAATGGTGTGCTAAGAGACTAAACAGGTTTGTCAGAGCCCACATTTAAAACAGCGATGATGCCTCCTGAACTGTCAATAGATACTATCAAACCAAAATAAAGTCAACACAAAAACTTCTACTGTAAATGCATATTGATGCTTCTGAGTTTGTGTATTTAAGGGAACAGTAAAGCGGTGTCATGACCTGGGAGTAGCTGATGATCCCATTAAAAGTGATGATCTTGAACTAGAACTGAGGTACCGAGGCTGCAGGCTCTGCAGAAACTTGTACAGTGAAGCTATGAATGGAGAACCCACCAAGTATCTCAATCATCTTCAACACAGTCACCAACAGGTGTCCTATTGGATTCAAGACGGGCGACATACTTATTCAGGTCTGCTTTTTTAGTTTTCCCTTCTTTAGAAACTCTTGTGTGAATTTGGCAGTTGAGTTTGGATCATTATCATGGCTTCACAGCAGAATATTGTGCCAAGCGACTGTATTCTGGGAGTCATCTTGTCAGCCAGTATTTTGGAATATTCACAGACATTCACAGTGTCATCTATAACTGCCATCCCCCCCAACAGCTTTTGCACTCCTGCAGCCCCATGTTATCACTCACTGTCAGGACTATGCATTCACTCCCGGTTAGGTTCATCCCAAACATACCAGACCCACGTGAGCCCAACCAATTTAAATGGGTTGAATCAAACCAAAGAATCTGGTCTCAATAATTATTAGGCTTCTATTTCATGTTATTTAGCAAAAGTCTTTCAGTGATAGGCTAAAGGGAAAGCAAAAGTTCTCTTGGACAACGTCCGTAGAGGTTATTGGCATGAAGCACACTGAGCTGTCCTAGAAACTCTGATTTCCAGACAACCGCTGTGTCACATCTGAAGCCTAGTTTTCTAGTCTGTATTGTGGTTTTTGTGGTGATTAGTGGTACTGCGGCTCCTTCCATACCCCCTGATTATTGTCGCAACTGTGTTTCCACTGAGTTCTAGTTTGTCATGGATCTTCTTGTATCCTTTTCCATCAGATTTCCAGATCTTCTGGCAATTCTCTTCCATGCAGAAACATGATACAGACGTGCAAACAGGCAGAGTTCATCGATCAAAAACTGAGAAAGTTCTTTCATTCACAGGTTATTTCATAATAATATTCACTTTTGCTGCACTGACTTTTTACTGAGGTCAACATTTTTAGTATAGTCCTTGTGAGAGTAATGCAGTACGAAAATCATTTGAAGTGATATTGCACAGGAGTGTGCTCAGTGCTGCTGCTCACTGTATGTTCCTGTTCTTATTAAACTGTATTAAACTGAAAAGAAAAAATACCAGGTCAGATACTGACCCATTTTCTTTCTGTATTATCTAGAATATAAAGCACAGCCCTCTTTAGTATGGCTAAAAGCAACTTACAAGCGACCACCCAACCAGTTTTCCTTCAGTGGAATACAATTCTGCCCTTTGTTAAATTTATACCAGCTGGCTCATGATTTATTAACCCTTGGATGCATGGCCAACCAATACCTACACTCTTCCATGGGTGGGGTCAAAAATGACCCCAATTGAAATCAATGCATTTTTGCAATAAACTTGAGACATTTCTTTCATGTTGGTTAGACATTATATATTTTGTTCAACAAAAGAGTATTTTCAGTTTTGATATGTTCTTTCTTCACTTTTAATTCAAATTTTATCACATAACAATCACTGAAACGGTATCAAAACATGTTTAATCTTCCTCCGTATTTTAAAACAGACGGAGGGACACATAAATGAACATTCAGTGACAATAATCAATAACATTCATAACAATCATAACATTCAATAACATTCATTCAGCATTCATGTTCAGACACAAACATGTCTCTTCTCACTCTTCACAGCTTTCACAGACTATTTTCTTGTGGCTGTGACCATTGCAGACAGGGCTTTTGCATTTCCAGCAGAAGTTGGTGGCTAAATGTTAGATTGATGGCTAAATCATTTGTAGCTTTGTAAGTAAATCTACGGGCGTGCGCGCACACACACACACTCACACCTCCACTCACATTCACACTGTTGTTACACTGTTATTACACAGTATGTTAGCTCACAGGATTGTTCGGTAAAAGTATTGTTAGCTAACACACACACACACACACACACACACACACACACACACACACACACACACACACACACACACACACACACACACACACACACACACACACACACACACACACACACACACACACACACACACACACACACACACACACTAACCCATTAGGTAGCCTATTATATGATCATTGATTATTCAATGGTGTGTGTGTGAGAGTGTGTTTGTGTTAGCTAACAATACTTTAGCTATCAATCCTGTTAGCTAAGATACTGTGTAATAACAGTGCAACAACAGTGTATGAGTGTATGTGTATGCGTGCGTGCGTGCATGCGTGTGTGTGTGATTGTGTTAGCTAACAATACTGTTTGTTAATAATAATGTTAGCTAACAGTACTGCTAGCTAACCACAAACTAGGCAAATTTCACAGATATTCACATAAAATTCACATATTCTGTCAATGAAAAATAAGTTCATAAATGGAGATAATACTTACATGTATAATGCTGTGCAAAAATGACCTCCAAGGTGGTGGGACTGCTGACATCAGTTGTATGAGGGACAGTAAACGTTTATTTACACTCACAGTTGCCAAGAACCAATGTTAAGTGAAATATCCCATTGGAAATACTTGGGGTCATTTTTGACCCCGCCCATGGAAGAGTGGGGTACCTATACAAAAACTGAATTTTTTTTAAATTAATGAAAAAATGAATAAAAATGCAAATGGCATCATGTCACAAACATGTTTTATGAGGAATACCTGGAATATGAAAATATTAAAACTTTTAATCTTAAAGATATTAAGGAATAATAAACCTGTGGGGTCAATTTTGACCCCACCTATGCATCCTAGGGTTAATAGAACATTAATGGTATCAATATTTAAGGTGTTAATGATAATTTCAGTTTTAACAGTTAGATTAGCATTTTTCCAAGTGCCTCTTGTACCAGTTGATTAGTACCAATTTAGAGGCATCTCACATGAATACGTGCACAGGTCTGACAGTAAAGAACCTCGAGTCTTTGAATCACTTCTGTTCGTACTGGCCACTCATGCTGCTGTCAACTTTGTAATCTCCAACTTGTTGGTATCTTGAAATGTTTATTTTGAATCATGAGGCTTTGTGCACTCCAATGATGGTGAAATCTGATTAAAAATAGTCTGAAAATGTATCAGCCACAGAGCATCCCAAAGGAGTAGTGGCTAAGATGTCAGCATTCCTAGTTTGTGTTGCTTCACTTGTTTTTCTTCCTTTATTTCCAACATCTCAATGGCTGGATATCAAAAAATTATTTTAAAAATTGAGCTGGCATGGCAGGGCCCTTAGCAGTTTAGCTTTTAAAGCACTTCAATGGTTGATATTACCAAACAGATGGGCTGTTTACTGAATCACCACATTTGAACAGCTATGAAAACAGCCTGTAGTCCACCTGTCAGTCAAGTTCTGTTCTCAGTTGAGAAACATGCTGAAAGACTTGATCTGCTGACATAACTATGACACTAACAAGAGTATCAAAACAGCATCACTGCAGCAGGAAATACTGGTTTGATGCACCTGAGAAATGTCCTGTAGGGACAGATACCGTATCATCAAGTGTTACTTTATTGGACTGCATATTTACATTTGCCTTGGCAACACTAAAGTCAGAGCTGTCTGGGGTGACAGCTTTTCCTCGTCTTAAAGTCAGAACCACAAAGACATTCCACATGTTGAACTAAAATCAGATTCATCTGAAAAAGACAAGAAAACATTAAACGTATCAGCACAGTCGACAAACTCAGAGCAAACACCGCCTGAACATTTTCTACAGACACTTTATGAAACCAAGATGTGTTTTAACTTCCCTTGTGCGACAGCATGGACATCGGTTTCCAATTTTAGTCTCCTTTGTTTTAATTTAACCGTTACATATACACATTATTCACCTGCTGCTATAACCACTTTTAATTCAATATGATCACTGCCGCACTTCTTAAAATGTGAGACAATTCAAAATAAATTACATATCTGCCTCCAGCCATGCGCACTCACACCTCACTCATTAAAATCAACGTGTACTGATTTCACATCATTTGTTTTTATAAGCCTTTTTCACTTTAATGAACACCAACTGTAATTTTTAACAAAAAAAGAAAAAAGAAATAAACAAAAAGAAAACAACAACAAATGCTCCAGGGGGGAAAGTGTCTCGACAACAGGTTGGATGACGGTCGGTATGTTCCCAAAAACCACATCAAATTGTAAATTCTATATAGATATACTCGTTAAACAAGTCTGCATAATCTGTCACATTAGATACATTTGATGTTATGTGGAAGTCACCTACTATCACCACTTCAGTGTTTAATATTTACTGCAAACCAGTCGACCATGTTAAGGCTTCCAAGTTCGACAGCGGAGTCAAAGTCGATCTGTCACGTCCACAAAGTCCAGACCGGGCCTCAGTGGACTCTCAACCCTATGAAGAGGCGTTTCCTGATGGTACTTCAGTATGAAAAGGCCCCGATAAGTAGTGTTGTGATCTTTTTCTTTCCCTCTCCTCAATATATAAGATTATCTCAACATTTAAATAAATCACTGCATCTGATGTCTTATAAAAACACGCCTGCATCTTCATTTCATTGTGGGTGGCAAATAACAGAAACTGGATTAAATATGCTTGTGGATGATTTAAAACATACAAACTCTGACTAAACAGAGTTTGAAAGGTTTTTTGGGGGGGCGAATAGGGGAGTGGAAACAAGTATCCATGAACTTTTCCATTAATTCTTTTAAAGGAACATCCGCATAAAATGCTTGCATTAAACAGTTTACAAATATAGTACCATGCCTAGCGCTGCTCGCCTCGTCCTAACCGTCGATTAGCTATGGAGAATCAGTGCTGTTGGAAACTACAACACACACTACTGTTATTAACCCCATTCTGCCCAGGAGCCTTCTGCTTTCACCCAATCATAACGCCTGAAGGACAGGAAGGAGGGGGAAGGTGTGAGGATGAAGTAGAGAAACAGTGGATGACCGTTTGTACAGAAAAGTGAGTGAAGTAAATAAAGCAGCAAATGTAGAAAATCACACTTCATGCGTTCAAAATGAGTGGCAGCAGGTAAAAGGGGAGAAAAGGGGCGGGGCTTCACAGTTTCTTCAGCTACAACGCAGACGTGGATGAAGGTGTGCATATTGGGTATGTGATACAGTTTACACTAGCAGGGCTACCAATCATTTCAGGGGCGACTCTGCGACTCGGCCGAGCACTGCTTTGATAATGTGACGTGCCGACCGGCTGACGTGTCGTCTGCCCGTGGACAGAATGGGGCTAAATCTACATTCCTGGTCTGACTAAAATGGATTTCGCTTGTTAACGTAAAAAGAGTCTCTTTGTGTTTCCAACACTTTGTTAAATTCTTGGCTTTATCTTCATGTGTCATACAGTGTCTTTCGAGAAATGAAGCCTGCTGTAAGTACGCTCTGGTCTCCCGCTCTGGTCGGTAGTGAGGGGGGCCGAGGCAGCTATGATGCTGGGAGGTCCGCGCTGGAGGGAAGGGGGAGGGGACTGGAGGAGGCGGCGAGGCTGGCTCAGACGGGAGGTGCTTTGCGCTGCAGTAGATACTGGTGGATGTCGTCCGCGTCGCGCTTCAGCCAGGCGGCATTGAGGAGGATGTTCTCACAGCACTGCTGAACTGTGCGCTCTGCTGCTGGCGCCGGGTGACTTTCAAAGAAACTCTGCAGGAACAGAAACATGAAGAGATGCTCAACCTTCTACTACACATCTCATGCACACTGAAGCTTTTGGCCGAATCGCACAACCGTCCTTCGTACATGGGGCTTGCTGTATTTATATGAAACTGACAGAAAGTGCCTAAAGTCTCTGTTCCATCATTGGTTAAACCCTCAAAAAAGTCATTTGTGTTTCAAAATGACAAACACTCCCGGTCCAAAAAACAGTCACACACTAATAATTCATTGGACCACTTTTAGAACGACAAATTTGCCATGGGATCGTTTCGATAAGCTTCTGCAACGTCAAAGCATTTATTTATGTCCAGAGTTCCATTCATTTTTTGCCAAGATCTTATACTGATGATGGGGGAGTCGGACTGCTGCATAAAATCTTCACCATCACATCCCAAAGATTGTCAATGGACCTAAGGTCTGGTCTCTGTGGAGGACAATCCATCTCATGCTCCCTGATCCACTCATTTACAAAGTGAGAAGCATGAACCCTGACATCATCATCTTGGAACATGTCCATGCCATCAGGGAAGAAAAACTCCATCGATGGAAAGACCTGCTCATTCAGTATCTTCAGGTAGTCAGCTGACCTCATTCTTTGGGAACATAACGGTGCTGAACCTGACCAACCCCAAATCATAACTCTAACCCCCACAAGCTTATAGGCACCAGCCATGATGAGTGCATCACTTCATCTGCCTCTCTTCTGGTGATGGTTCTCCACTATCCTTCAGGTTTTAATCATGTGTTAGATGATTCTTAACCTGATTTCAGCATTTTCAGAAATCTCCTTAGTTGTTGTCTTTGCTTGATGCAGGCCAATAATTCCCTTCTGAGACAGATTAACGTCCTTTCCATGACACAGCATATGTCTTTAAGAAATGAGAAGCTCCTCACTGCATCAGCTAGGGTTAAAGAAGTTGTTGCAGCTGAAACGTATTCATCACTGCAGTAATTATCCAATGGAAGGATCTTATCTATTTGCCTAGTGAAATCCAGGTGGGGACTTTTTTGGGACAGGCAGTGTATGTTCATTTTTTTACCCATGAAACTATCGTCTCCCTGACTTCAGATGGCTTAAATACGAGCCTACACTGTTGGTTCTGACAGTATAAAGATCCTTCCTGTCTAAGCACACCAGCTCACCTTCAACTCTGCTCAAACACAGTAAAAGTACTCTACAATACGCAACGGCAAGTTGTGACACTGGAGTAAATCTGCCATACATACTGAAGGTAGAAATGATACAGAATGCCACAAACTGCTATCAGTTGTCATCAATAGACAGCAGTTTACACGCTTTAACAAGGGAAAACTTGATTTTCAGCAGATCGGGGTCTTCAAAGAGCCCAGGAAGTATTTAATTTTAGGACAAGGAACACTCATTTCACAAAAGAAAATCATGTGATATGGATGAACGCTCTGATACTAAACTTCCCTTGCATTGGAATGTTTTCCCAACTACTCTTTCCAAGATCACAAACTACCAAATAAAAAAATAGCAAGAGAGAGAAAAAATGGAAAAAATTAATGCCTTAAATAGCTTTAAATTTATCTGAAAAAAAAAATCCAATATATCTGTGAGTAAAGACTGAGATATTTGATGTGGCGTTGTCATGGAAATTGCTGTAGAGTTTGACAGAAAAAGATAAATTTTGCTGACGGTTCCTCAAATAAAACTCAAAGTCCTCCTGTCACTGAACCACAACTATTTCCATCCAGAACCTTCTTCTGTATGGCATGGCGCTGTGATTGTCTCAGTACAAACAAGTTAGAGACAAAAATGCTTAAAAATGTGATGAGGTTTCTTTGCATTTAATGTTAATGCCGTTGCGTTTGCCAGGTGACTAACTAGACAGCTGTGTGTTAAACTGTAAACTTCATATGAACTCAGTTTGTGGTCATTCTGTCCTCTAGGGCTCAAAGTTGTGCTTCAGAAAAAGCTTGAGGAGAAAGTAATTATTCTTGACTTCAGTTTACCTTTTCATTTCCCATCACATGACATTACATCAGTTCTCTTTTTTGAAAGTAGCATAGTAACTGAATAAAATCCTTATATGGCAACTAGTAAGGAGTACTGTGTCATGGTCTCACCTTCACTTCAGCAGCCATTTTATCAATTGCGAATCCATCGACTGTGAGCTGCAAAGACACAAGAACAAGACAAACGTTACCCACAACGCATAAAGAAATAAATTTATATCTATATTGTGATTGACATCCGCACCGATTATTAAATTAAAATAAAAACAAAGACAGACAGGCTGTGTAAATGAAGCTTCTGCTCACTTTTAAACTGTGTTCATTGGGTTAGAGCAGTGTTTTTAAATAGTGGGGCGCGCTCACAGGCATGACAAGAGGAACGCCAGCGACTGGGAGGTAAAGGTCCGTCTACGTGGAAGTAGCTGAACTATTGTTTTAATGTGGGGATTTGTTTATTGCAGCGCACAAATTGCACAGGGCTGCTGTAGAAATACGGACTCCCGACAATGGAAAACGCATTGTAAATGTGCAATTGGAACACCAGCAAAACGTCACCACCTCAGCTCATTTACTCCGATTATTTTACCAGGGGTATCAAACCAGATGGTCCATTTCGGCTCGCAGGAAGACTTTGCAAAAGATAGAAATTACAGAGTTTTTTTTTCTCCTCCAAAGGGGGGCCTGACGGAAAAAATTTGAGAACCACTGGGTTAGAGTAAAGAAGTTCAATAAACACTGCCATAACAAGACATGACCTCATGAGATTGTGTTCAGAAATCAGAAGACTTTGGGGTTGTTGTTTTTACTACGCCAAGGAGGCAGAGGAGTTATGTGATGATTGGTGTTGGTTTGTCAGCAACTTCACTCAAAAACAGAAGAATTTGGATGAAATTTTCAGAGAAGGTCAGAAATGACACAAGGACCAAGTGGTTAGATTTTGGCAGTGATGCAGCTTATAGTCTGGATCCACAGATTTGTTAAAGATTTCTGTACCATTGCGAGATAGCAGCACAGCATCACTGTAACCATGACAACAAGTGAACACTACATCAGCTGTCTGCTGATGATCACATGATTGTGATCCTTCTACAAATCCACCGCTGCAGAATTATCAGGACTTATCCATCAGAAATGGTACAAGAAAGAATTGATTAAATTGTGAGAGTGTTTCCAAGTGTCATCAATTCCCACCGTCCGCTACATATTTGGGTCATGGGATTCGGTATCCGTACAGAACATACACATGCATAACCCACGCTTGTGCTCAGTGCAACATCATTTTGTTTGTGGGTACATCTATATTTAATGGTCACATTCCAGGTTGCCATGATTTCTGCCACGAATTTTTTCAAGATTTCAGCTGTCAGAAATGATACGACTGAGCAGCCTCGGTGGAGTACTGCACTCTGAGTGCTTTTCTTGGTTTGTTGTATTTTTTTACCTTAATAAGTCGTGATATGAGGAAACCTCCCTGGTAGCGGCTGTACAGCTCCTCCCAGTTATCCTTGACAAACTTCCAGGCAGCTTTCCGACCATGTTTACTGCTTCCTGCTACTCCTCCGATTACCGACACCGTGTCCTGGGGACGGACCTCTTCCTGTCGGGGACAAGATCCACGAGAAAGACAAGTTAGCTGGAGTGGTGTTTGATGGGAGACGATGTCCACTGCAGAGAGCTCTCAGAAGATCTGAACTCCTCGTTACTGAAGTTGATGGAAGCAAAACGCACGTCAGACTAGGTCAGCCCGTCTATGATGGTAATTCATTTTCACTTCCAGTTTCTATTAAAAGCAATTAAAACTATTTGTAAGTGAGGAACAGCAAGTTTAACACAAATGGTTATTGTAAAATACAAAATGTAACATTTTCTAAAAAGCCAAGTGCCCAATTTTTCACTCCTCTATAATATTTAAAATGAAGTACAGGCAACACAAACGAATGTGACTTAAGCTCTAGATCTTAAAAACTCAAATAAAAACAGAAACCACTAGTCGTTGATGGCTTCACTAACACATGATTACAAGCATACAGGTTTAAAATAGCACTGAAAAAAAACAGGATTTGTTTCATTTACTCCATCTCACTGAGAAACAAAACTAAAATTTGCAAACACACAATAAACAAGGTCATGTGTACCGAGAGGGCGAAGTTGAGGACTTTCTGGATGAGGTCGGGGGCAGAGATGGCGCCAAGCACTCGCTCAATGCGATTCTTCTCCTCCTGCATGTCTGCTTGTTTGTGGAGCTACAGGCCAAAGAACAGACACGATTAACATGAGAGGAAGAATGAAGCTCGGTTTTTAACACACACACAGACCAAAACTAATCTTGTGACAGTGATGACAAACTTTGGAGTTTTGGAAACTCCAAAAGGTAACTGGAGCCTGGACTGATCAAATCTGAAACGGTCAATGCTAGAGAGTGAAAAACTCTCAAACATTTAGAGTTGTCTATTCACTAGAAACCAAAGGGATAACAGTAGTTGCTTTGATCAGTGTGGAGATCACTGGTATTCACTGATTTTCAGGCAACAATATTCGTGCATTTGAAACACGACTAAAGAAAAGATTCTTCTTTATCTGAATTCAGTGCAAGATGAAAAATGTAAATAACATTATGTTGTTTTCTATGAGTGGAGCAACCCAAAGGTCACATCACAGTCAACAATGTTTATATAATCGTAGAAAGCCAAAAATGATGATGATTTTTCCTGTGCAGCTTTGTTTATTGTCAAGACTAGCTAATTTGCATAGATGGAAATGGTTAAAATGTCATTTGAAAGAGTGTAGACATTCATCAACCCACAATCTGGCAAACTGTCTACAAACAGACAGTTAAGTGCTGCAGCTGCTCTCAGCTAAGATGACGAAACAAGCTTAAGAGTTAAAGAAATTATTGGTGCTGGTTTACATCTCTGTTTATAAGTTTAAAACACGCAGATCACTGACCAAGCATGGCGACTATTTGGTGGTTTGATGAAACTAAGGATGAACTATTTGACAAGACGACGCAACAACGCATCCCAACATGAAACCATCAGCCCAAAGGGTGAAGCACTTTGGAGGCATCAGGATTAGATAAAGTCTCATTTAACAACCAATAAATGCAAAAATAATAATAATAATAATAATCAGGAAACAGTCCAACAGGCCTGCTGCAGTTTTACCTTCAGCATTGTGTCCAGTGTGGCACTGTCTCCATGCTTCAGCACTGTTAGATACACCTGGATTAAAAAAGAAACAAAAAACAGTCAATCAAAATAATACTTTGACATTATTCTTTAAAATAGTTCTATTCCATATAATTACACTAAAGGCATAAAATTGTATAAAAAACATTTTTTAAATCGACATTTTAAGTGCTTTTTCTGCGGGAAATTGTGGCAAAACGAGCCATTTTGTTTATCACCTCAAAATGAAACATGTTGGTGTTGAAGAAATTTCACTCTTAGACCTTCAAAGTTGCTGTAGTGGTGTGTTTTATTGGCATTTCGGTAATACGGTGGATTTACCGACACACAGTATGGGTATGCAAAGGTAAGTAGACCCAGAGCATTTTCAGGTTACACATTTCTATTAAAGTCAGAGGATGGATCAAAGCATAGGGAGGGAGCTGCACACAACTACAGAGGTGAACAGTGGTTAATTTACATATGGTTGCTATCAGTGATTGAGGGCAGGACAACAGAACAAAGGGGGTAGTTGAATCTGTGAGCTAGCCTGGGATTTTCTTTATCATTGACCAGCATAAGCAGCATGCTCTACTTACTGGGCTCCTTAGGTCTGCAGGCAGAACCTGCTTTCCCTCCATGTGGTCCTTGAATCTCCGTCGGGCCTCCTCCAGTGTGGGTTTGTGTCCTGCCTTGCCCAACTTCCCAAGAACCAAACCTCTCAATAGGGCATCCAAGTGACCTGCAGGACACAAACATCACCTTCAGGATTTTGTGGTTGTCTTTCATATGGACTGTGATCTTCTACAGACAAATTAAGGTCAGCCAGTCTCACTCCACTGGTCTCCAAATGGAAGGAGGACAGCAGAAACAAGGTAAAACCTGAAGCAACTGCAGGAAGTTCAGTTCCCAATCAGTACGCTCAGTAAAGGGGAAGACTTATCATATGTCTGGGCAAAACTGTACTTAATGACAGGGTAGAATGCTTACAAATCTCAGTGGAAATAAAAAAAAAGTTCAAGTTTCACAATTCTGGACTGCAGGACAGTAAGGTGTAATGAAATACTGCAGACATCGTTTGATAGCTGCATGAATCACTGTGAGGTAAATTACAGAACAAAAACAGATTTTTCATGCCTCTGCAACTTAACAAGAAGCTGAAAAAGTTAAGTTAATAAATTAAGACAGAGACAAACCTATGTAGAAAGATCTTACTTTGCAAGTGCATAAACACAGTGATGCACTTCAAAAGCAATGACTTCATTAATGATCTTTGGTTAACGGAATCTTCTTGGATATAATTAGGAGGATTTGAACCCCATGATCACAGCTGTTGTCCGGCTCCTTCTCACCTTCCCCTGGTTTGCTGTCCCAGCCCAGCTCAAGGCCGATGGGGGTGAAGAGGTCTCGAATGAACTCCTGGATCTCCTCGTGGAAGTCTGTGTGGGACAGCAGCGAAGACAACACTCCCAGGTTGCAGCTGAGGTCGCTCCACACTGTGTAGTTGGGCTCGTTGACGAACGCCTCCATCAGCTTCAGCACCTCCACCGTGCTGATCATCCCTGCACGAGACTGCAGACACAAAGCAACTCAAATCCTTCATACTGAGAACTGGCTTTCGCTTTTGGAGAGAATAAACAAAAAAATAAAAACTGTAAAATTGTTTTTTTAGTCAGGAATGAAATTAAGTGACTTTTTAGGCTTAACTTCCTGTAAATGAATATGAAAAGTCTGACAGCAAAAGTTTGATACATCAAGTAATGTCATGATTGTTAGTTTCATGGTCTGAGAACAAAATCACTTAGAAGATATCATGCACTGTATTTCTATTTTACCTCCAGAGAAAAAAAAGTATATGTAAATAATAACAATAATTTCATAACCAAATATTGTCAGAAACGCACACACAGGAGAGCAGTGCTGGAGATGTCCTGAGCATTGTTTTGCTGCGTCTTGATAACTTGCACATTTTAGTGTTGTATTAATTATTTATATATTGCATTTTTTTTATGTGTACTCTATCTTTTATCCTTGTTCTGTGTGGATGTGAGCAACAGACTGCTGTAATTTCCCTCAGGATTAATAAAGTACCTTGATCTTGATCTCAGATATACATCCATCGATTCACACATACACAGTCCTTGTACATTTGGCTCATACGGTGCACAGTATGAGAAATGGGCACAATCACCAAAATAACACAAGGATTTACATGCACAGAATAACAAACACAATTACAAATTATTTTGTTCTTTAGCTAAACTGTCCCACCTCTTTATTCCACCTTTACTCTGGTTACTCTCCCTTGCGGACCTGGACAGCTGTGGACACCACAGGATCACAGTACAGTACTCGAGTACACCCTCTGATGACGAAATTTACGTTTTGTAGATCCTTGTGTACTTGTAGATGTGGAAAGTACAACACAAATCTACTGTTTCTGCTTATTTTACTAGACCTTTGCTATTCATGCACTAATTAGTCCGACTCACTCGATGTGGTCTGTGGGCTAGCCTTTATGTCTTTTATGCATCTCCTTGCTGTTATTTTCAAAAACCACTTCACTGTAAGAAACACCAACAACCTTTGCTAAGTAACGCCTTGTACAACCGCGACTGGTTCAAATAAACAGAAACAAGCCAGAATGTTTTTGTCCCATGAATCAGAAGAACGAGTAGCAGCCAGACCTTTCTGCTCCACATCAAAAAACACTAACATGAGAACAGATACGAAAACAAAAACTGTGAGGTGGCCGTTTAACGTGGGGACAGTAATTCAGTCCTGCTCTTAGTTTAAAAACATCATAATGCTCGCAGTTCAATAAAGAGAGATTTAGGATTAAATTCTATCGGATTCTCCAAACTAGGGGTGTCAAACTTGTGGCCCACGGGCCAAAACCAGCCCTCCAGAGGGTCCAATCTGGCCCGTGGGTCGACTTTGTAGAGTGTAAAATTACAGCGAAGACATTAACTACAGATTGTGATTTTTTAAGATTTTGTAAAACTATAACTTAAGCAATAATAGGAATTTGTAGACTTTTTGCAAGATGTTTTGATCAAAAAGTAAAATACTATACTGTTCATGTGTCTCATTTTTGTAATTTTTTGTTGTTTTGTCTTTTTTGTCTGACTTTTGGCATTTTTCTCATGTTTTTGTTGTTCTGTGTTTGTGTTTTATTGTCTATTTTTGGACATTTTGTTTGTTTTTTGTCTCGTTTGTGCCCATTTTTTGTCACTTTGCAACTTTTTTGTCTAATTCTTTGTCTCTGTTGTTGTGTGTCATGTGGCTTGTCTCATTTTTGTCATATTTTGTCTTGTTTTTTTATCTGACTTAAAGTAAAATACTGTATCATTCAGTTCCAGATAACCGTGACTAAATGCTTTGTTCCTTTGTAGATATCGTGATCTGTACGTTGTAATGTGTCAATGATAAGCTGAGGTAGCCTAGCCATGCTACACCCATGTTTCTGACGGCACAAGGGTCTAGGGAAGCTCGACAGGGAGGGAGGCGGGCTAAAAGGTTGTCTATCAAATCCCTCTGCAGCAATTGGGTAGGTATACAACCAATCAACGCAACGAATAGGCTGACGTAGTTCCGAGAGCACCGGCGGATTGTGGCTAAGTCCCATTAGCTTCCCAACCAGCGGAGCCGTGGAGCCAACTGGTATATTAAGGATTTGCCATATCCCGTCGGCATAAGTCTAAATACGTCTTTCTTCTCAATGAAACACCTCAGTGCCGTCCTTTGTTTATCTTTCAAGTTGAATTTTAGCTTCAAATCTTTAAGGGCTGTGGCCAAAGCCCAGTCGAAAGATAACTGTTTATTGTGCGCTGATTGTTTCTGTCAGAATCGTCACGCCTCTGTCGTCACTTCGTTACGCCCGCCTTCTGACTCTACACTTCATAGTGATTGGTCCGGCCAGTTTTAGGAGAATCCAGCCTCGAGTCTTATGGAGGGTAACTAGACCCACCCTGGCAGAGAATTAAATTCGTTGCCGTGGGTTGTCTAGCGCGGCTAGGCTAAAGCTGAGGCATGATACTGTTGAAATTGAATTTATTTTTCTTAAGAAAATTCAGGTTGTTCACAATTTTTTGTAAAAAGCTAATTCTCGATATGTGAATATTTTTAGAATGCATTTTTTTTTTTTTTTTTTTACACAAAGGAACTAAAGTAAAGGAAAAATTTGGAGTTTTCATTATTTATAGGTTACTATGTCATCATTTTACTGCTCCGGCCCACTTGAGATCTAAGTGGGCTGAATGTGGCCCCTGAACTAAAATGAGTTTGACACCCATGCTCTAAACATTACTCCTGTTTGACTGTACAAAATGTTCTGGAAAATTCAAATCCACTGAAATTGCTTAATATTGTGTGAGTTACAGGAAAGTGTGTATGTAGGAAATAATGTCAAAACTTATACTGAGTCACAACAAAAGTTAACAGCGAGGAAAAACGAGAGGATGAATAAACAGCCAGTCATTGTGTTTTATCTGTTACAACACTATCAAGTCAGGTTTCAATTTCACATTCACCATCAGCTTGTGATTCCAAATCAGATCCAGTGAGCACTGGAGCGATTTTGACCATAAATACTCTGAGTTCCAGTGTTTCCTGCAGCTGTCACTGTTTTAAACATACCCTTAGATTTAAAGAAGGCACACCAGACTTGCCCTCTTCTGCTCTGCATCATGTGCTTGTCTAGAAGGGAGGAGACTTCCTTTCTGAACAAACGGGCTTTATAGGGCTGTCCAACTGCTAGTAACTGATTACATGTTGCCATAAAGACATAAAATTATAACGGCTGCTCTTTACTTCCCAGGTAAAGGATTCTGTGTGTGCCCTTGTGTGTGTGTGGGTGAATGAGTCTTACTAGAGAGAAGAGGTCGTTCTGCAGGCCGAGTCGGTCCACAGGCTGCAGGCTGAGGTCTCTGATGCCCGGCAGCAGACTCTCCAGCATGGACGAGCTGTACTGGATGCGGTAGAAACCCACGGTGCCAGGGTTGATCTATGAGTAGAAGAAAGACAACTGGGTCAGACTGTGGGGAAAATGTAGTTTTACCATTATCACCTCTCAGTGAAACAGTATCATAACTACTGCTAACACTCAGGTGTAAAGTAAACAATAACCTTATTGTAGTGGGTGTATTTTCCCCAAATACTTGCAATTTTGACTTTTAATTGAACAAACACAAAGAAAGACAGAACATTAGTCTTTCAAAATTATTTCTTTTCTCATCTATGACTTTACATTTGCAAGTCACACCCAAGAGATTTCAAACAAGTCCATCCATGTTCTTGCTAATTTACACACTGAAATTCCCAAAATAAAAAGACAGAAGTGAGTAAGTAGACTAAGCTGTCCCTTTCTGAGTAACCTGCAGAGACTCTGGTTGACAGAAAGTGTGTGGGTGAGACTGCGCTGACCACATCCTCTATTGCTCTTTTCTTCCAGTTATCAACACGGAAGTTCAGTCTGTGAACTTTGATGTTTTTCTTTCGATGATAACAGGACAGACTGAGGCGTCTTTCCTCATGAGTCATTAGTTCAGCTAAATCCACAGCTGTCACATCACCAGTGCAGCAAAGTGGAAAGCTCACACCATTCTGCTTGCATGTAAAATAGTTCTTTCATTGGTTAAATGTTAAAAAGAAAAGGTTTAATCTGTGTGTTTGGAAATGGCTATCAACAAATGTGATTATGGCCAAATGTAGACACAGACTTTTGGAGCCATATTATGGTGAAGATAGCGAATGGTTCAAAGACAATAGATCATTTAAAGAATGGCTCAGTGGGTAGAGTGGCCGTCTTGCAACCGGAAGGTTGCCGGTTCGAGGTGTCCCTGAGCAAGACACCGAACCCCTAATTGCTCCCGATGGGTCGTGGTTAGCGTCTTGCATGGCAGCTTCCACCATCAGTGTGTGAATGGGTGAATGTGATGTATCATGTAAAGTGCTTTGGGTACCTTGCAGGTATAGTAAAGCGCTATATAAATACGGACCATTTACCATTTACCATATTTCATGTAGAAAAACTGCTAATGCTTTCTCTACTTTGTACAAATTCTGCCCCTGTTGAAATTATTGCAAGACACAACACTGAACCTTATTTTTCACCAGTAAACCAAAGAATTCAGGCTTACGTGTCATACTCCGACTTAAAGTTTCCACCAAATTGGCACAGACAATCTAAAAAGCAGAAAGGGTATCGCCAGATGTGGCAAAATGGCACCTTTAGGTTCCACAATCACATACTTTCATTCCGTTGCGGTGGACAAGAAACTTAACTTTTAGTGTCATGACAATCCTTGCTTCATAAAAAAACTCCAATCATCAGTATATATCAGTTATTGGATTGGCAATAGGCAGAAAACAAAGCATTTGGCAGCGGAGTAAACCTCTACCTTCAGTACAAATGTTTGCCAGAAACTATTGTTGCAGATTTGAAAATTAGAATTGTATTATCACCTTGGAGAACGGACTTAAACATCTCAGGTAAACAGATACATGAAGTGATGGTGTGAGGGGAACAGCGGAGGGGCCTTACCTTGACCCACTGGTCTGGGCTGACACCACTCAGAGTGATGGCGGTCTCTGGTCTGTCCAGCAGAACCTTAAGTTTGGTGCATTTGGGGTCCTCGCTGGTACAAATGCTAATGGGGACCATCCAGTTGGGGCATTCCTCACCTGTGCAACAGACAAGTGAGGAGCCAATGAGAAGCCAAAAAGCAGTCACGTTCTCTGATTTCCTAACCTAAGGCAGCATTAGCACCAGGTGGTTTTCATACGTTTTATTTTAGCCTGTTTGCCTACAATAAACACTCACCGTTGTGTGGTCCACTGGCACAGAACTTCTTTTGAGATATCTTGAGGATGCGGTCCTCCCCTTGCTGTAAATAACATTATGGTTGGGTTTGTATGAGTATTAACAGTGTAGAAAATTAGACCCAGTTACCAGACAAGCACAAACAAACTGCAGGTGTAGAATGAATACTTGTCATGTCTGCTGGTTAATGTCACAATGAAAACTCTGAACCCCAACATGCTGCTGTTTTTTGTTTTGTTTCACTCACATTTTTCCTTACTGTGGGCTCATTTTCACTTCAATATAAAGTCCTGCATTTCTATGGAAATGACTAGAAATACAACACAAAATGTCTTCTGTGTAATATAGAAAAATTACAATATTTCAAAAAAGAAATCATAAAGAAAAAAACATTTCTTTTTTTATTTTCCACCCCCCCCCCCCCCCCAAAAAAAAAAACAGACAAGAGCCCACAGTTTAATTTGCTTCCATACTTGTCTCCTCTCTGTTCTGTGTAAACACAACCCACAGTTTCAGCCAAGAAGTCCATGAAATTAGTTGCATGACTGTTTGTCACAAGTGAATCACTAATGGGGACAGAAAGGGTTGTTTTATTTTTAAACAGAACCTGATGCAAGCAATTTCTTTCTTAAGAATAAATTGGTTCTGATAAAAAACCACAATCTTAAGCTTTGATTTGGTTAATATTTCCAACAAAATGCTGTGTGTCAGATGAGCAGTTCGAGGACTAAGGAAAAGTTGGAAATCAGATTATTTCTCTGATAAACTTTGGCATTTTGTCATTTTTAAAAAAAAGATAAAATGTCTTAAAAACCTGCTGGTGCATTCTGGGGTCCAGAGAGTGAATCGCTTTTTTCAAAAGTGAGGAAAAAAAAATCACAGTTTATCCAATATACTGGGTTTAGTAGGTTTAGAAATCCACCAGCCACTGTGGTTTCAGAAGTAATTGCGTTATGGTCACAGGGAGTGCTCCAATTGAATAAACTGTATGACGCAGAGTAAAGCTCACCTGTTCCTGGTCGACTACTATTATTGGGAAGCCCATTTGCTTGGTCCATGAGCCCATCACTGCAGCAATGGGTTTCCCACTGGCCTGTTCCAGACAGTCCCACAGGTCCTCTGTTCAAAACAGCCATGAGTCAGAGTAGTAGGAATCCATGAAATCATTTTATACAGCCAGCTTCATTTCGAAAGAAATATTTCCTGCATGCTCTTACCTGTCGATGCATTTTTATGTTGGAATTTCACAAGATAGGCATTCATTCCTTTCCTAAAGTCCTACAAAGAAATTGTTTACTTTAATGAACAACATACACAGAAAATATGAACACTAGGCTGTGAGTTCGTCAACCAACCTCATCTCCTATGTAGTTGTGCAACATGCGGATCACAGATGCTCCTTTGCTGTAGGAGATGGCATCAAAGATTTCATCTACCTCTGATGGATGGCCCACATTCACCTGGATCACAAAATATGAAGCTGATAAAGCGGTAAAAGTCGGACAAACTTTTATGTGGATGATCATACCTGTAATATTTGCCTACACACACCAATTTATTTAAAAAGAAAAGATCACCATTACATCACTAAGTCCTGTTTAGTTAAATATGGCTGTAAAGGTGAGACTGTATCCTAGTGGAGTGACATAAACAAAATAGCTTGTTGCCACAAGCAGAAACACTCCTCCCAACAGACAACTTGACTATTAGAAAGTGACTCCCTGCACAACACACCTCTATAGGATGGCTGCTGTCCAGTGCGTCCAGGTCTAGAGCGCGGGTGTAGTCGGCTGACACAAACTGGGTCCAGATGTCGTACTCTGGGAAGCAGTGGTCCACACACAGATACTCAATCCAGGATGCAAATCCCTCATTAAGCCACAGATGGGTCCACCATTCCTGAAGACAAAAACACACACACTGTAAGATGACAATGTGCCCTTGAGGCCCTTCAAAACTGTTCTCTGACATAACGTGACAGTACAGTACAAATCCTAACACTGACTGAAAGATTGACACACTAACTACATTTAGAAGGATAGCTGGTAACCTGTTGTTAAGGGTAAAAAATCATTTAAGTACTTAGTCATGACTACAGTTTTATTTATGAAGCCACTTTGGACAAATTTCCCTCATATTGTTCTAACCTTTCATAACAGTGCTCAATTAAATCTGAGATCATAAAACACCTGGACAGCTCTCCAAAAGTATGTTAACAATAGACTGACATTTCACTGTACAGGTAACATTGTTCATGTTTTGGATAGGTCGATAAAAATACAGATATTTATGCAATATTTGCATATAAAAAGCTAAAGCCAGTCTTGATTTTTGTCTGGTTGTCAAAAAGTAAATGATTCCTTTAATTTCTCTTTTAGCTCTTTTTAGAGTTCCTAATATTAACAGTTGTTCTGTAATGTATTATTTTTAAACTTCACATCTCCTCACAGGGCATTTCCAGAGGATTCACATGTGACTGATGTCATAGTGACCAAAAACTGCCAAAATCTGTAATCCTGCAGTACAACAGGTCTCCCCTGAAAAAGAAGTTGCTAACTAGAATGAGATCGACCCAATAACATAGCAATTAAATACATTTTTAAAGAAAAAAAGGAAAAAATGCTTCCTCGACCTCACATTGATGACACACACTACTGTTCAAAAGTTTGGGGTCACCCAGGCAATTTCATGTTGTCCAAGAAAACTCGCTTTTATTCATGTGTCAACACAATTGCGAAAGAATTTTCATATCATCAATGAGCCTTTCACCAGCATTAGCGAACACAATGTAGCATTAGAACACAGGAGTGATGGTTGCTGGAAATGTTCCTCTGTACCCCGATGGAGATATTCCAGTAAAAATCAGCCGTTTCCAGATAGAATAGTCATCTCCCACATTAACTATGTCTACACTGGATTTCTGATTACTTTAATGTTATTTTCATTGAAAAAAAAATGCTTTTCTTTCAAAAATAAGGTCATTTCTAAGTGATCCCAAACTTTTGAACAGTAGTGTACAAGAAAACTATCTAAGCAATGAGGCTCAATTTTTTCATTTTTCTTTTTTTAATGGACATTTGTGTACACTACATTGTCTCTATTTTTTATAATTCAGCACACTTCACATCATATATTAGGAAATTAGAACAAAAAAATAGTAGGTGCGTACTTTCCTGCAACCAGATGTGCTGACCAACTGTTTCTCTTTTGCTAACTCTCATCTGTCTTTGTTGATGTACTTGATTACCTTGGAGTTAGAGCTGCAGTTTTTAATTCTACCCATTATGAGTTGTGCTATTGTGTTACTGCTTTGACTGCTATTGTTTTCAAAGCTTCTCACAGAGTGTATTTGCACAAGGTTGCCTGATGATATTTTCTATTACAAATAGCTGGTGAAAGGTTACGGCTGGTTACCATGGTGACCAAGTTTCCAAACCACTGGTGGGCGAGTTCGTGTCCAACCACCAGCGCCACCCACTGCCTGGAAGACGAGCAGGAGTTCTTCGGGTCGATTAGCAGTGCCGTCTCCCTGGAAAACATCAGAAACTTGAGATTAAGGCAAAGAGGCTGAAGGTCGACGGCTCGTCTGGAACCGGAAGGTAACTGAATCCCACCGTCAACCAGCCTCAGTCCTCACCGGCTGCTGGGCTGTTTGCTAAGAAAACCTGCATCAAGTAGGCTTGGAGGATGTTTGATGGTATTCAGCTGGTGTGTGATAACCACAGTGCAGGTATGCTAAACACATGCCAGCTGAATACCTACCAGGTGACAGCACATTCAGCTAACCACGAAGGAATGAAAAAGCTATTAGTGCTGTCAACCAAGAAGACACGACTGCAATAAAACCTGTTGCTGTTCAAAGTGAAAGCAGAAAAACAACTGCCAATCTCAGTGAGATTTAAAGCTACACAACTGTTTGTTTTATACTTGGTTTATGAAATATCAGAAACCAGAAATAATCTGCAATTTCCCAGAGCTCAAGGAAAGATTTTCAAATTGCTTGTTTTGTCTGATCAACAATCCTAAACTGTTTCATTGACAGTAATAAAATAATAAAAAAAGACATAGGCTGAAAAATGTAATTTGAGTAACAGAACATTTGAGAATTCATTAGATTGGATCTTTACCTATCCAAACCCCAAAATGAACCAGTAGGTGTGAAACGTACGTTATCAACCGAGAAGCCATGTTTGACTCAGCTACAACCAACAGTCATGTGACAAAAGCTTTGTGGTGAACTGCAGGCTGTTTGTACACAGAGCAGATAAGGGGAAGTATGGGAACAAATTAGAGAGACACAGAAAAATAAATTGTCCCTGAGCATTGAAATAAATACATCCTGGCTGAAAAAAGGGTATTGGAAGGAACAGGTTGGACTCAATCCAGCATGATTAAATATCTTTCTGGAGTTTAACGTGCAGAGCATTGTTTTATTGTTTTGATATGATTTATGGCATTGTAACTGTTGTACTGCACAGAGGACATTTTTGAGACCTTTCTCCTTCCAGCCACAGTTGTGTTGTTTCCAAAGAAGTGCAGGACTTGAAGGGACACATGAATCCGCAGAGTTAAAATGTAGCTGAGTAGTTAAATAATCTTCAGTTATTTTGGTAGATCTTCAGTGTTTACTGCATCAGATAATAGCTTGACTTGATTGTAACCTACAAATTACATTCTGTGTGTTGACACATTGCATTATCCAGTGATTAGGCTAATACTACATGGATGTTCATTATAATTACTGTAATTCATTATACACACACTAACACCCTGTAAATGCCAGTGTGTCACTTATTTCAGAGCAGTTATTGTGGACTTACTTTCCTAAATCTGCCCTGACAGTCATGTGGTTAGTCAATGATCGATCATTACAAATACTATGTTTTTAAGACCTATAGTTCAAGCTTACCTGTAGGTAACAAGGCCCCAGTTTTCCATGGCACCTGAAAGACAGGACGAAGTTTGTGTTTCACTCTGACTTAAACTGTTTCAGTCTAAATATCTCACCGTAACGGACTTGGGATCTGCAGCTACTCACCAGCAGCAAAATCAGCAATAGCTATGAGATCAATTTTAGGCAATGGATAAGGAACACTGAAGTAGTCATTGTAGAAAGGTAAGGTCTTAGTTGCAACCTGCAAATATGGAGAATGAACAGATATAAAAACATGTCAAAGAACTTAAAAACAATTTGCTCTTTTGTATTCTATCCTTTATATTAGGGCTGGGGGATTTGGTCTAAAAAAAAAAATCTCTGATTTTTTAAAGAAAAATTCGAGTTTCGATTCGATTTTCGATTTTTTCTTTCAATGCACTTAAAAATTACTTCAGACATCAGATATACTGTCAAAAGTAACTTTATTGCTGTAATTGTCCTCAGAATAAAAAAACGCATGTAAACAATTTAATGAACAAGTTAATGACGCAAGTTAATGAGGCTCTGTAATTCAACAATTTCCCCAGGAACTGAGAGCATCTTTTAATCCGTGGGCAATTATTTCACCGGTGTGGTAATCGGGGAAATATGCTGTCTGGAGGCAGATGCTGTGCATGGTCCAGCTGTCGTTGCGCTGTGAGACTCATGTACGGCTGCATGGTCTGGCCACCTCCTCCAGCTCGTTGCGGATCTTTTGCCGAGTGGTATTGTACAGGTGAGGCAGCGCCACATGGGCGAAATACTTGCAACTGGGTACAACGTACCTGGCATCTAACACTTTCAACAGCTGCAGTCAATTCTAGCCATTTTCAGTACAAAAAATCGCTAATATTCTATTTGTAAATAAAAATATGACGAGAAATACAGGGAATATTGGACGCGCATCGCGAGGTGCATTTCCTTGAAAACGACCGATTCGTGGATTATATACCGACTTCAGGACATGTTTTGGAAAAAATAGTTTACTGGCTTGTGTCGTCTGGATGTAAAAGGTTGGATTATGGCCGTTTTTTGTGGAATATTTTCATCTGTGTGTAATAATGAACCCGGAAATGTGAGTCGCGCTGTGTATGTTGAAGCCGTGTACAGAGAACGGATGGATTGATATTCGTTGTTTGTCGGACAAATGTGTTTATATTACCAGCTGTGGTAATCACATCTGAAAGTGGTTTATACCGCCGGATTCATGAGAATCTAAGCTTTCCATCGACGTATAGTGTTTGTATAATCGCGTTTGGAGCCTTCGGACATTCTTGAAATTCCTATGCAAATTAGTAAGTGTACCGCCGGCGGTACACTGAAGTTTTAAAAACACTTTGCAGTGAGGCTTTGTCTGTTGTTCGTCTGAAGCATCAAAACCGAACCAGTTCCAAATGATTGAGTTAGCTGTGCCTTTCTTTTGAATGAGTTCTCTGTTACATGTTGCCGCTGCCACGGGGAAGGGGGCTGTGTCACACCGCGCTACGGAAGCCCACGAGGAATGGGCGGACGGAAAGCGAAAGATGCCGGAAAACTGCGGGGGAAAAACTCGAGTTTGCAAAATAAAAATCTTTTTTAGCAACAAATTCGATAAATCGATTAAATCGATTTTTTTCCCAGCCCTACTTTATATTACTGTTTGTACATCAAGACCAAAGAAGAAACAACGGATTCTGCAACTTTAAGGGGAATCCATCACCATACAAATGCTGCTAAAAAAACAAACTCTTTTCTACAAATGTGAAAGCATCTAGTGAATATGCTGCTGTGGTTGTAGGGTTTAACAGTGGCTTCATGCACTGACAGTGTTTGTATTTTAACAACATGCTCACCTCCAGTGCAAATTTCCCTTGTTCTGCCTTCCCAACTGGCGTGTAGACACGTACTGTTACACCATCTGATGACTGACTCTCCACATAATCATATTCACCAATGACAAAAGCTACAAGGTATGTGGACATGATGGGTGTGGTGGCAAACTTTACTTCCACAAGGTTTTCATCCTCTGGATATGGCTTTCGATCAATCACATTCTGGGGAAGGAAGGTGCAGTAAAACGGTTTAATCGAGAGAAATGACAGTAAAACAGGTTAGAAGCTTAAGTCTACGTTGGTCCATTTAGCTAAAATAAAATGTTTTGCTCAAGGTCAGCCGTTTTAGCTTAAAAACAAAATCTTCTGACTTTATCCCCTTGTAAAACTAGCTGTGGGCAAACAGAGAAGTTGCATAACACAAAAAGACTAAAAGTCTAAAGCCCCACCAGCAGCAGCTAGAGGCTAAAATATCTGTGCTTGCACTAGGGAAAATTTGTTTCTAGCCAGTGGCTAAAGTGCTAGAATTTTGTTTAGCCACATTTAGCCACACTTTCTCAGTATCTGTACTGTGGCACACGAAATTGTGGACAAAAGACAAGACAGTTGAGGACATCATCTTGGGCTTTGGGAAATACTGATACAATATATTTTTCACCCTTTTCTGACAGTTTATAGAACAAATAATTAATCACTCAATTGAGAAAGTAATGGACAGATTCAAAAACAATGAAATGACCAATTAATTGCCAGCCAAATAGCAGCTGAAGGCCTGAATAGCAATAATACAGGAAGAAAAAAACGCATGGGTTAACAAGTTGGGATACACAAGGACCAGGGGATTGGGGATGAGGTAAGTGTATGTGCACGTGTGTGTGTGTGTGTGTGTGTGTGTGTGTGTGTGTGTGTGTGTGTGTGTACTTGTTTCTGCTATTCCGGTGGGGACTTTGACCTGACTATTTGCTATAAAGGTGGGGACTTGTCTTACGGTGGGGACCTAAAATGAGGTCCCCACGGGTGGCAACACCGTTTTCTTGGCCATATTGTTGTTAATAAAAAATGTAAAAGTGCAAAAACGTTTGTTTAGGGTTAGGCATTGATTTGGTGATGGTTAAGGTTAGGGTTAGGGTAAGGGTTAGGAGTTAGATATGAATGGGAGTCAATGGTAAGTCCCCACCGGTATAGAAAAACAAACGTGTGTGTGTGTGTGTGTGTGTGTGTGTGTGTGTGTGTGTGTGTGTGTGTCAAAGGGGGAGGGGTGTTGGTGGAAACGGAGTAAGCCAGGTGCAGAGAGCGAGAGCTGTAATCTGAATCCTTTTTTCTGATTGGCTAAGACGAGACACGTGACAGTGTGCATCTATTAATGATCGGAAGCATTCGGGTCGTTCCAGTTATACTCAGTAGCGCTCTTCAGTAAAGCAGATGCGGTTTGTTATTTTCTTTGATTATCGCTCAGCAAATTACGAAAAGGTGTAAGTTAACCCTTTTTTCACATTTATTAGGCAAAATTAGCTTTGCTACCGTGGCTAAACATGCTAAAAATGGCTTCGCCTATGGAGAAGTGGCGAATGGCTAGCGCAAGCACAGAATATTCATGAGCCACCATAAGCGAGAAATCTGAAACAACAAATACAGTGATGATTCTGCTGTACTAAGTGTTATATTAGCAGTTGGACTAAAAGGAGAGGAATGGTTTTAGTCAAAACAATCCTAACTCGTCATCTTCTGATAAGAAGAAATTAGCTCAAATGAATGGAGCAGCAGGTAAATAATCAGCTAAAGAACACTTTCATCCATTACCATCAAAATTCTAAAACCAGTAATGTCTTAACAGAAGCTTATCAAATTGTCCAAATAACAGCTTTGTTCATTTAGGATGATAATCTAACTTTACCAGCATTAACATAAAAATATCCTGACCACGCTGATGAGCTCTGTGGGACAGCTCACCAGTCTGAGGTGATGGAAAGTTCACAGTTTGACCTGCAGTTAGATCCTGATGGATTCTGTCTCCATGTTGGGGATGACTGACAGTAATAGATAACTCATGAAGTTACTGCTGTTGCTCTGTGTGTGTAAATGCACACAACTTTCTCTTCTGCTCTGTCTGATGTTATGACTATTTACAAACTCAACAGAAAGACTTCTACAAACAGATGCAAACGACAAACTGAATTTCATCCATTCATCCATCAACTATACACCGCTTAATCCTCATTAGGGTCACGGGGGGACTGGAGTCTATCCCAGCTGACTTAGGGCACAGACAAGGGACACCCCGGACAGGTCACTAGTCTGCATATACAGACAAACAATCACACTCACATTCACATCTACGGACAATTTAGAATCATCACTTAACCTCAGCATATTTTTAGACTATAGGAGGAAGCGGGAGGACCCTGAGAAAACCCATGCATGTACAGGGAGGACATGCGAAAGGCGGGACGTGAACCAGGGACCTTCTCGCTGCAAAGTGAAAATGCTAACCACCAATCCACTATGCAGTCCCAATCTGGGCTCTTGTTTTCTCAGGAAGCTCCAAAATCCTGTTAAAATACTACATGTATTTCTACACTCAGTCCATCTGTCTCACTTGGTTCTGTCTACGTGCTTTGATCATGCTAAGTGTTTTCACTGTTCACCCGTTTTAAAGAATGATACTGCACTGTTCCTCTTGGTATCAGACTTCAGCATAGTGCAATGACCATTTTCTGAAGATTTAGTGGCAAATTTTGGTTATGTTTGAATTTCACCGTAAATCACCTGGGTTAAAACAGTCATGAGTGTTTACATTTTTACTAGTGATAGTTACTGTTTACTATCTATAGTGCAGTTTAAATCCACAGAAAACCTTAAAGCTAGGGATGGACAATAGTGATCTATAATATCTGACATGCTGACATTTTCTGATACTTCAATATATGCACATAATTGTTCCATTTAATTGGAGAGTACACACGGTCCCTCTCATGTAGTGGAATTAACATATTACACGAGGGTCCTTCAAAAAGATCCTGGCATCACCTGGAAACAAGGGGCATAACTCCCGTTTTGAGTCTTAACTGTATACTATATATCTATGTCCACAACTATTCAGATGGGTGGAAGCAATAAAAAAGGGATCTGTTAATATTATGCAAAACACGGATTACATTCATTATTGTAAGTCTCAGTAATATGACATGTTCTGTCTTTATCGCACTACGTTTTTATTTTTATGGGTATTTCACAACGTAATAGATTGTAGGGCAAACTAAACGAGAGCGGTGTTTAGTGCTTTCTGTGGTGTTGTGTATGTGTGGAAAAAGCCTTCCCCTCACTTCTTCACACAACTTTGAGTACTGACACTAGTGTGTGTCTACCTTTTAATGTGACAGCATGCAGTTCAGACAGTGTTGTGTTAAAAAGTAATACAGAAATGACACTTGGTCTGACTTGGTGAGATTGCCGTTGCAACATTTATGGAAAAGACTGTCAGATTCTCTGAATGCAGGATGCAGGTATCAGCCGTCAATCATTTCAGTCGGCTTTGACCATTCTTCAGTTAACTGTGTGTTACAGTTTTCTTCATGATGTGAAACAACAACTTCTGTGCATCATGCAGTTAGGCAGCCCTGCTATTTGTTTTTGTGGTGGATTACCCATTTTAATCACAGTGCTCATCTCCTTACATGTAAATGTTTCACCACAATAATTCCATCCATCACTGTTTTGAGCGAACGCCGAAGCTGCACCCTTTGCTGAGCGGTGCCACTGACAACTGTGATTGGTTTAAAGAAATTTAAACAACTCAGAGCGCTTTTCCTCTCTAGCACAAAGCCAGGGTGGTAAAGAAAGACCATTTTGTACTACAGAGTGGTCTGGCTAAGCAAGACAAATGGAGAAGTGACCAGGATGCTCAGTCAGAAAAGAAGCCAACACATTCAGTTGTCGTCTGATTAATAAAAGGAGTGAATGTCCAAACATCCACATACTGTCTGTGGCTTGAAATCAAAACCCCTGGATGTTTACTGAAGGCCTACAACTTAGTTACATTTTTAATTAAGGGTAGCAGGGCATGTACCAGCTGTAGTTTCTAAACAAACAGGATGGCAAAATGAAGAAGTTTGATGGGGTCCATTTTGTCAGAGGATAAATCTACATTTGGTGCTTTATTTATTTATTTATTTATTGTTTATTTAATAGGGACCAGTGTATACAATAAACATGTATAACACTATGACATTTATAGCCAGAGCTAATTTGCAAAGTCCGTCCCTAGAAGGGCTTTTACAGAGGAGAGAAAGAGAAAAACAAACAAAACAACAACAACATTAATACAAAAACAAATACATTTGATCAATCTAAAAATGGTTGCAGACCTGATCCCCTTTTAAAACCCGCTTCAGTTCATTTTTAAAAGCCCCTAGATCTAGGTCTTGTTTCAGTTCGCGTGACAGAGAGTTCCACAGTTTAGCAACCTTAACAGAAAAAGCAGATCTTCCAAACACAGTGTCTCTCCTAGGCTCTTTCACATTCCCATTAAAGGCTCCGCGTGTTCTTGAGCCTGTTGCTCTAAGTGGAACAATGAACTGTCCAAGAACCTCAGGGGCTTGATTGTACAGACATTTATACATTAGTTTTAAATTACAGAAGTTTATAAAATTTTCAATACTAAGAAAGTGCAACCTCTGCAAAACTTCACAATGGTGGGTTCTAACAGATTTTCTAGCCAGTATTTTCAAGGCTCTATTATAGATCATTTTTACTGGACTAATTGCTGTGATCGTTGCCTGTGACCAGGAAGTTATACAATAACTGAGATGGGAAAAAATCATAGCATGCATAAACACATTAGCTGCTTGAAATGATAAACAGTCCCTTATGTGTCGAAAGGTGTACAGATTTGCCTTGGCTGTTCTTATTATCTTTTTAATATGACTTTCAAATGTTAAATGGGAGTCTAAAATCAGACCCAGATATTTTACTTCCTTTACTTGTTCAATGACTTGACCATTAATTGTCAGGTGCAGTTCCTCATATGGACGACATCTTGAGGAAAAGCAAACTGACACCGTTTTATTGACATTTAAGGTGAGCCCTGAATTTTGAAACCAAACTGACACAGCATCTAAATGACTCTGCAGCTGGGCAGTTATGGCTTCAACATTTTTACTGCTCACATAAACAACTGCATCGTCTGCATACATCTGGAAACCAGCACCGGGACAGATATTTGGTAAATCATTTATATACAGTGAGAAGAGAAGTGGACCAAGTATAGATCCCTGTGGGACTCCTGTATTTAGAGCTAAATAAGATGATTTTTCATTATTTATTATTACACACTGTTGTCTTTGCTGCAAATATGATTTAAACCATTGCAATGTTATTTCATCAAAGTTTAACCTAGATAATTTCTGTAGAAGTACATTGTGATTTAACAGATCGAAGGCCTTTTTTAAATCCAAAAAGACTGCTCCGACTGCTTCTCTTTTGTCAATTGCTAATTTAAGTTGTTCAATAAAATAGCAATTGGCAGTTTCGGTTGAATGTCGAGGCCGGAATCCAAACTGCAGAGGATGCAGTGTGTTGTTGCACTGAAAAAAGGACATTAATTGGTTTGCTACGATCTTCTCCAACACTTTAGAGAAGATCAGCAAAATGCTAATTGGTCTATAGTTAGAAACTTCATTTGCTTTTCCAGATTTAAATATGGGTATAACCCTTGATCGTTTCCAGTCATTTGGAAATTCTCCTTTTTTAAAGGAAAGATTAACCAAATGAGTTAGGGGTTTTACCAATATTTCTTTATTCCTCTTAAGAAGTGAAGCGTCAATATTAAAAAGATCTTTAGCATGGCTATTATTAATTGTTTCTATCACTCTCAGCACCTCTGATTCAGTTACTTCTTCAAGTAAAAACCTATTACTATTTTCATTTTTTAATTGCTGATAGTCTACCCTCAAGTCATGGGAGTTAGCCAATTCCTCAACGGATGAAACAAAATAATTATTAAATACCTGTGCTATCTGAGTACTATTATTTACAAGCTCATCTCCAATTTTAAGTTCATACATATTCACTTGCTTTCCTTTTGGTTTGACAATATTATTTATTGTTCTCCACATCATGGATGGATTTCCTCGAGCCTGCGTGATTGTGGAGACATAAAAATTACTTTTGGCGACTCTCATGTCTTTAAGCACACGATTTCTGAGACTTTTGTATATAATCCTGTCAGTGTAGAGTTTACTTTTGATTGCCTTTTTTAAGGCTTGGTCTCTTTAAACCTGAGAGCACATCAGAGTGCAACACTGTACCTCATTTATGTGCTGTTAGCTTTTGGCCAACAACAGAGCTCTGTGGCAAAGAGGAATAAGATAAATCAGGCTTTGGAACTCATTCTCTAGTAGCAAAGTATACGTTTCTTGATGGTATTGGTATTTTAAGGGACTTGTAGAAGATGAGAAAATATCTACTTTTGTCTTGCAGCAAGAAGATCCCTGTTTGCATCCCGGCTTTCCTGGGATCTTTCTGCATGGAGTTTGCATGTTCTCCCTGTGCATGCGTGGGTTTTCTCCGGCTTCCTCCCACAGTCCAAAAATATGCTGAGGTTAATTGGTAACTCTAAATTGTCTGTAGGTGTGAATCTGAGTGTGATTGTTTGTCTGTATATGTAGCCCAGTGACAGACTGGTGACCTGTCCAGGTGTCCCCTGCCTTCATCCCAAGTCAGCTGGGATAGGCTCCAGCTCCCCTGAAACTCCAATGAGGATTAAGTGGTGTATAGATAATGGATAGATGGATGGATTGATAAAATATCTGTTTGCTACAACCTGTCATCACGTGTCAGTTAGCTGTTGTGATATCTATCAAGTGTTGGGATAAATCGAAGACATTTAGCCACACTTTGTGACTTGATTTACTCTATAACATGCACACCGAGTGAGCACATAACCTGAATCCTTTCCAGGACCTATGTCAAAGGGCAAATATTGATCTTACCAGTATTCACTGGACAGCATTTGTACTATTACACAGTCAAGCTAAATTCAGGATCGTCTTATCAGAATATAAGGGTCACAGGATACTTGAAGACAATATAAATTGCAGCAGGTATGTGAACACAAAAGGTCAAGATATGGACTAGCCTCAGCCTATGCAGAGCATTCAGCAGTACTGCAAGATTTGTCTGCTAATGAGTAAAATCTTGTTTTGTTTTTTCTTTGTCTTTTCTTTCTTGTATTACTGATATGCTGGGTGATTTTATGGATTGTACAGATGGATTTCAAATGATGTATGCATACTTAATTAGGCAGCTGCGCGTGCAGACCCGGTGCAAAACAAAGCTTGTTTAGCTAGCCAACTCGGGATATTTAGACACATTATATACACATATTACGCTAAATATGCCTTCTTGTTGTGCTGTCGGCTGTCAGAATCGAAGTAAAGACAACCCTCATTTAAAGTTTTATTCAATACCTGGAGGGGCTCATCCGTTTCAACAAAATCGAAGGCAGTTGTGGCTACGTGCGATCAACCGGGATAACTGGTCGGAGGCACAAATAAAGAATGCACGGCTTTGCAGTGCACATTTCATTTCAGGTAAACGGTCATTCAGTTTTGATTTATATTTGTAAAATCCTTTATATCATTATCGTGCATGTGAGCGATGGTTTTGTCATTACCGCAATGAATATGTTTGTTGACTTAGCCTTGTTATTTTGTTTTATGGGACTTTAATAATTACAATAAATACTATTTTAACAGGTCGTGCATCTGACGATTCAGACTGATTTCGTGCCTTCGGTATTTCCTCACAGGCGTGACAGTGCCAACAGCACCAAAGCTAAGAACAAAATTGACAGGTAATTTGTACACTCACACCACGTTTCTGATACTGGATGGTATGTGAGTTCTTGTACGTGACCGCAAAGCATGAAATTAACAGCATCAAGGGATTTGTATACCTTTAAATTCTCTTTCGTGTAAACGCTTGGCGAGTTGATTAAATATAAATAGATGTCCGGCCACTAAATATTAGGCCATTGCCTCATATCCCATAACCACTCTTGTTGCGGCAAGGAGTACGGTTCCGGTAGTTGCGTACCTGTACTAAGTGTCAACTTGTTTAAGTAACAGGTACGATTGGCAGGTGACAGCTCGTCAAGGTACGATTTCTTAACAATAACTTTCGGCTGTGCCATTGTTGTATATGTGAAACACGCGCATGAACTTTTCACTTTCTGCACCGGGTCTGCGCGCACATACCTTGTGTTAGTAAACACTACAAGCCGTCTATAGGATAAGCAAAATAAGCCTTGGATTCTGCCTATTCTTTTTTTGGTTACAGAACTTGTAAAAACTACACACACACATTTTTTTTGTTTGTTTGTTTACTTTACTGTAAGAAGGTATAATATTTTTTGGTAATTGAACACACAAAATAAAATTATTGTACTGTAATTTTTGTAACCGCAGAGAGGCAGTAATCATTCATTCATACTATAATTATTATTTCTAAATAATAATTTATATTGCTGAATATTTTTATGTTTGGTTATAAATACCTACGGTATATTTAAATTTGTAAACTACATTCCACAACATGATTTTTAGACCTATCTTCTAGAAAAGGCCATAAAAACCACACTTTATTAAAGACAGACTGCTTTCATGTCATTCATATTTAGTCAGTCGTCAAAGAGACCCAAATTTAGCTTCACAGTCACCGTCCAGATGAATCGTATTAGCCTGGAGGGGCGTTGTTTGAAATAATCTAAGCCAGATGATGTTTGCTGATGCAATTTAGCTGCAAACACTTTCAGTTAAGACTGCTGAAGACAGTGTGTCTGTTTCTGACAAATGACATTTAGGAGAAATTTCCTGAAAACGACCAAACTTATTGTACATGTACATTCATTACACTTCACATAAGGATGAACATAATATTAGCCAGAGGTAGAATATGCAATGACTGTCTGCCCTCTGTTATGTAAGCAACTAAGAAAAAAGAGAGGGAATGAAAGGAGGGGAAACACACATGAAAGAAACTTAGCAGCAGAGAGTGACTCAGGCAGTGTGAGGTCTGGAGTTTCTCAGAGGGAGGAGTGAACATATGACACGTACCATATTTGACAAGGCTACTCGGTCCTTGGGAACTATCAGAGCGATGTCAAAGGTGGCTTTGATAGCTGGCTCATCCCAACAGGGGAAAGCTCTGCGAGCGTCCGTAGCCTGGAGAAGAGCAGATGAAAAGAGGACACAAAGTGAGATGCAGTGTGTTGGATCCAGACAAACTCAGGCTGTATTCAGATCCAGTTAAGGTGGACTGCAGGCCACAGACATCATGAACATACATTCTAAATGAGAGATTAGAGTTCACTTGTCTTCCTTCACTTGATTCTAACATGGCACTCAGGCAAACAGGTACAGAAGATAGGCACATAACTACACAGAAAGAAAATTTGTTAAAGCAAAAACGATAAAACGAAAATTCTATGACAGTAAATGGATGTAGAGAGCTGGTGGGATCAAAGCAACATCACTCATTTATGGTCACGACCATTTTTTACAACTTCAACCTGTGTCTGTTTTACAGTGTCTGGTGGTTTTACTGTCAGCAGAGGACGCAAAAACAACCCAACCGACTTTGGTGAAATTTCATAAAAAGGCTAGTTAGCAGCTGTGTAGTAAAGACACTACATCCACAGCGAAGAGCCTCACATCTGGAAAGGTAACAAAGCACCTTACATGCTCATAACTTGGTGAAGGAGCTGTCTCTAAGATTGACAGCATTGTTAAGAACACGGCATAACATCTGACTTCCATTTGATTAGGAAAAATTTGTGCAGAAGCTCTAACCAGTGTGAACTCTGCATTGATTCGATCCCATTGGAGTGAACCAACAACAATCAATCCCATTGCACAGAGCTTCCTTTGAGTCATTTTTGATCTTTCCCAAAGCAAAAAGTCTGCACAATTCATGCACCAACTGACAATTTGTCAAAACCTATCAGTTCTGAATTTGCAAAACTGTTTCAACATCACTGTTTCATTCAAGTCATTTGAATAGCGATTTTTTATGGCATTATAAAGATGGCAAATGCAGACCTCTACAACTGGATACAGTGGATAAACAAAGCAGCATGAGTGCCGTTGGAAAATGGATTTGAAATGAACACAGACAAAAGACACAAACAAGCCAGTATGCAAGAAGTGCTAACAAAAAAAGTTAACACCACCAAATACATAACTTTAAATGGTTCCGTTTTTTTTTTTTTTTACCTGCTCTTTGAATAAATATGTGACAATCTCAGAGACTTTTGAGCAAGTGCACTACCTCACAAAGTTTTCATCAGAACCACTGATACTGATACGTGCACATATTTGCTAAGAACGTCAAGTCTCTCCGCTAGTTGAATGAACACATTACAATGGCCAGGCCAATGTACAAATTAAATCAAATGCTTTTTAAATGTCCATTCATTGGGAAAACTAAGAAACTACTTCAACTTACATGTGAAACCTACCATATTTATTTCTGTCATATGTTGCTTTTTTTTTTCTTCAAAAAATCATAAACTTTATCCTACTTTAACAGGCTTAAATGATGCTCTCCAAAACACAGTCCTGATAATGGCTAGAACCGGAGCAAAGCTGACCTATTTACAGATTCCAAAACAAGTAAATAAATGTAATCTGTCCACGTGCTGGGGCCACAATGTCGAGCATTAGTCAGTCACATTATTGCTACCTGTCTATGTTCATGTTAAGCCGATGCTAACATTTGCTTTTATATCCTTGTCACTCAATATAGAAGACGTGTTGACATCACTGTGCATTTTCAGTACATTAAAAATGTACCTTACTGTTATATTAAAGCCTTTATGTCCTCTATGTGGTAATTTTCCCAAAGGTAATGAAAATCCATTTATTTAAGGCGTTGCATTGTGACATGAGAGCTGTTTTTGAACTTCACTCTTAAGCTCTCCTTTCCATTCTACCCACACGATGTGCAACACTGAGTGCACTTCAGAGCCATGTCCAAGCTGCTGATTTGCTGACTTTATAACTGCACTGTTTTACAAATTCAACATACATGAATTAAAAACAACAGCTGTGTCTTGATATTTGGTGATATTCCCATGTGAAATAATCACTCAGAGAGGAAGGTAGACGCAACAGATAGTCTTGGTCTCACACACTCGTTCAAGTTTACTCCAGGTGTGCTGCTCTGCCAATCACTGAACAGAGCAGACACAGTCTTCTTCCATCGGAAAATGTGAACAGCAGCAACTCAGCTGCACTGAAAGCTACACACACTGAAGCAACTTCTTTAGAGCACGACTAAAACCAGTGGTTATACATTCATTGTGAAACTACCCTTCTTCGCGTTTGAGCAGAAAATTGAAAGACACATTCTGTGGATATGTGAGACTTTCATTCATTTTCTTGAAAAGGTGCCCACTTGTGACAGCTTTAAATAGAATGCATTTTAGGGATTTCAACCCCAATCCACAAAAACATTTGACCTGAAACATCAGGAAAGAAGAGGGTCAGTCCTGCCATTTCAGAAAGCGTTGTTGCTCCACCATCTCACAGTTTAAGAGTTTGTTCAAACGTTATTTTGAACCAAAACAAGAAGTTCTGTAAAATGTTTTGCCTAAATTTTGAAAATCTCATGTTTTCAGACCTTGACATTTTTGTAATTGCACTTTAAAGTCTTACTAACAAAGTAATTTTAAGTGCTCAATGTCACCAGAAATACAACTCTCGCAGCCTTTTTAGCTTGGCTTTTGATTAAACTATATTTATTTGTTTATTATTTTAACCTTTTAGTCTGGTTTTAGCTACTTGTGTTATTTTATTATTTATCGTGTTTTTATTTTTTACGTCGGCTTCAGTCCGGTCTGAAGTCTTTTATTCCTTGTATTTATTTAATTTTTTATTGCTCTTATTGCTTTTATTTATATATCCTATTTATTTTTATTTATATATCCTTTTACCTATTTATCTTAATTTTTTATTGCTTTTATTGCTTTCATTTATATATCCTATTTTTTCCATTTTAATCTATACCTCATTCTCTGTTGCTTCCCCACTGTGTGAGATTGCGTTTCCTCAAGTGTGGAGTTTGTGTGAGTGTGTGTTTATGTGTAGGTGTATGTGTGTGTGTATGCTTGTTTTTATATCTCTTGTATTAAGTGCTTTTAATTGTTGTATTGTTTTTATGTAAAGCACTTTGAGCTGCTCCCTGACTTGAAAAGGGCTTTATAAATAAAGATTGATTGATTGATGAAATTTGGCTAAGACACCGAAAAAATCGTTTCTAGCCAATGCAAATGATTCAATGGCTAAAGGCAGAGGCCGCATTTGTGTTTGAGAAATGAAGACTTTGAAGCATTGCTTTATTTCTCTGTTGTCTTGTTGTTACAGCACTATAAACACCATGAACTTCTCAGATAATTATCTTCTGAGGTCATAAATACAAATATCCTCAGGTCTGAAAACATTTAGAAAAACGTTTTGTTTTCGGACCCAATGAACACATTTATGAAGATAAAATAAAATCTGATTGTCCAGCAACATATTTCCTGAATTCTGTATAAACTGACACAGAATGACCACACAACATATAGTAGAAAAAACAATACTAGTATTATGTGCATACACTACTTTTGCAGTAATTATTTTTGACTTAAACTATAAAACTCTCATAAACAACATCTTAATATTTACATAAAGGTCATCAGTCTACTGTCAAGCTAATTCCTGAAATCTGTGTTTATGTTTAAGGCATATTTACATGGAATGAATATGGAGGGATCATGTCAACATTAACACTTCAAACAAATACAATTTGTGAACACAGATTGTGCCACTGCAGGTGACAGAAAGTGAGCTTCTAAGAAAAGTCTCCTGACTAGTGTCCACACTCTTCTGCCCAGAAAACAAATGTAAACACAGCACCATTTTGAAAACACACATAAATAGAACAAAATGTGAAGAAAAAGCCTTATCTTGAAGACAACATCTTGGACATTCGAAGTATTGATTCTCTGCCTCTTTCAAATCCTGACTCAAAACTCATCTGTTCAAGACTATTCTCTCTAACTGCCTCTTTCTTTATGTATGGTTTTGATCTGTTCTGTTGCATTTGTCTTCCTGTAAAGTGACCTTGGGTGTCAAGAAAGGCACAGACAAATAAAATCTATTATTATTACAACTCTAAATACCAAAACGAGTCACATGGCTGGATCACCCTTCGATGTTGCAATACAGGCAAAGAAAGAGTGACGCAAAACATCTGATTTTCCTGAGGCTATCCACTCACCTCAAACTGTGTTACAGCAGCGTAGCGGATCTCTCCAGCAGCAGCTGTATATTTACTTCTATAGAATCCTTTCATTTTGTCATTCAGTTCCCCGACAAAGTCGATCTTCAACGTACCAGAGCCTGAGGAGGCGTGCACAGAAAGAGTTGAACTGTTCATTCAGCCACGACCAAATGGGGGAAAATCTGTTATTCTTCAACAGCAATGATGGTACAATGTTGTTACAAAAGCAGGGACAATCAACAGCAGGGCCAAGTGAAGTCCCTTCTTACCTTTCTGCAGAGCACTAGGGAATGACAGGGTGACTTTCTCATCCTCGTTTTGATAGTTGAAGCCTGTAGCATTGATTTCTAAAAAGGAAAGAAACAAAGAGAGAGAAAAGGACAGTCTGAGTGCCACAACACAACGCAAGCTGCTTCCTTCAGGAAATGATACCTACAAAGATTTTCAGTCAGATAGAAGTGAAGTCAAATGAAATAACAAAACAAAAAACATTTTCATTCATGACAATGTCACCAACAAAGAAAACGAGAGAAAAAAGCTGACAAAGTCTGGCCCTCACCTTCTCCTCCCTGTGGTGCAAAGGAAGCTGTGATGATGTCGATGTCAGCACAGTTCATCACAATCTGATTTGTGGCTTGTGTAACCTGTAAATATTGACACAAAACAGCTCATCTTATACTTTGATAATCTCTCCTATGCCATATTTTCAATTCCCAATTGGTGTGGGAAAGGTAAAGTTTAAGTAAATCGTAACACTTCACCTGGCCTTGAGAGTGAGTATGCAAAGAAGCTGGAATTTGCTTCAAATTTAGTCAAATTAGTGCAAAATGTAGTGTTGTTGATAAATCCAATCTAAACCTGGGTCAGATGGCTGAGACGGGAATAAATTTACCTATTGTGACATACACCTACGAAGGTTGAAGGGCAAACCTGGTCACAGATACAGAGCCAGTAGGCATAGGGAAAAAAACAAAGAAAAGAAGACCAACTGCAGGCTTTTGACTTGTGATGTGAAAACAGTGGACATAGCTGTCCAGCTTATTGAGGATGAAACACAGTGGCACACTTGGCTGCTGTGCAGTTTTCAGAGAGGGCAGTAATAGTGACATTCACAGTTTGTGGCACTGCTGGTTGGACGCCGCTGCAGTTTGAGATACTTTGAGGCTGACAAAGCAGCAGAGAGGCAGTAATTATGAAACATGCCAGGTCAGTGGCAAAGTGCCATGCCTGCTGCTCAGATTCATTCCAATATTTTAACCACTTTGTACAAACCGAGGGTAAAGGATATTTACTTAACTACCAGAAACAATGAGTCAGCTTTCAGAGACTCAGTCCAGACATGGTTAATTGATCAAAAGAGAATGATGTCAGTTGTGATAAGTAATTATTATAAGATAACATTTCCTGTTCTCCACTTTTAAAATTTAAGGGCTTAATGACACAAATCTATACATATTGCCAACTGTGTATCTTTGGGTTTGGGCTGTACATCAAGACAAACTTGTATTAGTTCATCAACTGTGGGGTTTGCGTTTTAAATTGCAAAACACTTATATTTTATGGGGTTGCTTTTATCTTTTGTTAAATTAGTTTCTGTCCTTATCAATTAAGTACTTTGTATCCCATTACCAAAAGGTAACTTAAAAACCTAAAGCAACTTTTGTATATTATACACATTCAGGCTATATTATGATGTGGTCTGTCTTGATTGTCCTTTTGATGTGTGGTGAGTGAGTGTTTACAACCAGGCACAGGTGTTAGCACAGTTAGCTGACAGGTGTCTGACGCACAATGGCCCAATTTACACACTGTATGCACAAACTCTGCGGCTAAAATAAATGCAAAGTGAACTGGTTTGTTTGGTTTGCGTGTTAGTTATATAATAGCAAACATACTGACTACAGCCTTTAGTAAGCCAACTGATTCATTAGCCTGCTAGGTCAATTTAAAGCTAACTAAAGCTAGCAAACGCAAATATACACAAAAATTGTTGAAAGACGAGTTTAACTTTAACTAGGGCATATCTTATGAGCGAGAATTTAGATTGAGTTAACACTTGTGATTTTACGGTCAGCACAATTTGGGTGTATAAATAACCTAACGTAGTTAAGTGAATGAGTGAGAAGGCAGAGGGTGGGAGGGGGCGACACGATGTTGCCATGATTTAGCAAACATTGGCGAGCGTTAGCTAGCTGCTAGTTGGCTAGTTAACAAGTTCAGTAATCACCATTAGATCAACTGTCAGTGCCTTTAAGTAATGCACTAGCGTTCAAATGGGTTTAGGTTGACGGCACACGCCCAACTATTCCTGAAACACATTAAGCGCATTGCCAGGCGCCGATAGCAGGCTAATGTTCACGGTTACAGGCAGCTGGCTAGGCTAACATGAGAGTGCAAGTCTATTGCTATACGCGGGACAGTCCGACTAGCTAGCGTCAATTAGCATGGGGCTTGTCACAGAAACATTCAGCAGTTATTTTCTCATTCATGGATCTTGCTCTGGCAGTGCGAACCTGTCAGAAAGGTTAGCTACTTAGCAGCTTCCAGCTAATATTGGCTAACGTCTGCCGTCAGTGACAGCAAGCGGGCTAGTGGCTAACAATTTATCAGTCGAACACAGCAAATTAGCTAGCAACTGGTAACGTTAGCTGGTCAGATTACATAACAAGATCCCCGCCATGCACAAACAAATCCATCCATATATGTAGTCAGGCGTTTTGATACAACATACCTCCACCAGTGCCTCCAGCTTGCCTTCGAAAGTGAAGTCAATCAAGTCGGGCTTCAGACACAAGCCATAGTTGACGGGGTAAACGTCAGTTGGTAACCGTACGAAGGGCCTCCTTTCGGGCATGGTTCCTGTATTTTGGCCGGCTGCACTAACGAAGACGGTGCTATATGAAGCGCTAGTTGTCCCCCTGAATTTTATTAGCACGGAGCTGACAAACACGGGCCTCGACAGTGAGGATGGACAGCAGGTAGTGACTCTGTGTACGAATGACAGCGGAACTGTGCGGCCCAGGAGCACCAACATCAAATGAAACCCTCTCAGCACTGCCTGCTACACTTCTCTCCCCCTACAGCCCAAACAACTCCAGCTAACCAGCGTCGGCCTACAGACACACGACGTCATCACGTTCAATGTACGCCTGAGTGCATGACCGCACGGTGTCGGTGTAGCAATCCAATTCGGTTTTTGTTTTGGTCTACTTTTTTCTCTGTTCAAGACAAATTCGTAGTTACATCTGTTGTCTGATATTTATAATATGGCGCTGAATCAGCCATATATCCACTTGGCATATAGATATGATTTTCTTTCTCATGAAATAAACACATTTTGTTTTTGAATACAAAATTTGTGAAGTTAGACAAGGAGGTCTGTAGGTCATCCGAAGTTGCCTAGAAAATGGAGAAAACTCAGTTTTATTAGCATCACCAGCATTAAAAAATAGGCAGTACACTACTGAGTTGTAATATACATTTTTAACGTAAAGGATAAATATCAGTAGACCCAGGATTGAGCCTTGGGGAACCCCTTTAACAACAATCATTTTTAGATGTATTATTTGCAGGAGCATGCAAAATTTCCATTAAAAAATCTTGTCTTTAACAAGATGTTGTGATCAACAGCATGAAAAGCCCAGAAATGATTTACAGAGTGTGGAACAGTGTTGTTTTTCTATCAACTGAGTTAACTATGTCAGCAGCATCAGCAGTTACAACAGTCTCAGTTATGACCAAGTATGGAGATATGGTGATTTTTCATTTTCTCTCATTAAATTTACATGCACATTAATAACTCCATTTTATGTGTAATGCTGGTTTTGATAACATTTACACTGGATTTTAAGTTACTGGTCATTACAGTGTCTATATTTCTGTTCATATGTGTGTTGTTATGTACTGATCTCATCATCCCAGTCACTATGGTTTCAGAAACCTGGAAAAGGTGTTTACATGTCAAAGTAACTCAGTTTTTATGAGAGTCCAACAGGTAGCACATACAGGTTTCTCAGCATCAGGTCTTATTTACATTCAGTAGGTCAGGGTGTTGAAAGCTACAGTCCTGGTTGTTTCATGTATATTCCTAGATCTAATTTTTTATGTATGTATGTATGTATGTATGTATGTATGTATGTATGTATGTATGTATGTATGTATGTATGTATGTATGTCTGTATGTATGCATGTATGTATGTATGCATAGTAGTGAATTGGAGAATTGGAGTCTTGCCAGTCTTTCCTTCAGGAGGAAATGACATCATGTGGAGCAGGTCATGTGGTCTAGAATTAACACACTTCCTCGAGAGGTGTTTATATAATGGGTAACTTAGTTGAAAGTGATTTCTAGGACACAGATACAATTTGTTTTTTTTCATATAAAATGTAATATGTTTCTAAAAAAGAAATTACTGTCATGATTATTCCAACTTAATAAAAAGAACACAATCAAAACAATTTCTGAATCAGCTCATTTTATTATTTTATTGTTTAGCTCATTAGAAGGTGATTGTTATTAAATCCAGACAATTATTTAGTTGATATTTTAGTGATATCCATTTATTTTTATTAATAAATGATTGTTTCCATCATTAACAATTCTGAAATTTGTAAAGACTTGATCATAATGAACATAAAAAGCATTAGCGTTTTTTAACTTTCAATAAAAATGTATGCAAGAATATTCCATGGACTTCACAGTCCCTCACAAAAGTAAGATTAATAAAGAAAATTTTCCAGGCTCTGTTCATCTAACAATCATGTAATAAAGTCCTAAAAATAATATGATATAGTTTATCTCAGATCATTTAAAGAGTCACGCAAATTATTATAAATATTCCCTGCAGCCTATGACATGAACTCACCACTAAAGCTCGGTCATGAGTTTTATTTTGAAGGAGGTCTTTACGGAGCATCCTGGGTAACGGTGTCAAGATGGCGATGTCCATGAGGAGGACGCTGTTGGCCCTCCACAGAGCAACACAGAGCAATTTAAGGGTACGTTCATATTTTTTTACACATTACCATTTAGCACATGCAGTCAGCATGTTAAAGAAGCTGTATGTTCGTTTAGTTTGTTTTTATCGAGACGTTACGCTGCGCCTAATCCTGACAGCGGCTAGCTAAGCTAACATTAGCTAACTGTCAGGACATGAACCTCCACTCAGACACAGCTTAGAGGTCCGTTGTCACCTGGAAAAATGAACTGATTTTCTGAAAATACGCACAATCGGTTCAGATTTAAAGGTAATAAGTCCACATAATGGGACGTAATGTCAAAATCATAATTGCATTTGTAGGGAAAATTTTAGTTTTTACTTACTCGCACATCACATTAAATCTTTAAAGTTCTGATTTTGACACCCTCAAAAGAGGTTATAAATCTGTCCGAAAAAGTGTTTGTATTTTAATGTAATCATCACTATATTTGAATGGGTTGCACTTATAAATAAAGGAGATTGTGACTGTTGCAGCTATCTTATGGTCTATTATCTTTAAAATACAATCCTCATAAGAGAAGGACATAATTTTGATATCATTTTAGTCCCAATGCAGGGGCCACCAGCTCTTTTTGGAAACTGGAAAAAAGCAATCTATGAATTGGATTAGTGTTTTAAAGCTATTTCAACCAGTAAAGACAACTGGAATTGTTACTATCTAGGGCATGGGTGTCAAACTCTTTTTTTGTTTCACAGCCCAATTCGATCCAAAGTGGGCCAGACCAGTAAAACCACAGCATCCATCCATCCATTCTCTATACACCGCTTTATCCTCACTAGGGTCACGGGGGTGCTGGAGCCTATCCCAGCTGACTCAGGCGAAGGCAGGGGACACCCTGGACAGGTCACCAGCTTGTCGCTTGGCTACATATAGAGACGAACAATCACACTCACATTCACACCTACGGGCAATTTAGAGTAATCAATTAACCTCAGCATATTTTTGGACTGTGGGAGGAAGCCGGAGTGCCCGGAGAAAACCCACGCATGCACAGGGAGAACATGCAAACTCCATGCGAACCAGGGATCTTCTTGCTGCAAGGCAGAAGTGCTAACCACTACTCCACTGTGCAGCCCTAAAACCACAGCATAATAACCTATAAATAAATAACCACAGCTCCACATTTTTCCCTTTGTTTTAGTGCAAAAAAGTACATTCTGAAAATATTCACATTGATGAATTACCTTCTTACAAAACATTATGAACAACCTGAAATTTCTTAAGACAAATACGTGCAATTTCAGCAATATTATGCCTAAGCTGATCATTTACACATTACAACTTACAGATACAGAACATTTAGTCACAGATATTTGGAACTGAACAATATAGTATTTTCACTTTATAGTCAAAACAACTTGTCAAGATGTAGAAATTATTTTTAATGTACATTCAGTTTTGTGTAGTAATCCTGACCACCACACCATGCAAACTAACATGGGAACTGTAAAGAAAGAAGGTTCAGTTGTCCCTCTGCCTTGTAAATGTAGATGACAACTTTAAATTAGCATTTACTTTTATTAAAATATTGCACTTCCTGTCATCCCTGTAATTTTTACACTTTGCAAAGTCATCCTGCAGGCCAGATTGAACTCCCTGGCAGGCCGTATGTTTGACACCTCTGCTCTAGATTATGGTGCTGGTAAAATAATGCAGAGATGTAAGGATAATATTTTATTGCACTTACTAACCCCATATGAGGTCCTGAAGCAAATGTTGTTTTGCCTTTACTGGTCCCCAGTGTACATGCTCTGAAACAAAATATTATTGCAGAGCTGAAATGATTGTTGAAATCGTTATGTTTGACTCATTGTTTAAGTTATTTAGTAAGACTTAACATGTGAAGTAGGACTGCAGGATATGTATTTTAAGCACTGACAGCAGAAATTTCAGTTTGAAGACAAAACAACTCAAAGACATCATGCTACAACTTTTTCTTGCTGCTTGACTCACAAAGAAAACTCACTCGATTCTCATTTTCCATGACTTATCTACAAGACAAATCTGTCTAATGGAACATAATTTACTATCACTTAAAGGTTCTTAGGTACACTGAGTTTTTTAAAAACATTTACATGAAACATGGCTTGTGGACCTGCAGGCTCCACATGTGCACAGCAAAATGAGCGAGGAATAGGAGAGAGACACTGAAGAACATTTCCTTGCAGAAATAAATCAGTTGTATGGAAATGTTGCGGCTACAGAAAGGATGATGTTAACCAAAAACAGGTACTCTGTCTGCTTCGCATGAGCATTTAAATCGGCACCATAAAGCCACTACAAAGAATTATTCAAGACACCTGTATTTCTGTTTTACAGAAAAACAAATTTACTAACATAACAGCGATCAGATCTGAATCATCCCAGACCATTTTAACAGAGCCAAAAGCCATTAATGAAGAATTCTCCAAATTTTACTCTGACCTCTACATGTCTGAAGTTAACTTAGACAAGGACAAATGCAGTGAATTCATACAGAGGGCAAATCTTCTAACTCTAAACCAAGAGGAAAAAGATGATCTACAGAAACCCATTTCACTTGAGGAACTAAAGAGGGCCATCCAGAGGATGAAAAAAGGGAAATCACCAGGGTGGGATGGTGTGCCGCCTGAATTTTATCTATTTTTTTGGAAAGAGTTGGGTCAGTTCATGCTCAATATGATCCTTACAGCTGTGGATAGGGGCTCATTTGACAGGGACGCTAATTCCGCTATCCTCACCATCCTCCCTAAACCGAATAAAGATCCTTCCCGTTGTGGAAGTTACAGACCCCTGTCACTTTTAAATTCGGAAATTAAAATATATGCCAAAGTCCTGGCCTTACGGTTAGAGACACATATGACTAAATTAGTACACCATGATCAAACAGGCTTTATAAAAACACGTCAAGCTTCTGATAATATGCGCAGACTTCTACATGTGTTATATTTTGCTAAAGATATGGAGTCATCATGTGCGGTTATGTCTCTGGACGCAGAAAAAGCTTTTGATAGGCTTGAATGGAATTATCTTTGGCTAGTATTGGAAGCATTTGGTCTTGGCATTAACTTTATTAACATGATTAAGGTACTTTACTCCAACCCTTCAGCTGTGGTCCTCTCAGGTAACATTATATCATCATCTTTTCCAATATTAAGAGGATCTCATCAGGGGTGCCCTTTTTCTCCCCTTTTGTTTGCTCTCTCCCTTGAGCCCCTTGCACAGAATATAAGGCGGCCTCCATCTCTCTCACCTATATCTTTCTGCAACACCTCACACCATATATCACTATTCGCGGACGATATTTTATTATACATAAATAACACATCAAAATGTACTCCACTAATATTAGAAGTATTTGAGGAATTCAGTACAATCTCAGGTTACAAAAATAAATTGGACAAAATCTTCGCTGATGCCCCTTAATTCTCTCTCTGATGCTGCCTTATTGCCGATGCATATACCAGTAGTTAAGACCTTTAAATACCTAGGTATAAACATCTATCCCTCCCTATTTTCTACTTCTAACAAAAATTTCCTTGGTATACTGAAACAGGTGGAAGCAGATCTGGAAAGGTGGACTCGTCTCCCAAACTCCTTACAAACGCGCGTGTCTATTATTAAAATGGACATCCTCCCGAGAGTGAACTTTTACTCTAATATGATACCCCTTTCACCATCGAGAGGTTATTGGGATAAGATGCACAAATTAATATCGAAGTTTATCTGGGGAGGAGGACGTCCACGTGTCAAACTAACTACTTTTCAACGTAATAAACAGAATGGAGGTCTAGCAGTCCCTAATTTTAAATATTACTTTTGGTCATATGTGCTGCGGCGACTCTCTATTTGGCTCGATCCCCGGACATCAACATCATGGAGACCTATAGAAGAACACTTAGCATCTCCTCACCGACTTCAAGATTTAATTCATTCAGCGCTTTCCAGTAAACAATACAAACATAAGCTAGGTCCTATTATGTCATTCCTTATGACAGTATGGCACTCAGTGGGGAGGGCGACGGGCTCTGCGCTAAAGTGGCATAAACAAAGTCCAATATTCCACAACTATTCTCTACTAACTGGAGGGGTACCCTTTTCCTTCAGAGAGTGGAGTGACAGGGGAATCAATGTTATAGCTGATATTTGCAATGATAGGGGTCTGAGAGCATTTAACGATCTCCAAACTACTTATAATCTCCCAGAGGCGTCCTTTTTTTTGTATTTACGCCTTCGTTCAGCGATGCGAGCCTACGGTGTGCCCTGGGGTATTCCCCTTCCCACAAACGAACTACATAAGCTGTTAGATGTGGGAGTGAAATCGAGAGGCCTTGTCTCTACTCTTTACGCTTTTATATTAGAACCCTCCTGTGGCCCTCTGGCTGTTCACCAAGTGTGGACCAGAGACCTTGGTATTCCTAGTGATGAAATAAGTTGGTCTAATGTATGGGACAACCTAGACAAAACATCAAAAAATCTCAACCATAAACTCATACACTTTAAATTCATACACGGAATGTACCTTACTCCAAGGAAGCGCTATTACATGAAACTAGTACACTCTCCCATTTGTGATCTGTGCTCTTTAGATCAAGTGGGATCATTCTTACATATGTTCTGGCAGTGTCCGGATGTGGCGTCCTTTTGGAAGGCGGTATTGTTTATATTGTCAGATTTGCTGGCCATAAATATACCATGCTTGCCGAAGGTGCTGCTTCTCAATGACACCTCATCACTGAACCTCTCTTCCACACAAAACCATATGTTACTAGCAGGGCTAACTGCAGCTAAGAAACTGCTAGCTTTATGCTGGAAACCCCCCTACACACTCGCACGCATCCAGTGGCTGCAAACATTTCTGAGCATAATATACATGGAGTTGTCAGTGGCAAGGATGCACGGGGCGGGTCAGAAAACAATCAGTACCTGGACCTCTGCGGCCGCAGCCGTAAAAGATTTACTGGCATGAGGGATCTGTATGTCGTATGTATTCAAACTGTAACTTTTTGCTCATCTACGTTCTAATTTAATAACTATTTCTGCATTTTTGTTCAGTTAAATAATTAATTTAGTATTTTTGTGTTATAGAATGGGTGATTGTTTGTGTGCGCGTGTATGTATATATATGTGTGTGTGTATGTATATATCGGTGTATATATGTATGTTTGCGGTATGTACACACGTGGACAAAATTGTTGGTACCCCTCAGTTAAAGAAGGAAAAACCCACAATTCTCACTGAAATCCCTTGAAACTCACAAAAGTAACAATAAATAAAAATTTATTGAAAATTAAATAATCAAAATCAGCCATCACTTTTGAATTGTTGATTAACATAATTATTTAAAAAAACAAACTAATGAAATAGGGCTGGACAAAAATGATGGTACCCATAACTTAATATTTTGTTGCACAACCTTTTGAGGCAATCACTGCAATTAAACGATTTCTGTATTTGTCAATGAGCGTTCTGCAGCTGTCAACAGGTATTTTGGCCCACTCCTCATGAGCAAACAGCTCCAGTTGTCTCAGGTTTGATGGGTGTCTTCTCCTAATGGCATGTTTCAGCTCCTTCCACATATGTTCAATGGGATTCAGATCTGGGCTCATAGAAGGCCACTTTAGAATAGTCCAACGCTTTTCTCTCAGCCATTTTTGGGTGTTTTTGGCTGTGTGTTTTGGATCGTTGTCCTGTTGGAAGACCCATGACCTGCGACTGAGACCAAGCTTTCTGACACTAGGCAGCACATTTCTCTCCAGAATGCCTTGATAGTCTTCAGATTTCATCGTACCTTGCACACTTTCAAGACACCCTGTGCCAGATGCAGCAAAGCAGCCCCAAAACATTACTGAGCCTCCTCCATGTTTCACCGTAGGGACAGTGTTCTTTTCTTCGTATGCTTGGTTTTTGAGTCTATGAACATAGAGTTGATGTGCCTTACCAAAAAGCTCCAGTTTGGTCTCATCTGTCCAAAGGACATTCTCCCAGAAGCTTTGTGGCTTGTCAACATGCATTTTTGCAAATTCCAGTCTGGCTTTTTTATGAGTTTTTTTCAGCAGTGGTGTCCTCCTTGGTCGTCTCCCATGAAGTCCACTTTGGCTCAAACAACGACGAATGGTGCGATCTGACACTGATGTACCTTGGCCTTGGAGTTCACCTTTAATTTCTTTGGAGGTTGCTCTGGGCTCTTTGGATACAATTCCAACGATCCGTCTCTTCAATTTGTCATCAATTTTCCTCTTGCGGCCACGTCCAGGGAGGTTGGCTACTGTCCCGTGGGTCTTGAACTTCTGAATAATATGAGCCACTGTTGTCACAGGAACTTCAAGCTGTTTAGAGATGGTCTTATAGCCTTTACCTTTAAGATGTTTGTCTATCATTTTTTTTCGGATGTCCTGGGACAATTCTCTCCTTCGCTTTCTGTTGTCCATGTTCAGTGTGGTACACACCTTTTCACCAAACAGCAGGGTGACTACTTGTCTCCCTTTAAATAGGCAGACTGACTGATTATGAGTTTGGAAACACCTGTGATGTCAATTAAATGACACACCTGAGTTAATCATGTCACTCTGGTCAAATAGTTTTCAATCTTTTATAGAGGTACCATCATTTTTGTCCAGGCCTGTTTCATTAGTTTGTTTTTTTAAATAATTATGTTAATCAACAATTCAAAAGTAATGGCTGTTTTTGATTATTTAATTTTCAATAAATTTTTATTTATTGTTACTTTTGTGAGTTTCAAGTGATTTCAGTGAGAATTGTGGGTTTTTCCTTCTTTAACTGAGGGGTACCAACAATTTTGTCCACGTGTGTATGTATACATATACGCTTTTGTTTCTGTTTTTTGTTCTTTCTACCTCAACTTACTAATTACGAATGAGACCAGGATATGGTGTGCTGTACTATTATGTACTCTTTGAAACTACAATACAGAAGATCATGGGAGGGAGGGAATGTCGCAAATTAGGGGGGGGAGTTCATCTTTAAAAATTATTGAAAAGGAAGTGCTTGTAATTTGTTGTAACTCTGTCGTTGAATTGTTTCATGCTTTTCTTTTTCTAAATAAAAGTAATTGATCACAAAAAAAAAGAAAAACAAACTATTGCAATGACTTTTTTTAATCAATGCGAGTATTTTTAACAAAGTCTTTTTCTTTACTAAAGTGCAATGTTTAATGTGTGTACTGTATCATAATATAAGAGTACCTGTACTTTACTTTAGTGTCTCCAGTTTGGTCAAATTAATGATAATATATTGTACTATTTACTTCATAATATTTGTTTGATACCTTTCATTGCTATTTGTGAACTAGACAAGCCCTCAGTAGAGGGCAGAACCACGCCCTCTACTGGTGAAAACCCTGTCCTCCCAATACAAATGATGCAATATGTATCAATTTTGATCATCGTACGTATCTCCCTTCCTACTTGATCTGTTGACCTGTAACTCCACAACTGAGCAGGGGACCTTAGACTGATCTTCAGTGCCAAGTTTGATTATCCTGACTTCAGCACTTGCAGAGATATCGGAATGGACATAGCCACATACATACATACATACTTACCCAGCCAGATATCGCACCGAATGCAGTAACCCCGCTGACGTTCGTCAGGCGTGGTTAATTAGGATTTTACATGCAAAATATATGAGCTGATAAAATATGCCCTTTCTTATAGATATTGCCTAAGAGACAATACATCTCAACCAGCTACAGCAGTGAAATGCTAGTATTAATTCATCTGTAGTAATAACCTCATAATATAGCACACAGAGGGGCAATTTTCTGATATTTAAACAAAAACGGTGAAGGTCGTGAAACAAAATTTGGAATCATTTCCTTCAATCACACCAGTGCTATATATGTAGAGGTTCCCAATACATCGACCCCCGCTGACATGTAGTGAAAGTCTTTTCTGTCTCCCCTTTTGCCCTGCTGGTATTCCACCCTTGTACATAGAAAGCTTCAATGAGGGAGTCTCAACATAGCAAACAATGCCCATTGTACAAAAATGTGTATTAAGCACAAAGCTGAATCACTGCCTTTGTGGCAGTGTCACCTAAAGCTGAAACTGTTCATGACCGCTGAGTGTAGATTCATGAATTCATTTTGAAGACACTTGTGGAGAACAAATGCCTGTCTGATTTTTTTTTTTTTTTTTTCTCTCAGAATGCTGAGGCATCTCTGGATGTGCGACATCCCGTCCCACTTTTGCTGCCAGTACGGACCAAGAAGCGGTACTTTATTCCTCCAGCAGTGGGACTGAAGGGAAAGAGTGAAGCAAACCCAGAGGCCAAGGCCCAAGCAGCAGGCATCGTCTTCAGACAGCAGTACCTGGAGAGGCCCATCAACATCGCTTGCACTGGTAAAACGATCCTTAAATTGTGCTGATGTGCATACATAACAGTATTGTTCTTGTGTAATATTTCCAGTTTCAAATGGTTGCTAAGATGAGACAAAACGGTATAAACAGATATTTTTACTCTGTTAGTGATGGTAAGTTTCTCAACATTTCTACCAATATGACAGTAAGTAGAGCTGGATATTATCAATGATCCCCTCATTTTGAACTTCACGTCCTTGTATGTTCCATAATCAAGCAGCTACGTTTCTTTGAATATGAAATTACTGTGGATACTTCTTAGTCAAAAAACTGTTGTCAGAACTTCATTTGCTCATAGTGGATGTTTTACACATCAGGAAGCCCTGACAGAACATTTAGCCCAGTGATAAAGAAAAACAGCAGAAATACAGAGGTTGGTCTCAGCAAACTAAGAATCCAGACTTGATTTATTCAAACAATTAATGAATGGGAATTAATGGGAAAATGTTCTTTGTGTGCATATTAGTAGTAACTAAAGCTACAGTTTAGATCTATAGTAATGTTTTGGTAACTAAGGAGGCTGCTTTCAGCAGCTGATCAATGAATGTTTATAACCTGTAGATGCAACCTGAAAAAAGGAGAAAATTGTTGATAAAATTGTATCTTATACATTAAGGTAACAGTGGAAGCCTTATTACTTTGGTGCACCGTATGTTTTTTAGTTAACCACTTCTCCCAAACACTGTAGGTCCCACTGAAAGACGTTTTTGTGTCATGCATGTTTTTAACAAGTGATTCTGACTTATTAAACCGATGTGACAGGATCAGCGAGTCCACTAATGATTTGCTTTGTGACTACATAACTAGACACAGTGTCATTTCGAGTAACTTTGGGACAAGAGAAGTCCTTGGTAAAAGTAAGAAGCTGTTCCCTATGTGTTCCATTTGCTCATGGCTAAGACAAATAATATGATTAGTTAAAAGATTCTTTGCCTGTGAAACTTAATGCATTCAAATCTCTGGGTGACTTCTGACAGATGATCAACCATCTGCTCTCATACATTTGTTCACAAATGCCAACAGAAAGCCTTCTGTTTACAGTTTTGTACTGAAAGCCAGTCAATATCCCAAAACATATCTACCTATCTATATTTAAGAGTCGAAACTTATGAATATGAAACTGAAAATTTCAACTCTATGAGCAAATAAAAATCATGAAAAAATTCTTAATGTATCCTAACATTCCACCAAAGCTTTTATGTGGAGCTATTCTTGCTGAGTCAGTCATCAGCTGTGGATTGAAAGGATTTATTTTGAAAACTGTCTCTGGTTGGAGGGTACACACTGATTGATCAGTCATGTCTGCGGTCTTTACCAGCGGGAGTCTTCGACCCCTACATCCCTCCAGAGGGGGATGCTCGTCTGTCCACTCTGTCGAAAGAAGGCCTGAAACAGCGAACTGAGCAGATCCGACAGAGCGCCGCCTCACAATTAGCGTAAGATCCTTTTCTCTGTCTCCTCATGTCATTTCTGTACTGATGAATCCTGCAGGTAAGAACTACACTGACAGTCATTAAAAACTTTGAGACCATATTTTTCAACATAATTTTTATTTTGAAGCCTGAAACTGGATTTTCTTCATATGAATCATTTGTTTAGCATATTGGCATACAGAAACAAAAATCTAAAGTTTCAAGAATGATTTCAAAATAAAGAATTTCACAAAAGAAAACGGCACCTGCCAAACACGAAGTCACAACAGTCAATACCGAGTATGGCCTCCATTTGCTTCGATGCAGGCAGCAATCCGTCGGCGCATGCTTTGGACCAGGCTTCTGATTGTGGGTTGGGAACAGCCCATACGCCTGGCTACATCACTGTAGCTCAAACCGGCCTCCACCATACCCAGTGCCCGGAGACGTTGTTCATGTGATAGACGCGGCATGATGCTGTTCACTGGACTAACAATGGTGGCCTTTTTTGGGCCTTTATATAGGCCTTCAAAACCCATTCTCACATTGTGCAGATACTCACTGAGTATTGCTTGGTGTGTATTTGGTTCACTTTTGCAAAGTGACCAACCCATGTGCAATGAATCATGACAAAATGACAACTCATCATTATCTCAACTACCAGGGCACTAGATCATCAGTAAATCCACAATGAATAATTACAACCCCCCTACAAGTAGAATTCTGCGTACATTTCTACCTCAAAGTTTCTATTAACTGTCAGTATACATTTGATGTGGTTTGAGACCAAGAGCACGTCCTTCCACCAGCTATAAACAGCTGTTTTGTTTTAATGCATCCAACACATCTTAAGGTGATGAACTAAATGTTTTTTCCTCTATTGTTTCAGGATTCGTAAAATCAAAGAGCACGACTCCGAGTTCAAAACAAAGGGTTTTGCAGAGCGAGCTCAAGAAATCTTTATTGAGGCTCACAACGCCCTGACACAGTAAGGAAACAAACTCCTAGCTCTGCCTCACAGTGAGGGAGCACCGCTTTGTTATTGTGAGACATTTGTTATAGACATGAGAGCTGGAGTCATGCTGCCCTCAGTTCTGCTGATTAAACAATCTGGATTATTATTCTGAAAAAAATACAATAATTATAAACTGATGAGGAACTTCAGCCCTCATTTTCACAATCACCCTTTGAGGCTACAGCAGCAGGGGTACGTGCACGTCTTTTTGAGTTTTTGTGCTCTTTTTGTAACTTTCACAGTACAAATTTCATTATTTAAAAGCTAGTTAAAATGATTTCAAAATAAACTGCTCTTCCTGCCAAACAATTCATTTTTAAAATCATTTCTAGCTGTGTAGTGTAGAGGGAAAGGAAACAACATACAACATGTAGTATGGCATAAGTTGACATAAATTAACCTTCAAAATCTGAGTTTTAAGTGTTAGAGAGGCAGGTAAATATCTGCTGTTTGATTTCCAGGTTTAACAAGGAGAGACTTCATTCCTTGGTGACAGAAAGATGTTATCCTGTAAGTTATTCGTCTCAACATTGCTGAAATGAATTCACTTTCATCAGATCCTCAGTTCATTGCACTTCTATCGCTCCTCTCTTCTGTGTTCAGGAGATGACGAGAGGTAACCGCTACAAGACGATTCGCTGGAGGTTCATCGAGTCCCTGGAGCCGCCCAGAGTGGTCCACGCCCGCTGCCCCGACATGGTCACCAAAGGCAACCTGTATGGCCAGGTGACGGTCCGCATGCACTCCAAGCAGGTACGACTCGTCTGCTAAGAGACTGTCGCACGGAAAAGTCCAGACGCGGCATGAAAATGGTCTATTTGTGGTTTGCAGTTTTTAGAGTAATACAGCTTCTACAGCAGGTGTGTCAAACATGCGGCCGACCACAGGGTCCGATCCGGCTCCCGGTACGACTTTGAAAAGTGTTGAAATGACAGAGAAGACATTAACTGCCAACTGTGTATTTGTAAAACTATAAATTTTAAATAATTTCCTGACCTTGACAAGTTGTTTTGGTCGTAAAGTAAATTACTAGATAGCTCATTGTTCTTTTGTCGTTTTGTGTCTTGTTTTTGTTGTTATTTGTCTGACTTTTGTTGTTGGTCTTATGTTTTTGTTGTTTTGTGTTTCCTTTTTGTCTCGGTTGTGTTTTTGTTGTCTGTCCATTTTTTTAGTCACATTGTAACTTTTGGCGAATTTTTAGTCTTTTTTGATTCATGTCGTTTGTCTCATTTTTTGGTCATTTTTTTCTCGCTTTTATCATTTTGTCTCATTTTTGTCGTTTTGTGTTTTTTTGTCTCGCTTATGTTTGTCTATTTTTTGTCACTTTGTAACTTTATTGTCAAATTTTTTGTCTCTTTTTTTCGTCATTTTGTGTCTCGTTTCTGTAATATTTTGTCTTTTTGGTAGAGTTTTTTGTCTCTTTTTGTCTGACTTTGGCATTTTGATCATAATGTAAAACACTATATTGTTCAGTTCCAGGTACCTGTGATTAAAATTTCAAGTTACTTATAAGTCTTTACGCTGTGATTTTACTGGTCTGGCTCACTTGAGATGAAAGTGAACTGAATGTGGAACCTGAACTAAATTGAGTTTGACACTCTTTCCAATCCATTTAACCTTAGTACATTTAAATCCTGAGGAACTGGGTTTGAGGTTTAGTGTAAACAGAAATGTCATGGTGAAGTCGGCTTTCCAGCTTGCCTCTGTTTGCCTTTCAGACTCTGGCCATCTACGATCGCTTTGGGAGGCTGATGCTGGGCAGTGAGGAGCACTCGAAGGACGTCTTGGAGTATCTGGTCATAGAGCGACACCTCATCAACCCCTATGGACGATGGAGGTTGCACGGAAAAATAGTGCCATCCTGGGCTCCTGCCAAGGACCCAATTATTAAGGTGACCCTCTACTCTGCACCGCTGACATTTGTATTTTAGTAAGAAAAAGGCTGAGGTCCAAGGCTTTCTCCCTGTCAAAAGGAAATTAAAAAACCTTTATTAACTGACCACTTCATACTTCACTTTAATGGCCACATGAACAAGGTTGGTGGAGTAAAGAAGGTCTTCCAAACTTTTTTGATATGTTCTTATACAAAAATGTTTCCTTGCTGTTATATTTGTGTTTATGTATCCTTTCTAAAATGTCTTTACTTTTTCTTAGAAAATAGAGAAATATAATTCTTGATGACCGTCCAAACTGTGCTCCCTAGGGATGTGCGCGACTTGTCGTTTAATCGTTTAACCGCCTACTCATTTATTAAACGTTTAGTATTTTACTAGTCGGTTAAACGCTGCATTAAAGCTGCTGTCCGGAGTTTGATTGACAGCGTCTCCCAAAACGCTGTTGGTCCAACCCTCGCTCCCTCTGATTTCGCCCCTTTATTTGTGCACGCGTGCAGTACATGAGAGAAGTGCCCGGAGTGCTGCAGCATATGGCCTGTTTTGCTGTTTTCCCCTCTTCTGCATTTAGTACATTTAGTAAATAATAAAGGAATTACGTTAGAATGCTGTATTGAGTCTAACTTGTCCTAAAACCAAAATAACATGAATCTGCTAGGACGAACGAGTAAAGTTTCAATATGTGATTACACTCGTGTATCCCTCTCGATGACGTCGTTTATCAAACTTAGTGCATTTAGGCGTGTATATGTGTTACATTGTTTATTTATTTCTATCTAGAGTTCAGAATTGCATGACTCCTCTGACGAAGAGTATGTCCCAGACGTCCCAACATCTTCCTCCAGAGGTCGGGTATCTAAACGAAGCCGTCAGGCGGGCTATGGAGGCCGTGGTCGGGGAGCGACGCGAGCACCCCGAGCCAAAAAACGTCCTGCAGTCTCTTGGCCTGACAAGCCGTGGGATTGGTAACTTTTCTGTAACTTTTGCTGATCCCTGATGCTCTCTCCTCCACAAGCAAAACAAATGTGCGCGCGGTTGCGTAGTGCGTAGCTCGCCCACCTCTGCATGGGCTTGCTTGCTGTGCGCGTAACCGTTGATTGACAGCATGACAAAGCTGAAGCTCGAACTTGATTGGTCGGCAGCGACCGGCGCTTTTTGGAATAACATGGGGGTCTATGAGAGGAAGGCGGAGCTCAGGAATAAATTTTCATATCGCGTTATACTAACTTTATATTATAGTATCGAACTAGACTAACACATTTAAGCTTTGTTAAAAAATGATACATAAATTGAAAACAAACGGAAACTCTGGACAGCAGCTGTAAGCATCATGCACCTTGTTCTTCGCGCCTCTGCATCGGTTTTTTGTAAACAGGCTGAGGAGCCAGGGAGAGAATTGCTCCTCCTCCCCTCCCCTCACACGCACACGTAGCACGGGGCGGTCGACCTCCGGATGACACGTTCATTTCTCCAAACCTGCACCGCCTGTCCGTTCACCCCCCCCCCCCCCCGGCACAGCCACGCTTCGCGGTCTCCGGTCCCGACCGGGCACCACCATGCAGCTCTACGTCCTGTCTGGGCTACCTGGTTGATCCTGCCAGTAGCATATGCTTGTCTCAAAGATTAAGCCATGCAAGTCTAAGTACACACGGCCGGTACAGTGAAACTGCGAATGGCTCATTAAATCAGTTATGGTTCCTTTGATCGCTCTCTCAACAATACCCAACAGGCTTATCAAAATGTCTGATCCACTTGTGAAACTCTTCCTCATCTGTCAAGCAAACCCAGCCATCGTCATCGTCATTTACGACGGGGCCGTGAACGCCACTGCAGCCTCCATCGTTATCAGTGCATTTTCTCCCGCGTCTGCTGCTATTTCCGTGGGGGTTTTTTTCAACCCCCGCTATCCCCCTCACCATTAGCAGTGTTTTGACCACTTCAGCTACACCCACCACCTCCCCTCTTGCCACTCCGGAGTCGGACCCGGTGAAGCAAAGATTCGGCTCCAGTATGGTCCTGCTTGTGGACTGTCATGGCGCACCGACCCGCTGCCGTTACGCACAGACGCAGCGGCACTTTCTGTCTCAGTGGACGACTGAACATCTTCATCAGAGGGTGAATATTCCTCTTCAGAATCTGAGTAAGCCATCACTTGACAAAGTACTTTGTCAGTGTTGACCAGACCTCTCGGTACGGTGAGTTTTCTCACTCTAAAATGTGCCGTCTTGCGCTCTGATACGCTCCGACGGCGAGTCTCGTCTCCTCGGTTTTCAAACTCTGTGAACTCCACAACTTTGAATGAAAACACGCCCACAACTGATGCTCAGATTGAAGTTCCAGATGTCCGCCATCTCCTGGTGTACAGTACATGAGGCACACGAAGCAGTATATTTGAAGCTATGGCTTGTTATGTTCAGCAATGTTGCTTGTCGCAATATTGCGACTTTGGCGCTTAAAGGGTTAAATTGCAAGTTTTCCGAACCGACTAGTCGCCAATAAAATTAGCGACTAGTCGGTTCGGAAATTAGTCGAAATTCCCATCCCTAGCTCCTACCCTCATTAATGAAACTGTCTTGGACCTTCATTGTGATGTATTCAGACATTTAGCCTACACAGCTTTGCAGGACCGTTTACAGTATATCTATGGACAGGACTGTACAGCTGTTTTAGGTCCCAGCATCACTCAAACAATTAAACCAGTTAACTGTACAAGCTGCATTAAAGAGAAAAGACTCTTTGTTGGATTCGTACATTTTATCCCAGTTAGAGATTAATCTGTGATACAATTCAAAAACATTTCTGGACCGATTTTAAAAGTGAAGTAAGTCTTCTTGACTGAGTATAGATAAGCTAATCACCTATTCATTTTTCATGAGGAAAATTGGTTGTCTTGCACTGAAATCACATCAGTTCACAAAGGTTAATGTAAAAACATAGGTCAGATGTCCTTCTGGTGGTATAGAGGGTTGTTTAGTCTGTTTTGTTGTTTGTCTTGTCCAGGTTTGGAGATAACTGTCACACTTTCTTTGGATGACCCACAGACGTCATTGTGAGCATTTTTTACGGGTTCTGTTTCTGTAGAACGACATCACAGTGAAGTCTGTGCGTCATCCAAAGTAATGGCAACATTGATTCTGCAAAACTCTAATTTTATGATAATTATGTAAAAATGAAACCTGTATTCCTGAATTATTTTTGCTGTTTTGGAGAGGAGGCAGAAAAACAACCAGCCGTTCATACTTGCTAACTGCAACTAGAGGGAAAAGAGAAAATGTTTTTTGTAATGTGGATGAATGACTCTTTAAAACACTGACTGAATTTTACTGATCACTGAGCTGTAGAGGGATTTAGGGAACTCCTGCAGGGCTGAACCATATTCCTCCCCAGCAGCTACTTCAATTAACAGGCACATCTCCGTCAAATCTAAATAACTTGGACACACAGGAATGTGATGTTGTGATTCTGAGCTTTGAGCGTCTAACTGTTGCTGGACAGTGGTGGGAGAAGTGCTGCTTCGGTAAAGATATTACAATGACAACGTAAAAATATGTATTTAGAGTATCAACAGAAAAAGTGTTCATGATGCAGATTAGTGACTTTCATATTCATACAGGATTATTGATTCTGATGCAGTTTGTTGTCGTTCACACAGGTGATTTCCAGTTTTAAACCTGTTTGTAGTGCAGTGAAAATATTTCACCAGCTTTCTCATTTTAGTTTTAAAAATGTTTTCAAATAAGCATCTCTATCTGAACTGCTGATTTAAAAAAAAAAAAAAAGGCACCAGTTTGAAATGTGACCTTTTTAAAATAAGAAAATAAATCCTAAATTCCAGACTAGATAGACTTGATAAGAGGGAGATGTGTTTCCCACTGGACAAGGAATCTCGTAGGGCAAGCTGCCAATATTTCCTAATGAGAACAAGCTGCCAGGTAAACTGTAACAGCAGCTGTACTGTGCTTGGAGTAAATGCATTCAGTCCATTGCAAATTTAGTTCTGCAACTGTTGCTTGGAATCTACATGATGTGATGATCTGCAGCTACTTCTGCGGCAAGTTGCCTCCTTTCAAATAAATTCAGAAACAAAGAAACAAATCCCCGTTAAATTCAGATTACCTGAGAGAATGTGTTCAGTCTCTGCACCACACTTCATGAAGCTGGACTGGAATAGAAGATGACTTGCATTATACGCATCACTGCTGAAACATAGGACATAAGCACCTTAAATCTGTGAGTCAGCCCCTGCTGTGTCTCAGATATGCCTGACAGATGGAGCAGTAATGATGCCTGGAAGGTGTTTCTTACTCTTTTCTGGTGAAATCCAACCATCGCAATCAGAGCTCTGCAAAAAGTGTTGGCCCCGCTGTCAAACATCAGTCCACAGCATGCCAAATAATCCCTCCTTATCGTAGCTACTTTATGATGGTCATTTGATTAACACTGAGGCCTCTTGCTTTGCATTTAGAACAACACCACAGGAGAAATGTGTGTAATTTGTAATATGTCTCAAGTGGTGTGTCAGTATCATGTCCTTGATGTTTCACACTTCAAGTTGTTGTTACTTAAGGTTATTTTAAACCATAATAGGTTATTTTACAGACAATTCCAGAATGATATTATGGTATTATTTTAAGTTTCAAATGGATAGCACCTTTGCTAACTGTGGTCCATGACATTAAACAAATACCAAGAATCTGACTCACAGTTACAGCTACTCTTTGGTTCATGGGTAAAACTGAGCAAACTTTGTTTGAAGCATTTAGTTTGACAGATGTTCCGTAATGTGGGAAACTGGATCTTCTCTGCTGAGAGAAGATGTAGGTTTTTTTCTTTGCAAGAACAAAATATGTCACAGTAGTTTCTTTCTTTCTTTCTTTCTTTCAAAAAGTGCCCACCTTTCTGCTTTTTTGAACAGGATTATGACATGTTGGTCCTGCACATTGATTAACCCTGGAACAAAATATGCAGCTTAATGAGTTGCACTTGAGATTTGCTGTGCGTACATTATGTAGTTTTAGTGCAGATTACATTTGTTTGAATGAAATTTAAAGAAAAATTCTCCTCTTCTCCTGCCCCTCTTCCAGACGATCATCATTCCTGGTCCAGAGCTGAAACCAGGGCAAGAATTTGACGCCCTCAGCTATGAAGTTCCCAAACCAGCGGCAGTACAGTGGTATAAATAGTCCACCGGGTGGCACTGCTCTTTTTAGCAAACTTCCGCTCACATTATTAGCAGTCATGGGCCAAATGCTGTCAAGAATTTGGCTGTGGCTGGTTATAGTTTGTCCACTTTGGCAGGAAACTGGGCTTCTTACTGTTTGAAAAAGGATTTTGGCTGTTGAGACACTGGAAGCAGCAGGTGAGTTTGAGGATGAACAAACTGCTGTGTCCTGAAGCCAATGAAGCTGCTTCTTTCTCTACAGAAAATCACACAAAGTCTGGAATAATAACAACACCTTCCATGACTGCAGTTTTGTGTCGCACATTTTTATGTTGTCTTCATGAGAGTAACTTAATGTGTACACGCAAGAAATAAAATGTACAGATCAACAGAAATTGAATGGTTTATTTCTGTGATGAGTATACTGCATGTTGACCTTAGGAAATACAAAAATAAGTGTTCCACCTGCTTTCTTTTACCAGCACATTTCAGTGCAAACCAAGGGACATGTTACAACATTAGATTTTTTTTTCTTTTTTTTCTCTTTTTCTTAACGGGACAACACTTTACATCACGCTCATTCAAAACACACACAAACATGCAACAGTGCTTACAAAACTAGGTCACTCCATTGACAAAAAAGCTTGGGCAATGTTGAACTGAATAAAACAAATCTGTATCTGAGACTGACACTGCAGCAGCAGAAGTGCAAATAATCATCACAACTGCTAGTTTCACCAACTTAATTCCTGACTTAGATGTGAATTAACGGCACCGCGACAGAACATCATTTCAATCCATAAACCCTTAGAAGCATACTACTTTCAAAAACTTGAATTCGACTCTACCTGAAACTTGTGATTAACGTTTCATAACCTTATTTGTAATTTATTTCAAATAATATTCCTAAATATCCAACACTGAAATATGGGGCCATTTCTGATTACTAAATTATTAGCTATTAGTAATCATATCTAATAGTTACAGAATATCATTGACTCATCCCTAAGTATTTAATGATGTAAAAAAAAAGTATTTCTCATAATTGGCCAGTATTCACGTAAAGGTTTCACGCAGAAGGACCTTAGAATTTAGTCCCTATACAGAGACCAATAAAATGTCAACATTACTTTTCTCCTGCAGTGAGTATAATATTGTCTGTATAAAGAATCTTTAAAATAGTCCTGTAATAAACCTTTTCAACTAACACAGGAGTTGGATCCCAGTCAAGTTAGCAGTTATGTCCATCAATTTGAATGTTCTTTGCATTCACCAAACATGTTCATTGTGTTTTGATGTTTATTTCATAATCCAATGTTAGTCAGACTGGTGTCCACTGTGCTCGATCCACAAAAAAAGCTCTGATATTATTTAAAAAACTTAGACATGAAAGGATTAGGCAGGTTTTACTCCACTTTAATCTGCAAAATTGTTATGGTGTAAGTTTGTGGTAATTTATGCAATTTCCTGGCATTTCTTTCTTTTTCTAAACGTTTCTTTAAGTGAGATACAGTTGAGTTTCCTATTATTAGGAGTGTATAAAAAGTGAAAACATTAAACGCTGGCATTTAGTCGAGAAATTAGCCACGTAAGCAAACGGGTATGCATAGTTTTGTCAATACTTCTGAAATGTAACTTGACATCCACTGTAATCTCAGTGGCACTATTTGACACTTTCTTTTACTTAGGACATATATTGTAAGAAAAACTCAGAATAAAAATGAACTCATCTCGTGTAAGTTGTTTAAGATTAGAGTTTCATGTGTAGAGTCCCTGTGATATTTTTGCATTTGTGAATTTATTTAGATTCGTGAGCTCTTCACCTCAGCCGTGGTTCCAGCATATTTCGAGTACATTGCAAACATTTGAGCTGTCACCTAAGAACATACAAAGACAAAAATGTTTTCATTTAAACTGGGCAGGGGTGGGGGAATAGAAGCAGGAAGAAATGGGACTTCATCTAATTGCTTTTGACATCTTTCCATCGTTAAATAAGTGTCAATAGTTCACTTCTGCACTGATGATGGACATAAGTATGTTATATGTGCTTCTCTAAATAATGCAATTATTAGTCAGGTTTGCACAACCTATGGCGCCCAGCTCATCACCACGTTACAGATTGCTTCTTAGTTGGACAGGGGCATGGTTCAACTGGATAGGCAAACTGGAAATAACAGTCCTAAGTTTTGTCTTTCCTAATTTTTATTTAGTAATTGCCCATCAGAGAGGGCTTCTGCCTTTCCCAGCTGCAGGGAAGCTGTTCTTTAGCTGAGCCTGCACTGCATTTGTAGCTTGGAAAATGATAAAACAATTCCCTTTGATCAACAATGGGCTACCGGCAGTTCACATTCCCCTTGATCTAAAAGGAGGGGCCAAAAGTGGATGCTACCCAGGTTTAAGTCACAAGTCAGGTGGGAATACAAGAGCCTCAGCAGCACACTCTGCATCGTCTTCTTCATCTTCTTCTGGAATATTCTCAGGTTCCCACGTAAAGACGTCTGAGGCATTGTCTGTGAATGAGCCAGATCTACTCCTTGCCATCTCCCAAGGACACAAAGCATCACGCCGGCCCAAGGCTAAGTTTGCTTTAGATTCGTCTGTCTCCTCTGTGCTCATGTCTGCTGGAGTCTCTTCAGCAGACAGTGTCGTTTGATTTTCTGTGACATCTCTTTCAGCATTGAGATTATCAGCTTTGTCCTGGTCTCCGTCTGTTGCAGTGTCAACTTGCTTGTTAACTAACTCTTTGCTCTCCCATGGACAAATGTCTTCATGACTGCTATCTTGCTCTTTGAAAATATTTGGGTCTTCTGTCTCCCATGGACAAACATTTGCCCTGCTACTGTCTTGCTTTTTAAGAATTTTTGGTTCTTCTGTTTCCCATGGACAAACATCTGCTCGAGCACTGTCTTGTTTTTTCAGAACTTTAGAATCTTCTGTCTCCCATGGACAGACATTTGTCCTTGGGCTGTCTTGCTCTTTAAGAATTTTTGGTTCTTCTGTCTCCCATGGACAAACATTTGCCTGAGCACTGTCTTGTTTTTTCAGAACTTTAGTGTCTTCTGTCTCCCATGGACAGACATTTGTCCTTGGGCTGTCTTGCTCTTTAAGAATTTTTGGTTCTTCTGTCTCCCATGGACAAACATTTGCCAGAGCACTATCTTGCTTTTTCATAACTTTTGGGGCTTCCATTTCCCATGGACAAACATCTTCCTGGGAATTGTTCTGTCTTTGCAGCTTCTCTGATGGCTTTAGTGCTTCAGGTTTGACCACTCCTGCTTCCTCTGTCTCCCAAGGACAAACATTTGCTGGAGCTGTGTTTTGTCTTCTCTGACTCTCTGATGTGTTTGGGGTCTGTGATGTTCCTGGTTCTTCAGTTTCCCACGGGCAGAGATCGGCTGGTCTTTTCAGTCCTTGTGACACTGTTTTGGTAGCTGCAGGTTTTTCAGGAATCTCAGTTTCCCAAGGGCATATGTTTACTCTAGTACTGTCTTTCCCTTCAGTTTGCACTGCAGCAGCTTTCAAAGGTGTGGAGTCTTTTTCTGGTTTGTCCTCTTGTTCACCTTCCCAGGGACAAACATCTACCTTGATTGTCATTTGTGAAGTTGAGTCTGTATTTGTTGGCTCAGTGCTTGCTTCTTCAGATGTGCAAAGAACTTCTAGGATTTTTGGAGGGTCAGGAAACTCCCATGGACAACTTTCTGCTGTCTTGGTGACTTGTTTACCCCAAGTAAGGGCAGGTGACATTGGATTGAATTGATGCTGATTACTTTCTTTTGATGCACCAGGATAGATGGCAGCTTTCATAACTTCTTGTTGAAAGGGCACCGTCAGAGTCCCTTGTCCTTTGTGTTCCAGAGGATTTAGGTTTTCATATACAACTTCTGCTTTGTCCTGAACATCCCAGGGACAAACATTAGCATATTCATTATCTTGTCTTATTGAAGTCTGGGGAGTTTTTGCAGTTTCCCAGGGACATATGTCTGCTACACGTTTCAAAGATTGTTGAGTCTGGGAATTTTTATGCAGAATAGTATTAGATATAACAGGAATATCCTGTGATTCCCAAGGACATACATCACCACGAGCGCTTTCTTGTTTTATCACATTCCCTTGTTCTTGAGAGTCCCATGGGCATGCATTAGTTCGTTCAGATACCTGTGACTCCCAAGGGCAGACATCGGCTTTAATGCTCTGCTGCTTCTTTGGTTCCCCTCCTTGCTGTGAAGAAGCAGCTCCTTCCCATGGACACACATCTGCATGAGAAATATTACGAGCTGGTGTAATTCGATTACTACCTCTTCTGTGAGTTGACGGAGTTCTGGAGCTGCTGGTAGTCTCCCAAGAACTTATGCTACTACATTTGCTGTTCTGCCTTGACAGAAACACATTTTCGTAGGTGCCATCTTTTTGCATGTCATCCATGTCACATGGGTAGATGGCAGATTTTACAATCACAAGCCTTCGTGGGCTTCTGTCAGAGGAATCCCCAGAGGATAATCTGATTGCATTTTGCTTCACAAGGCATGGCTTACCATCTGTTGTTGTCATACTTCTCTTCTGCAGTGCCCTCTTTTCCACACTTGGACGTCTACTAGACGTTCCGGACCTTGGTGTTGTGGAAGCGCTTTCCTGGCTTTTTTGAGAAACAGAGTCCTCTTTATTTAAGTTTCCATCTTTACTGGACTTGCTACTTCCATCCACGGATCCAATAAATGATTTCACAGAGAGCCACTTAGTGGTGGTGGTACGGAAGGAGAAGACACGCTGATCCTTTGTGACTTTTGGTCTTGGAGAGCCTGGTGCACTTGCAGACACAGGACTCTGAGGTTTCTGTGACTCATTTTCACCTTGTAGTCCCTTGTCCACAGAAGGAGTCTTTTCTACAGGTGGTAAATGGTCCCAGGGACAGATAAGTGATTGTGGGGATGCTGGCCTTTTTTCTTCACCGTCGCCAGAGTTTGCATATGTGACATGCTTCTGGTTCTTGTCACCTGATTGTTCTTGCTCTACCTCCCAAGGACACACCTCAGCCTTGTCAAATGACTCTGACTGGAGAGCACTCCGGGTCTGGTCACCTATAGAGAGGCTCTGCCTTGACCGCATTGTGCTGGCTCTGGAAACCTTGGGTATGTTCTCCATGGAATGCGTGGTGGTTGAGGTTAGGCTCCAGGATTTATGAAGCCTGGTGTGATCGGGATGCAGAAGATTGGTATCGATTGTCAGATTCTGGGCACTAGCTGACTTACAGACTCCCGCTGGAATATCCAAGGAGTCCGTATCAGATCGCTGAGAGGATCGTTTCACAGAATTGGCCTTTAGCATGGAGTCACGCAAGGAATTCTCTCTTTCCCTGACATAGTGATGATCACTTTGGGACTTGCGGATGGATGGCGAAGGTGACCTTATTGAACTTCTGTAACTGATACTGACAGTATCGGGGGTCCTTCTGAAAGAGTCAGAATGATTACCACTTCTGCTGTGGAAGGATCCATCTTTCTCCTCACGACTGCACTGGCGACTCATCGTTTCTGGAATCTCAGCAATGCGTTTAATAATGGATCTCCCTAGTGCACATCGAGAACTTCGCTTCTTTGACAGATGGGGGTTATTTGCGGTCATCTTCTTTGTCTTGTGGACTTCTAACTGGGCATATAACTTCTTCAGTTCATCCTGGTGCATATGAAGAAGGTAGGGAAATGATAATGGGATTGACAAGATGATGAAATGATGGAGGAGAGGAAAAGACAAGGAGATCAACAAGTCAGAGGTAAGGTAAAATATGTTTTCATGTAAGAAGAACAGTTTGGGACATCAAAGGATAAAGGGTGGAGAAAGGTCATACAACATATGTTCATTCTAATGTTGATGGTCAGTATTTGCTGTTAATTTATAATTTAAATTATAATGCATTTAGGATCTGTTTAAGTGTGTCTATATGTAATCATGACTGAAATTAAGGGACATTTATTTTTCTTGTTTAAATGTGACCTTTGGAATTTCCTCTACATTCTGTAAATCATGTCCCAGTGCAAAGTGATAACATCGTTCTGAGCGGACGAGAGAGTTTACCCGAAAATCATCCGGGTCCACACTGTGTTCACTCCAAGCAGAGTGAAAACTGCTGTTGAGGTACGAGCCAGAGCGCCGCAGATCCACCTCATCTTCATAAACTTCTGCTGCAATCTCCTCTCTTCCAGGCTTGGACACGGAGAGAAACTGTGGAACACATACAAGTAAGAGTAGTGTGTAAGACTACGTACAGGTCACATGTAAATATTTCACGTGTAAAAACAATTCATGCACAGCATTAATTATTTTGTGAGCATGGGTCGGTTGATCTGCTGGGCTCTTGGACCACACTCTAAAAACAATGTTTGGGTTTAACAACATAGGTTTTTAGAGTTATGACAATTTTTCATGAAATTATATTTAACCAACAAGCTACACAGAGTTAGGGATTTAGCCTTAATGAGCAGTCCTAACCATCTGAAATTGTTCAGCATTGTTAAAATAAAGGATGGAAGTTAAAATCCTGAACTCAAAGTGAAGAAAAATCAAGTTTTCAAGCCAAATGAATGAGGTTTTCTCAAATTGAATTTAACTAACACTAAAAATTTAGTTTAAATTACACACAATATCAGCTTGATGCAATCTCCCATGATTTCCAAAACTAATATTTTATCTTGTAACCATGTATTTAGTTATGTGGTTGTAATAGGTCCCTTGAATTACTTTTTACAATTGTACAATTTAATTTCTTTCATCCAAAGTAATGCACATCTGACAGTAGATACAACACAAGCCAAGATCTTGTCAGGAGAAACAACCTGGATAAGTGTCATAAAACAAGTTCAGGTAGTCGAGTGCAATACTTGAAACTTCACCGAAAATGGACAGTCCCTAAGCAATTCATAAAGAATTTCTTGTCCCACCAACTTTTCCTAGCATATTTGTATGTTAGCCAGCTCTCATGGTATAGATTAGTGACAGTAGATGTAAAAATAATTCATTACAAGAAACAGTCCTGCATGAAAGATTATGTTCAACTTTACTTTTTTTGGACTTTTGCTCTAATCTTTAATGTTCAGTGAAAAAAAAAAGGGGCCATTTCAATATACTCCATATTGCCATGAATCCATGCAACAAGTTCAGAGGTAAATGTCACGATTTAATGGTGCTGTTAACGCATCGGTGTTTGAAATGAGTCTAGCTGCATACTACACATTGTATTTTAAAAGCTTGTTGTCATTGTGTAAAACTCTTCATCTTAAAAATAACTAAAGCTGCCAGATAAATGTTGTCCCTGATACTCTCAGCCAAACCAGTCGAGGCTGATGACTGCGTGATTCTGCTGGAGGTTTCCTTCTGGTAAAGGGGAATTTTTCTTCCTGCTGTTGCCAGAGAGATTGCCTGAAGGAATTTGTTTGAATTTGCTTCATTTCTGTTTGTAATATAATAACATAGGGTCTTAACTTTACTATGTTAAGTTCCCTGAGATGACTTATGTTGTGAATTGGTGCCATATAAATAAATTGTACATGCTAAGGGAGAGCTAAGGTACATGGTAACAGCAATAGAGCATTTAGCTAGCGAGCATCGCAATGCCCAGGAAAGGCTGGAGCAAAAACAAAAAACGACAATATTCTGTTAACTCAACATGTTTGTTTTCCTCTGGTTTTATAACTGGGATGCGTTTTTGATTTTAAAAATTTAAACATTAAAATCTCAGTTTTACTTCAAAAAAACATGCTTTCTGGAGTGTGGACCAACAGGCCCAAAAGAGCCTTGACACAGTAGAAATCCTGAATAACAGAGAACACACAATGACACTTTGATCACACACAGCAATGCAAAATCATGTCTTTGACAGGGAAGCTGCATTTATAGCAGTGAATTAGATTTTCTTTTCATTTACTCCCCTCCGCTTAGCCAAAAAAAAAGCTTTTGACCCAATACTTCTTTATGTGCAATAAGAGACAAATATTCCAGATTACAAGACTAAGGACTAAAAACGTAGCAGCTGTAAGTATTTGTCAGGTTATTAGCACATTAATGTAATTTAAATAAACCTGGAACTTGGCCAAGAGCAAGTGCAAAGAGTAAAGACATCCATTTTAGATCAGTTACATGATGACCTTTTTTCTGCTAACTTCACTGCAACATAGGTTTACTTTGGCATGATGACAGAAGGATACTGAATACCTTGGGAATAAATAGCAAAGCAAGAGTCACAGTGATGGTGACATGAGTGTGTGTGAAGGAGAGCAGCAGCATCCAGTCAGGATGGAGAGACGGAAAGGTGAACCTGAGGGAGGCAGAACACACAAAATCAAGTGTATGCTGTGTTTGTACTGCAGAGTACGGCACACAAATACACTGACGAAGGCATTGCTCAAGCAAATGTGATTGACTGCCCTGACATGTTGGTCTCGCTTTCTGTTTACCGGAATAGGTGGAACATGGAGGAGAGAAGCAGCTCGTTGTGGATGGCGATGCCCATGTAGCGAGGTTCGTGGAAGGCTGAGGGGACCGGCCTGACAGCGGTCCACAGGGAGCTACCCCAGCACAGGAACAAAAGCTCCGCTATGGCAGGAGAAATGAGGATGGAGAATCAAATGAAGTCATCTAGACAATCCGATTGACTTTGTTGTTGCAATGTTGCTTTCTAAACCGATTTTAACATTACTTCAGTGAGCACGAAACTGGAATTACTGAGGGAGGTGATGGACTTGTAACTGTATTAAACAGGAATTATCCCTTGAAGTTCCTACCAGTTTCCAAATTCTTCCATGCTGATAATACAAGTTCATTTAAAGTAACACTCCTTTTAACATGATACTTGCTTGAGCACGGGTTGAAGTGAAAATATGAGTAAATTGAGTTGGGTTAGGTTTACGTTTAGGTAGTGTCTACAGATACGGACCCGTACCCGCAGCCTGTGGCCTACGGATACGGCACTTTCCCTTAACATAAATATTAATGAGCCGTACATAAATATTAATGAGCCGGCTGATGAACGCGCTTCGTGATTGGCTGGTAATCCGACGGACATAAATATCAATGAGCCGGCGACGCTGATGAAGGCGCTTCCGTGATTCGAGGTGAATCTGCGGAATGAATGGGGGAACTAACAGCCAGCAAACTACAAGTATTTTTTTTACCTTCAAAAGTAGCGACAGACTATTACATATTAACAACCTAAACAAAACCCTGACGTATTTTCTGCGTCTGTCAACACAGACCCTGTCACAGTCACTTTAATGTTAGCGGACTCTGTTGAATGGCTAAGTTACATCACCACAAACAAATCTCACAATATCACAGTAAATCGAGTTTGTGGTTTTTTTTTAATTCATGCCGAATTAAAGAGCTGCTCCTCACCATTCACGAGTGTTTGTTTCATATTCGACATCCTTAATTTTATCTTGTAAATTAGCGTCCGAAATTAAATGGGAACATTTGCAATGGAGTTCGTCAGCCGCTTCCACCACTGAACGCGGTAAACTACTTAATAGGAACTGGACTTCAAACAATTTAGACACGGCGTCTAAAAGCGTAAAAACTGCAATGTCTACGTAAAGTGTGAGAGGAGACGGTGTATTTTTAGTTAAATTATACAATGTTCGCCGTCAAAGTCATTCATATAAACTGCCTGTAATGTGCAGCAAATAGTAGTTAACCATCGCCAGCTCTTCAGTGACCTTAACGGTCCGTACCTCTAGTACAGATGCTACAGGTACGGGTCCGTACCTCTCGCATCAACCTTAGGTTTAAGTGCTCTAAAAGACTCGATTGAGGCCTTCTGAGAGTTCTTGGGGACTACATTGTCTGCAGTTACTATATTAGTATATTTTGTGTTTTAAAAAATGGTTTCACCCGTCCAAGCTTTATGTCAATGCTCATGCCAAAAATTTGCACATTTAAAACAAGAAAAGCACTCAGAGAGCACAATACTCCATCAAGGCTGCTCAGTTGTTGTGTGATTTGTGGTCTGTAGCAGTTGACGTAGTGTTCCGTTGTTGTCATAGTTACAATGATGCCGTGTCGCTATCTCGCAATGATACAGAAATCTTTAACAAATCCATAGATCCAGACTATAAGCTGCATCACTGCTAAAATCTGATCACTTGGTTCTTATGTCATTTCTACGGAGCCCCTAAGGTCCCACGGAGGAAACAAATATATAAAACGTGCGCACGAGATACTAAAACGTGTGCACGTTGTAAAGTTATTTACCACCTTTTGACTTGTCCTTGTCCTCGGCCACTACGGCTTCCAGTAGCGACATCAGATGTATTCAAACACACACGTAATGGAGAGAAGAAGTGAGCTCATTAACTTTTACTTCCACCTCGGAAAAACAATAGGCGCGTTAAATGACACGTATTTTTTCCTTTCCTTTTTTTAATCAAACAGTATTGTTTGCTTGCTATTGTTTACTTACTAAAGCAAGATTGCTACGTTAAGAATGGAGCGAAGGCTTACAAAAACTGTTTAAGCCCAACACATTCAGCAGCAGCAGGGGTCTCAAGATGAGCCAAGCTCACCGCTGGCAAAACGTATGGCACTGGGGTCAACACCAGCGGCTGATAAAGGTTTGAGGCTCAGGAAATATCAGCCCGACTTTTTGAAATATGGCTTTTCATTCACAACAAAAAACAGCATTGACTACCCACAGTGTGTCATTTGCTCTGAGGTGCTGGCCCACGAGAGCTTGAAGCCAGCCAAATTTCAAAGACATTTGGAGACAAAACACAGCAGCTTAATTGATAAACCAATTGATTTTTTTCAGCGCAAGGAGCAAGAACTAAGACGACAAAAAACAGTGGTGAGCAAATATTCTACAGTCCCTGCTAGGGCCCTGGCAGCTTCATATGAGGTGGCATATCTGGTGGCTCAATCTTAAAAGCCTCACACGATCGCAGAGAGCCTCATCCGTCCCGCAGCTGTAGTGATGACAAGAGCAATGCATGGGGAGAAAATATCTAACACCCTTTTAACCATCCACCTTTCAAATGACACCATGTGACGCCGCATTCAGGACATAGCAAATGACATTAAACATCAACTGATTGACAGGATAAGAAATAGTGGAAGATTTTCCCTGCAAATTGATGAGTGCACAGATGTGTCAGGAGATGCGCAGCTGCTGGCGTTTGTGAGGTACAGCTACGAAGGGAAAATGCACGAGGGTATGTTGTTTTGCTCATCAATGGAGGGAACATGCACTGGACGCGATATTTTCAACAAGCTTGACTGTAACATACAAAAAGAGGGACTGGCATGGGAGAGCTGTGTATCTGTGTGCACAGATGGAGCTGGAGCTATGCAGGGGGCAAGAAAAGGTTTGAGGGCCTGCGTGTCGGAGGTCGCTCCCCATGTGAAATTTCTGCACTGCATGATCCACAGGGAGGCACTTGCTGGCAGGTGTCTCGTGCCAGAGCTTCATGATGTTCTCCAAACATCAGTTAAGATAGTTAATTCAATAAAATCACGGCCCCTACAAAGCAGACTCTTTGCCACACTCTGTCATGAAATGGGATCAGACCACGAAGCACTTCTCTTTCACACAGAGGTTAGGTGGCTTTCTCATGGCAAAGTTTTAACGAGGCTCTTTGAGCTGCGTGACGAGGTCCACATATTTTTATCAGACTGCAATTCTCCCCTTGCTGACTATCTGACTGACTCAAAGTGGGTCGCTAGTCTGGCATATTTAGCCAGCGTTTTTGACAAACTGAACACCATAAACTTGTCCCTCCAAGGCCCAAACACAAATGCCCTTATTCTGTCTGATAAGATCACGGCATTTAAGAGAAAGCTGGAGCGGTGGGCCGTACGAGTGGAACAGGGAAGTGTTGAAATGTTCGCTGAGCTTGATGAATTTATAGAGAGTTGCGATATAACCACTGAAACTATGAAAGAAATTATTGTGTCTCACCTCAGGAGCCTGCTTCAAAGTTTCAACAAGTACTTCCAAACTGATGAAACGCCCGAGAAGTATGACTGGATACGCCAGCACTTCACCACCTCCACCGCGCATCACCTGCCATCAGAGCTGCAGGACGCCCTGATAGATCTCCCCGCTGACCGCATATTACGCACTGCCTTTTCGACATCGTCCCTGGAAGAGTTCTGGCTGTCAGTGGCAACGGAACACGCGGCATTATCAAAGACTGCTACCGACGTACTGTTGTCATTTCCCTCCACATTTTTGTGTGAAAAGACATTTTCCGCACTGACGTACATGAAGAACAAATACAGATCACTACTCAGGGTTGAAAATGATCTGCGTGTGGCTGTATCAACCATAAAGCCGAGAATGGAGCTGCTCTGCTCTAAAAAACAGGCCCAGCCATCGCATTAGTGCTTACAGCCATTTGGCTTTGCGAAACAAAGATAGTGTTGTTTTTTGTGTGAATAATGTTTGCATTCTTCTTCTGTTTACGTTTTACTGGTACTTGAAAAGAATAGCATTTCTGTTGGTCTGTTACTCGAAAAGTTAGCCTCTTGGGGCTTTTTTATGTTCCTAAAATGTTTCATAATACAACAATAAAAAAGTAGTAGCTGAAATGTGATTATAAGTGCTTCGTCTGTGTGCATTTGACATACGATCTGTCGTTTCAGCACCACAGACAGCGCGTCGGAATAGCTGTAAGCTCCGAGGGCAGAGCCGAGCAGGTAATCTAAAATAGGAGAAGGTAACCCAGGACTGGATGCCAGGCAGGCTGGCTGGAAGCCAAATTATCTGTGGGCACGGTTCCAGGCTGGAGAAGCAGGTGAGAACCCGGACGGCAGGATTCTTGGCAGGGTAGAGAGAGAGAACGTTAGAAACGTTACAAAGCACCAGGTAACATTGAGTTGGCTAGACGTGACTGACTGAGTGGTCGAGTACAACAATCTGGCAGGGTGTGGAAGGTTCAGCCGGTCTTTATTGCAGAGGATGTAATCAGTGAGATGAGGCACAGCCGTCCGGGTCTCGTAGCGAAGCTGATTACCTGAGTGGAGGCAGCTGAGGCCGCGCTCCACCCAGGTGCAGCGCTGGGGAGAGTGAGAGCAGAGGAGAGCAAAGAAGAGGGAGAAAAAGCGGGAGACAGATAGGATGGGGTTTTTGGGATGCCAGACAGGGGTGAGGAGAGGGCTCTGACAGTATTTAAACAGGGAATTTTCCCATCTCTCCCTCTGCCTGCTAAACAACTCTGCTGCCCTGCATTGAATTTTGCTGCGTGTTCTTCACCCCCACCGCCACCCCAGCATCCACTTGCAGGCTCCGGGGGTGTTCAGAATGTTTTGCTCATCACTCCTCCTCGCCCTCATGTAAACATTTCTGCAGGGAGTGATGAGACCATTATGGCTGATTATGATGGGCATTATAAATCACTATGAATGTGTCCTGTGATTCCTTCGTCTGTTCCGTCTTCCTCCCCTCACCCCGGAACCCACGTCTGCTCGTCCTCCCTTCTCCGCTCCACAAACCCCTTGGTCTGCTCCGGATTCCGCCTGCTCCGCCGCCCCAGTCACGTCCCTGCTATCAGCTTTGTCAGCTCCGTTTCTGCCCTATCTCCCGGCCCCCTTGGACATTATGTGAGTTTCCTTTCCTTAGAGTTCAGTTTTTGTTTAGCTCCCCACCGCGGCCGTCGCTTTAGTTTCAGTTTAGATCCCTGTTCCGTTCATTCTTTGTGTCTCCTGTTTTGATTATTTTTTTGTTCTATAATCTATTAAACTTTATTATTAATCCACCCACCTGCCTGTTGCCTGCTGCTTGGGTTCAAACCACCTGTTTCTTAACAGGTTTTCATTTAACCCGCAACCTGAAGTATACCTATTCTGTTTTAAAACATTATTTTAAGCTCGGTGCTCTGTTTTCTTTTGTGCAAAGTTATTCTGACTTTGATTTGCTTGTTTGACTAAATAAGGGGATTAATCAGTAACGGACAGCTCTGGTAAAAAGGTCAGTACACAATATTCAGGACCATGGACAGCAAGGTTCTCCTACTTAGGATTATTCCATCTCTCATGGCAAGAGCAGCAAGAATGTCATTATATGACATTCCGAGGTGGAAGTAAAAGTTAACGAGCTCACTTCTTCTCTCCATTGGGTGTGTGTTTGAATACATCTGATGTCGCTGCTGGAAGCCGTAGTGGCCGAGGACAAGGACAAGTCAAAACGTGGTAAATAACTTTACAACGTGCACACGTTTTAATATATCGTGCCCACGTTTTATCTTAAAACGTGCGCACGTTTTAGTATCTCGTGCGCACGTTTTAATATCATGTGCGCACGAATAAGTATCCTTCGTGGCACCTTAGGGGCTCCGTAGAAATGACATAAGAACCAAGTGATCAGATTTTAGCAGTGATGCAGCTTATAGTCTGGATCCATGGATTTGTTAAAGATTTCTGTATCATTGCGAGATAGCGACACGGCATCATTGTAACTATGACAACAACGGAACACTACGTCAACTGCTGCAGACCACAAATCACACAACAACTGAGCAGCCTTGATGGAGTATTGTGCTCTCTGAGTGCTTTTCTTGTTTTAAATGTGCAAATTTTTGGCATGAGCATTGACATAAAGCTTGGACGGGTGAAACCATTTTTTAAAACACAAAATATACTAATATAGTAACTGCAGACAATGTAGTCCCCAAGAACTCTCAGAAGGCCTCAATCGAGTCTTTTAGAGCACTTAAACCTAAACCTAACCCAACTCAATTTACTCATATTTTCACTTCAACCCGTGCTCAAGCAAGTATCATGTTAAAAGCAGTGTTACCTTAAATGAACTTGTATTATCAGCATGGAAGAATTTGGAAACTGGTAGGAACTTCAAGGAATAATTCCTGTTTCCAAACACACAATTCCAGCAAGAATGTCATTATATGACATTCCGAGGTGGAAGTAAAAGTTAACGAGCTCACTTCTTCTCTCCATTGCGTGTGTGTTTGAATATATCTGATGTCGCTACTGGAAGCCGTAGTGGCGGAGGACAAGGACAAGTCAAAACGTGGTAAATAACTTTAAAACGTGCACGTTTTAATATATATCGTGCCCACATTTTATCTTAAAACATGCGCACGTTTTAATATCATGTGCGCACGAATAAGTATCTCGTGCGCACGTTTTATTTTTTTTTTCCTCCGTGGCACCTTAGGGGCTCTGTACATTTCTGACCTTCCCTGAAAATTTAATCGAAATTCGTTAGTCTGTTTTTGAGTAATGTTTCTAACATAAACAGACGGTCAAACCATTACTGATTGTCAAATAACCTGGACAGAGTAATAAGAGCCTTTTGTAGTGAGCCGTGAGATGGATGCTTTCTTCTGATGTTTGTCTGCTAGAACTCACCCACAGCCATCATGTAGTCCCAGCGGTCCAGGTAACACAGGTTGAAGCCCTGTCCGTCTGACGTGGTGGTAGTGATGAACACCGGAATGTTCCTGTCACGGTTCTGCAGAACACCCACTGTCCACGCACACAGAAACCAGCTGACTGTCATCAGCATCACTCCCAGAATCCTCAGCAAGTGGAGACTGGACATGTAGGGCACTCTCTGGGCCGTGCGAGACAGGAACACCTTCAGCACCCTGTGCAGAGGCAAGAGTCATTCTGCTGGAGGCACAGTTTAGAAAGCATACATCTGGTATTAAGATTTAAGGATCTTAAAGTGAGACTTTTTCACCACTGTGACATTACAGGATAATGAAATTTTTAGTTTTCTGTTCTACAGTCCTGCTGCCAGATATGTTTTCTGCCCACAACCAAATCAGAAGGGTAAAAAATTGGGCTGTTATAATTTTAAAAAATTAATTTGAAATAATTAAACGCAAGTGCTTTAGCACAGAGCTAGGACAGACCAAACAATAGAGAAATAAAAAAAGGAATGATATTGTTGTTAATCATTAGTATTGGTATTATTAGTTGAGTCATTGAGCTGGAACTGCTGAAGATTATATGAAGAGGCAGAATCCATGGATGAACTGTGGCATGTTTTACAAGATGCTGTACATAATGAATAACTTAAAAATGTGTGCCATCGCAGCAAAACATGGAGCTGTTTTATCGTGTGTTCACACCACATATTGTTTTGTTTGAGGTTAGTAAACAATTCACTGTATTCAACTGAGCAAATATGTTTTTTCCTGATTAATAATTCAACTTTTCTACAGACATTGGTGGCGTGGAACAGTTCCGTTTGATTGCCTTTATGTTGGTTCTATTTTGCTTGGCTAACATTCAGACAATGCATTTTCAATATCCTGATGCACATTTTTTACTTCTGCAGAAAGGTTTCGTTTTATTTGCCATCGATTTTACATAAATGAAGATGCAGACATGAACTATTATCTGCAGTGGATGTCAGCATCTACAGTTTGCTTATGTGAACTAGGTTGCTCATTAAAAAAAAAAGCTAAAGTCCGTATCACACAAATATAGGTCTCAAAATTCAACAACTTAGAAGCCCTCAAAGTTGTGCAGATTATAAGGTACAGATATGTAAAACTAGACACTTATATTTTACTACTAAGTGGACTGTGTGTCCATGGCAAGGCCACTTAAAAGCATTTAAAGACTCTTTAAAAGTTTTATTTCACCACCTTTTACCATCACAACCAGACATCTGCTGTCATCATGAATATATGCCAATGAAATGTTTGTCATATAATACTTGTTTTCTTGTTTGTTTGTTTGTTTGTTTGTGTGTTTGTATTAACGTCATTTACCATCATTCTGTGACGTTAACATGAGATGTCATTAAACAGAGGTCTGTAAAACAAGTGGAAACAGCTGTTGCTGCAGAAAGTATGTTTTCATTACCTCTGCTAACCTACCTGTACATCTTCAGTGTGACTGTGCCGTAGACGATGGAGAAACCGAGCATTCGGACCCAGCGGAGCAGAATACACCTGAAGGTGCTCGGCTTGAAGTACAGAATGAAGACCTGCAGAGGTGGAGAGAGATGGTTACTGAGATTAAAACTACAGCACCAATGTGGACCACGGTGTCTGTTGGTGTGTATTTCAATTGCATATATACTGTAGTATATATAACATGTGGTACCTTCACTGGTACTAGTGCATAATAGCTCTTTTACTTTGACTGCAACTTACAAGCAGTTCTTGGTCTACTATCGGGCTATTACGAGCAAAAAAGAAACTAGCACTAGTTGTACTTGCATGGTGATTACTGGCTCAAACTCTACTGTTTCCTGTTGTCTCAGCAGAGGATGGAACAGAGTCTTCATGGTAAGTTGTGAACTAGTTTGTTAAATACTTTGCAGCCAATTTAATACACAAAAAAAATCCATATTTTTTTCTCTTTTTGTCAAAACTGTACTATCCTGCATAGAGATACACTATATATACTGTATTTTTAAAGACTTGGGCTCAAATGTTGATATCAGAAATTTTTACTCCTTAAAAACCACACCACTATGGACATCTGCCCCAAATTTCTAGTAGTAGCCATTTTCAAATTTTCACAACATTTACTGTTTTCACCACTACTGACACTGTCGTATTTCAAGTACCAGTTCCAGCAGGTGTAATGATACTGTTGTTACAGGTAGTAATAGAACATAAATAACAAATCAGTAAGGCGACTGAAAAAAATAACTGATTGCTATTATTTAAATTGATTGCTCCTTTCCAAGTAAAATTGCCTTGCATTGTGTGCATTCAGCTGCTCATCAGTGACAATTAGCTGCTTTTCTTTGTTTTAATATAAAGTAAACTGAACCGAATGTCATGGCAATGCAACTTAAAGTTTGTCAGAACAAAATTGTTTTACAACTGTTGTTGACTCCTCCAAAATGAGTAATTGATCTGTTGAGAAAATAATCTGCAAATTGATAAATAATGAAAGTAGTCACTATTTAAATTCTCTAATTAATACTCCTGCTACTATAACTGCTGCAGCTACTCTGACTGTTGCTATTACTGGTGCTGCTAATAGCGTCGTTAGTAATACTGCAACTGCTTTTACTGTTCTTATTATGACTTTATTTCTTGTTTTTTAATACTATCATAAGTAGTGCTACCACCAATCTTACTAATACTAATCTTGCACTTACAAATGTCAAGCATACAAGCATTTTTTTTCAATGAAGATAGCATTAAATGAATCTGGAGTCCAGTCTAGACATTGTCAATGTGGTAAATGACTATTGTAGCTGGAAACGGCTGATTTTCATGGAATATCTCCATAGGGGTACAGAGGAACATTTCCTGCAACCATCACTCCTGTGTTCTAATGCTACATTGTGTTAGCTAATGCTGTTGAAAGGGTAATTGATGATTAGAAAACCCTTGTGCAGTTAGGAATAAAAGTGTGAGTTTTCATGGAAAACATGGAATTGTCTGGGTGAGCTCAAACCTTTGAATGGTAGTGTAATCGCACATCTCGTCAGCATTAATATACCATTTTGTTTTTCAGTACACCACTTTCAACACCAGGTTGTCCCTTTGCTTTGGTTCAGTACGTAACAGTAGAGTAGATGACTGTAATTCAGGAATTAAAGCTTATTCAGCTGTGACAGTCAGTGTCAGTCACTCTGCATAAGAGCATCAGCTAAAGCCTAAAATGTGAACGCAACTTTACATTGTGTTCAAAGCACTCGTAAAGGATAAACTGCTCAGAGGGAATCCATAGAGAGAAAGACAATGTGCGGTAAACCTCTGGAGAAGGGTAGGTTTAATCAGCAGAGATGGCAGGCACTCAAAGGCAGATTGGGGTCTCGTTTATAGATGCACTGCAGGAGATGGTAATCTGATTGGTCGATCTAAAGCAATAGGAAGTGAGCAGAGCCCAAGAAATACCAGTGACCCCACTGAAACTAGGAGCCCCATGTCTAACCAAATAAAAGTGTCCAGGTTTTCCATCTCATTCTGGTAATGATATGCTGGAAACCAGCTGCTAAAGCCAGTTCCTCCTGTGACCTTCTTTGTTTGCTCTGAACTCAGCTAATCCCTGCAGTTCGAACAGTATGGCTGTAAACAGTAAATAAAGACATTAGTAAGCTGATGCTTCCTTAATGCTAAGTGATGATCTTCCAACCTTTCCATATAACTCACATCCTCCTCAATATGATTAATTCCATAAGCAGATTGATTGAAAAATGAAGAGTCTGTTTAGCTTTAGCACTAGTAATGTCCACACAGGCCTCTAAAATGGAAACAGCTGGTTAATCTGGTGACACCATGTATTTTCCTCCAGCTCTACCAGCAGATGCAGTTTTCATAGTGAACCAGACTTTCATGATCCCCAGAGGATGATCCAGAGCACTATCACTGACTACTGGATACTTGGGTTTTTGAGTGAAATCTCTCCACAAGTTCTGGATGCATTGCCATGAAATCTGCTGTAGACATTTATAGTCCCCTCAGGATGAACTGTAATAAGACCCTCTGACTTTCTATCCTGACAGTGAGAAATGGGTTTCCCACTTCAGTTCCGTTTAGTTTGGACAGTTCATAAATCCAGCCTCAGCTGCTTTTAGTGCTAATTAGCATCCTAAACCCAACATGGCAAACATGATCTATATTAGACCTCCCAGATACATGTAGATGCAGCAGATACCAGCTGTCAGATGCACCTGCCTGCCATATCGCAGCAGGATTTTAGCTTGAAATAGTAATGGCATTTCTTAAAATTGAAAACATTATTTCCCCCAAAAAATTCACAATCAGCAGCCTTATAATCTAAGGGCAAAATGTTTTTAGTTTATACTTTGTAGAAGATATTCCCCTTCATTGTTTAAGGAGCAGCCAGCCAAGACTATATTTGGAGTGTAAAGCCTACGTCGGTGTCACTTTTATGAAAAATTATCCCGTAATGTTAATATCCTAAAGAGGCTGTAAGCATCGTTTTTTACGGCAACATACACCTATCAGGCATAACGTCATGACTACCTGCCTAATATAGTGTTGGTCATCTTGACCAACACTATACGACCCATCAAGGTACGGACTCTACCAGACCCCTGAAGGTGTTCTGTGGTGTCTGGACTCTACCAGACCCCTGAAGGTGTTCTGTGGTGTCTGGACTCTACCAGACCCCTGAAGGTGTTCTGTGGTATCTGGACTCTACCAGACCCCATTGTACAGCTCACAACTAACTGTTGGGGTTCATTCTCACTGCTCTTCTTGTGACATTTCTGTCTGCAGCAAACAACTGTTTTCAGAAGAACAGGTGTAAAATAACACTCCGCCGAAAGATCTAAAGAACGTAAGCCTTCTGCAGATAGGGCTGACCTAACATTGCTGCTTTATCGATCTGTAAAAGTCACAACATTGTGATTTACGGACACATGTCACTGTTACATTAATGTTACTCAGGGTTCATTCACACATACCCACCACAGCGATAAAAAGAGCTGCAATATTTGTGATACATCCCAGATTAGAGAGTATTAGATCATACAAGCAAAAGATTTAAGCCTAAACTAGTAGCAGATTTATAAACACGGAGAGAGGATTAGTCAAGATCTAATGTTGAATGACACTGTGTGATTTTCTTCTACAGTTTCTAAACATTTGGAACTATCCTCATCCTCATTTTGCAGCCATCCTCAGGTTGGGTCATGAGCTCCATCATACATGTCAGGATATTATTTTACTGGTAAAGTTTGATCAGATTATTAAAGCCAAAATACCTGTCAGTGACATCAGGGTTTTTCCGTGAAAAGTCTCTCAACAGGATGTTTGTGGTAGTAGCCTAATTATTGTGTACATCAACAAGTTCAATTTACTAAATGCAGAACACGGCCTCAGTAATCATTATAGCACCTACCAGCACTACGTTGCTGATCTGGTAAAGTGGCTGAATGTAGTTTAGATTTTAACCATGTTGAATGTAATGTGCAAATGGCGCTCGGTCCAACCTAATGTGATCGTCGTCACAGCTTCGATTGAGAAGTGACCAGTGTTCATAGGAGCCTTCGCAGAACATTTACCAGCTATAGAGCCAGATGTTTTCCCAAGGTGTTGGTAGAGACCAGAAACAGAGCTCAAAGTGTGTAACTGTTGAACTTCAACATACTAGTGGCCAAAACAAAAGTCCAACAAATGAAAATGTTTCTCCAAAACTGCTGGAAGAAACTGCAGTTTTTCCTAAAGAAATGCTGCCTACCTCAGCTTTAAGAAATGATCTGTCAGTGGTGCGTGCACAAATTGTTTGTCCTGCCATGAACACTGTTAAAAGAGATGTGCAAATGCAAAAAGACGGAAAACTGCAACTCCGAGACTGTTACACTAAACATCTAATTCAGCTTCTTTTACTGTGAACATGTTGCCGACAAAAAGTCTTACTGGTACATTTATGATTTCAGATGAATTTGTGAGAAAAACTTTAGTAGAAGTCTTTGCTGAAGATGCTGTGAATATGCACACACAGAAATTCTTCTTTGTTCTCCTGCAGTCTTTTAATAAATGCATGCAATGCGAATGTACTAGTATTAGTAATAATGAAAAACATGCTGGCATAGAACCGGTCTTGCGTGTGTTGGTGGTTTTGTCAAGAACGTCAATTCCAGCAGGTGATCTGTTTGTAGATGAAATCGAAAGACCAACCCAGTGACACCCCAGTGAGATGACAGAGTGAACTCTGACCTTTCATCTCACACTCTCAGAAGTACAGTCAGCTCCGTGGGCTGCTGTTCACCTTTGAGTTTTACCAAACAAAACTCTTGCACCACAGCCCCAAAATGATGAGAAGTTTTAGCTCATCTTCTCCATTCATGTCCATTTTCACATCTTCACAGCTTTAATTTCATAACTGAAAAGTAGCTTGATCCCTATTTTGTATATTCTTGTCTAATCCTTTGCATCACTCTTATCGTAATCAAGTGCAAACAGCTTTTACTGCATATTTTACCCACAGTTTTAGAACATGCATATTTCTACATTCATTTTTCGGAGGCACTGCTTTAATGACTGTGCCACCCTACATTTTACTACACATCAAACATGTTGATGCTATCTACACCTTTTTGTCTTTTTATTAAAGGAAATGCATAAATGTGTAACTGAATGTCAAAAATACACAGATGCATTTCAGGGAGATCAGAAATGAACGGAGGCAAATGAAGCAATCTGGTAAATCGGAATCAAATGTTTGTTTTCACTCAAGGTTTTTCACTCAAGGTCAGATCCGAGTAGCGCTGTACTCGTCATCAAAATGAGTCAAATAAAAAAATGAGTTTGAAACTTTTAATTATCAATTTTTGTTTGTCAGCTTAATTGGTAATTGCTCTCATTTTGGTTGCTGCTTCAGTAATTTGAAGTTTTGAACAAAAACAAAAATTGACTCACTGTTCAATTTTTTCTTTTCTGTATGTTTTACTTGAGGTTGGACTGTAGCATTAGAGCCCAAAAGCGCAGAATACAACCAGACACGGACCAAGATGCACAAATGCATTATGTGTTACGTGGTGCATTTGACTGTACAATAAGTTCAGGGCTACGGTACACTGGAGGGGCTTAGAGATGTATATAAACATTAATCACAGACTGGAGCCACAGGTGGATGGACTGCTTTTGCTGGTCAGACTAAACATAGCAAAGCAAACTTCCTTCAAATGCCTTTTTGAGCAAGTTACAATATCAAATCCATGCCTCAAACTGTAGCTTCAGAAATTCTACTGGTGTTGTTATTACCTGTGATTTTTATTTTCTTTAATCTACTGTCTACAACAATACAACTAGCAACTGTGAGGGACTTCTCTTAGCAAAAGATCTGAATATTCCCTCCAGTTCTTATCACTTGCTAAATACACAACTGTTTCATGCCTTGACCATGACGATCACTTGTTATATTACTGGACAGTATGCCATCAGTGTGCAGTTCAGAGCAGCAGAGCCCATGAACACGCTCACACACAAACACATCACATTAAACTAAATCAATGATCAATAATGTGCAGCAGCACAGGAGCAGCTCTGAATCACTCTGCAGACACCAGCTCATATCGACCGACGCCTTCAGATGGATAAAAAATAGCAGCCAACTTACATTAACGCCTCTTTAATTGGTGAAATGAATCGAAAGATTGATTGATAATCTATGACTGGAGCAGAAGGACGTTATGAAAACTGTCGGCTGTGTTCCCACCCAGCCCATTACACACAGGCATGCCCTCACCCCATTCACCCTCCCACAAATCGTCCATTATGATATAATCCTGGGCGCTGTGCTGTGCAGTGATCTGTAAAGAGCTCTAATCTGCAACACTCTCAGCCGGTCAGCTCGCTCACAAACTCACCGGGAAGTAGAGGAGCAGAGAGCCGAACAAGATCGTCTCCAGCAGCAGGAGGCCGGACGCCCGGATCCTCTGAAGATGGAGGTGGAGAAAAACAACAAATAAGAGACGCCGTAGCCCAAAGAAGTACATTTTGCCTATTTAAAAAAAAAAATTCTATCCTGCGCCTTCACATTAGAGAGTCACAGTCCCACTCCACTGTCAGATTAGGTGCTGTATTTCTTACTTGAGGGTTATTTACTCTTTCAGAGAAACATGACACTGGGGTTTTCTGTCCTTCAAATTAATTAGGTCTTCATTTGAAGCTCTTGCAGGTACAACTAGCCTTTAAAATACCCCTACCCAAACCTAATGGACCTAAATTCTTTTATTAAAGTGAAAGTAGAACAGTCACATTGTGGGATAAATCCAAAAAGCAGCTGACTCAACACTAACACATATTGCTTTACCAAAACCTTTTTTTTTCATTTAATAGTCCACACACTTGTTTGTCTTCAAAAATATATTTCTCTTCTAAAGGATGATGTGGAACCATGAATAGTTTAATATTGAATACATTGAATTGTCTAGGTGAGCCCAAACCTTTGAACGGTAATGTATATACATTGTCCACCTTACCCTAATGCAACAAAGGCTAGCTCAGAAAAAGAGCATTTTTTAAGCTCTCTATTGGTTTTTGCATCTTATATCTCACAAGAAACCATCTGAATTGATTTTCCATTTCTGTGACATCTGTGATTCATAGATGAATTCTGACTAAAAGTCTTATGTAATGAAAAAAAGAACATTTCTGTCAAATAAACACTGCATCATTTAAAACCCAACACAACAGCTTTACTGCTGCCCTTCCATGTAAACTCCATCCATATGGGGGCCTTGCAGAGCCAAAGGACCTGACTCACCCGGTTCCGACGATGGCGGTAGGCCACTAGCATGCTGACAAAGATGAGGAGCATGAAGCCCCCCTGGACAGCCAGCACACCGGCCCTCAGAAGCCCGTCCTCCTGCACCCAGCAGGGGGTGCCGTCCTGACAGCTCTTGCAGCCTGGCCAACATGGGAGGCAGATGGGCATGTTCGGGAAACACATACTGCCGCCGTCACTCCTGTTCACAGGGCCTCCATCTGCATCGCACACAGATACATGCATCTATCTTCACATGGTTTCACACAAACCCATAAGAAGACCTCAAGTTAGCTCTACAACCTGCAGCGCTTTCAGCAGTATGCAAATTCTGGAAACGAGTTATCAAAATGTCTCTGAAGGAGTTGTTTATCTTAGTTTTTAAAGTAATCACAGGCAGCAGATTTTTCACAGCGTTTTCTTGTTTGTTTAGAAGATATGATAAACACGATTCCCAGTATTTGTAGGGAGGAAGCCTGTGAGGGATCCTCTGCAGCTGCTTGTAAAGTTGGAGATGAACTGGAGTCACCCAACTTGATACACATACTTAAAAAAAAAGTATGATTGGCTAAGTGTTAAATTGTTACATTTTCACAGTAAGTGTTTTCATCTGCCTTGTAGGTGTGGTAAGCAGTATTTTTATTTTTTTGCACTGTTGGGCAAAAGTTCCATATGAACCTTTTAGCATGTTGCATTTCAAGAGGTCTGAGAGAAAGCTAAACTTCAGCACCTCCTATTGGCGCTGTTTTCATACTCTACAAATTCCAGTTCATCATGGGAGATTCTCAAAAAAAAGTCCACGGTGAGAACAGGATGTTGCTGAAGCAGTGGGTTAGAGAAGGACTTTCTCTGGGCAGAGCTGGGTTTGTATCCTGTCTGAAAGAAAGGTGTGGGTATGCCCGTGCCAGTCTGGATTTTTTCAAATATTTGCATCTACTGATTTGCTTTTTTAGAGATTTCTGCATAATGCAGCTTTAATAACAGTGTTCAGAACTCAGCAGCACTTTCTTCTAGGTATATATTCTTATATAAGTCTTAGAACTGAGACAACTCAGTTCTAAGACTTATAACCAGGGGTGAAAGTAGTTTGAAATTCTTGCCGGTACTATGACCAAAACCCTCATCTCGCTCTAACTTCATGCATTTTAAAATAGCAAAGTTAAAACACAAACAAATAAAAACATATTAATATTTTACTGTAGGCCAATGGAATAGGTAGGAATTAATAACACTTGAAAATACAGTAAACTTTTTATGGCGTCATAATTGAGTCAAAAGTCGCGCGGGCGTAACACTCAAAAAACGTACCGCGCACGAGCGGAAAAAAGTCTCCACGGGCGCAAAAAAACTCTGCGCATGCATGGCAATGGCATGCAAGGAGCCTCCTACACGTGTGGAGACATTGCTACGCGTCCGTGTATGGTGCCATAATTATCCATGGAGCTCTGATCTACGCACGCGGGGAGAAGACTTTTGACCCTTTGTGGGCGGATACCAGTGCTCGCCACAACCTCCCTATGACTGGCTGTCTGCGACAGCAAGAACTCACCCCCCACGTGGGATGCCACTGTATACAAGAGAGGAAATGACACAGTCCACTGGAGCCCCTTTGATGCTGCTGCCGCTGTTCTGCTGTGCCCATGGACTGCAGCTCCACCGAACACACACAGAACTGAGCCCGGATCTCCAACTGCCGGTGGGTGAGTGTCTCCACGTATTTCTGGCTCTAAACGGGAGGTCTCAGAAGCCCAGCGTGTCTACTCCAGTGATTTCAGTGACTCTTAAACTCCCTGTCAGAATCACTGGAGTAGACACGCTGGGCTTCTGGGCCGATTCCAGTCAGTCCACCTGGGTAACTGCCATTAGCAAAGGAGCTAACTAACGTCTAATCGCTGTACTAAAGGCTGACAGCCCCGCAATGGAGCACTGAGACCCCTCGTAAACCCTGTTGAAAGTTTTTCAGCCAGTCATAAGAATGCGTGGAATTTCAGGTGTAATTTACTGCTCGCCCCGTCCCGGCGCAAGCGGCGCTTGTTGACGTCTATTGACTAGTTGTGGGAAATGTCCCAGTGCAATAAATCAAGTGCACCGACTTGCTATTGGCTGCTACTGGCCATAGCAGTCGCTGTGTTACGGAAAGTAGACACGCATGCGCACTCACGTACTGCTGAGTGAACGGTCGACAGCAGGCAGCCAGGCGGTGTACCCATAGATACCGGTGGAAGAGCGGCGTACCACCACCGGGTCTTTTCCCGGTACTGCGTATCGGCTTACTTTCACCCCTGCTTTTAACATGCGTTATTTGGTACATTTAGAGTAAAATAGATGATAAAGCAGTGCATGTTTTATGCTGAGTCTACTTAATGATTGACAGGTTGCTCCTACATCTCCGTTCCTTCCGTCTGGTTTTAAAAGACAAAGATAATGATGACCAAATTCCAAACTTGATGCTTCACAGCAGTAGAACATAAACCAGTAGGTCGCAGTATTCATGTTTTATAAACAGTCTACGTGTTAACCCACAAATAATTATTATTGGCATTCATTTGTTGTTCTTTGCTGTTATTGGCATCTGAGCTACTGTTATGGCCCAAAAAATGAATGCTGAAATTATCTCTCCATCCATCCATCCATTTTCTTCTGCTTATCCGGGGTCAGGTCGCGGAGCCAGCAGACGAAGCAAGTCATTCCAGACGTCTCTCCCCTCAGCAACGCTTTCCAGCTCTTCCTGGGGGATCCCAAGGCCTTCCCAGGCCTAATCCCTGGGTCCAGCCTGTGGTCTCCTCCCAAGTGGACGTGTTCGGAGTAGCTCCAAAGGAAGTCTCCCTGGAGGATTCCGAATCAGATGTCCAAACCACTTCTGATTTGTTCCTTTTGATGCGAAGGAGCAGCAGCTCTACTCCGAGCTCCCTCCGGATGTCTGAGCTTCTCACCCTGTCTCTGAGGCTGAGCCCAGTCACCCTGCAGAGGAAGCTCCTTTCGACTGGTTGTATTCACGATCTTGTTCTTTTGGTCACCACTTGGATCTCATGACCATAGGTGAGGGTTGGAACATAGATGGACTCAGGTCTCTCTTCACCATGATGGTTGGATGCAACGTCCACATTACTGCTACCACCGCACCAATCCCCCTGTCCATCTCTCGCTCTATTTTCCCATCATCATGAACAACATCCTGAGATACTTTAACTCCTTCGCTTGGGGAAGCAGCTCCCTCCCAACCAGGAGGGAGCAATCCACCAGTTTCTGGCAGAGAACCATGACCTCGCTAAAATTACTTCTACATAACTTCAGCTAAACATTTTTAGCCCAAAGTTTATAGTGTAAGAAACACAACAACAGTAAGCCATAAGTAAACAGTGACTACAAGTTACCAAAGTGAACTTTAGTTAACTTCTTTAAATAATCAACAGTGCTGACTAGCTAAGCTGCTGCTAAGAAAGAATTTTACTGGTTTTTACGTGCTCAGTTTTGCTGTTAAATGCGCCTTTTTAGGCTTCATCTCTTATACCCAGATAAACAATAGATCTTTTAAACTGGACAGCAAATCCATGAAATCCTCTGTGGATCAAATCTGTGTTGCAATATGTTGAAACTAAACTTGTTTTTACTTTTTATGCCATTGGATTGTGAATCTGGATTGCAAACCATCAAAAAAATATTAACTGTTTGCATGAGAGTTGGAATTTCTTACACGTTAAAATCTCCCAATGAAGCTCATAGTTGGAGGTAAAAGAAACACCCGGTAACATCATACTACCAGCTGGTTAGTTCCTGTTATATTAGGTCAGCTCCATTCTCATCTCAGTAATACATGACAGTAAGAAATAGCACAGATAAATCACACCCTGTGTTCAGTAAAAGACACACAAGGCTGGTGATCCTCTGTGTTATTGTCAGCAAATCCAATGAAAACACCAAAACCAATAAAGCAGTAATCCATCTGTCAATACTTGACAAGTTCTCTGGCTTCTCAGCGACACGCATCTCCAAGACCCTTCATTCATGCTGAAGACATAAATCTTTACCACTGGGGCAGTTTTAAAAAGGGCTCAGCAATTTACTTCTGCCTTCAATGTACAAGGATGAGGTGCATTCTGGGGGATTTCTTTCATATGTGGATAATAACGCTTTGGTGCTGAGGAGTAATATGAGTGGTGGACACTTGTTCATGTGGTCAACTGAGGATTGGGATTTCTTGACAATAAAAGTATACAATGTTACTACAATCATCCTTTCAAATAAATACACTTTAAGATACCATTTCAAATACGAGTTATTAATGAGAAGAGGGGAACCAATTTGAATTAATTAGCTATTAAATTTCAATACATTTTTTAGGTTTAATTTCTGTGCAGTTTGGTTTAAAAGGACAGGAAAGTGTATGCAGAGTCATGAGGAAGACCAAGAGCTGAGGCTGCAGAGAGCGAGAGTTATCGATCCAGCTGTTGACAGATGTTCATGGGTGACTTACCTGCATCCTCCAGGGAGATGTCAGGGTTGTAAAATCCCTCTTTACAGCGGCAGCAGTACTGACCCAGTCGAAACCCCTGGCCTGGAATCGGCACGCACTGTAAATAAAACAGACAGCATTCACTTATTTTGGAGTTCATTTTTTTCCCCGTGTTCTTGAAAACAGCAATTCGTTTTTTTCTGATTGTCTGGCCATATTTTATAAGTTTTACTAATTTAAAAGGATTTTGATACGCTGCTTGTCTTCTTAAAATCCTTCTCCTTGCTGCTTCAGCGATCTTAAATGCATTTATCCACAGACAGTTTTCGAAGAGGCACCATTTATAAAAGGTCTGTAAGTTTTAACAGACAGTTTTATGAATTGTTATAAATATATAATGCTTAATGAATTAAACAGCCAAAGGTAGAAAAAAAGTTTCTGTTGTTGGGGAATTTTTCAGGGTCTTATTAGTGGCTTACAACTGATCTATAAAGGATTAGGAAACAATGCAACACATCCACTGATTACAGCTGATCAACCCTTTGTAAATGATGCTGAAAGAAAGAAAGTGGTGTCAAAGCAACTTCCTGCTTAACTGATATCATCATGGAAACAGAGGCTCCTCCATCCTAAACTAAGATGGAAACTCCATTTTAGCTTTAAGCAGGAAGGTTTTTTACACCCAGTTACACAAAGTCTCACTTAAAACTGTACAACAGCATTGAACAGAAACAACTCCACTGACTGCTCCTAAAAAGAAGAGGGACTTCTTGTCCTATTAGTGCAGTGGGTAGACAAAATAACAGAAACAGACAGCAGCAGCACACCGATTAGGGGTCCAGTGTTTGTGTAGTTTCTACCAAACTCAGTTTTACTCATGTCCATCTAACACACACACATGCAGTCAACGTGCTCCATCCTATCAAGCAGCTCACAAACTGTTGCACAAGTTGGCCTCCGTAAACCTGATACAGAGCGAAACAAAACTGTATGCAATTACTGTGAGAAAAATACACAACCAAGTACTTTCAAAACCTTAAACACACCAGATTATTCTATGGTGGTGGCCAGGCTGAGACTATTATCCACACTGGGATGATTCATTTTAGTTTGAATTTTACCTTTTAGTTTTTCTAGTATTCATTTTTGGGTCATCTACTTTTATCATTTTGCTTTACAGGCAAGCTTGTCATGTAGAAGTACTGGTACTTACTTTTTTTCACCCTTAATTGATTAAGCTAAAACATTTGCTTGATTGCTGTTTTCATTCACGGTTGATAAAGTTCATAAGAAAATAAGATTCTGAATTACATAAAATATAATAAGCTACATGTGAGAGTCTCATGTCAAAGTGTCCTTGTTCTGCTCAGCACACCCCCCAGGTTGAGGCATCCCACTGTGCCCATCCAGCCTTCGGTTTCTTAGTTTGTCTGCAGGTTCTGTGTTAGTTTCCTTTTGTTCAGCAGTTTGTTCCATTTGTTTACAGATTTCTTCATAAAATGGAATAAATTTTCTATCATAATTCAAGAGCATTTTAAATTGATTTGAGGGCAGCATTTATCGATTTCATTCTCAGATTTCGTGATATTGTCTCTCAGAACTCTGCTCTCGCGCTCAAATTTGCTCTGCGCGTGCTCTAACTGTGTCCTCGCACTCGATTATGATGCTGCTTGCGCAGATTTCCTGCGTTCAAATTCAAACTCTTCCTCTTGCTCTCACGGAACTTCTGCTCACAGATCTCTGTTCTGCTCTCGAATTTTTTGTATCAACGCTGTCAACCAATAGAAGGTCGGCGAGTTTTGACCAATCACATTATCCCTGTTTATTCAAAGCAGGTTTTCATCTTCACAATCTTTAAAAGTTTGTAGGAGAGCTTAAACTAATCCACAGCTAAATGGTTGTATTTATATAGCGCTTTTATCCAAAGCGCTTTACATGATACGTCACATTCACACACTGATGGCGGGAGCTGCCATGCAAGGTGCTAACCACGACCCATCAGGAGCAATTAGGGCTTCGGTGTCTTGCTCAGGGACACCTCGGCATGAGCTCGATTGGCCGAGGATCAAACCAGCAACCTTCCAATTACAAGACGGCCACTCTACCCACTGAGCTATGCCGCCCCAGCTAAATGTAATTCATACACACTTTAACTAACAGAAATATACGCAACCCCATTATTTAGATTCAGAAACAGATTTGTATGCAGTTTGTAGCGCAGCTGGTCAGAAGGTCTTGGTTGAATGTGGAGCTGGATGTGCTGTAAAAATGCACATGTATGGGAAGAACTCTAGAGAAATACACCTGCAAAAAAGTTCTGCTAGAAAAATAGTACTTACTGGATGTCACTCCAGGTGAATAAGTGTGTAGCCTTCTAACGCACTTCATTATTACTCCACCAAGGAACGTCCGTCTGTTTGTCTGTCTGCTAGCGACATTACTCCAAAATGGATTTGGATGAAATTTTCAGGGAAGGTCAGAAATGAAACAAGGACCACCTGATTAGATTTTGGCAGTGATACAGCGTATAGTCTGGATCCACGGATTTGTTAAAGATTTCTGCATCATTGTGAGATAACAGCACGGCGTCACTGTAACTATGACAACAAATAATAATAATAATAATAATAATAAAACTTTATTTATAGAGCACTTTTCATGCACAAAATGCAGCCCAAGGTGCTTGAACAAAGTGATATAAAATATAACAGTTAAAAAAACAGAGTAAAACAAGGAATACAACAATAAAAACATAAAACAAGAAAAACGCTAAAACAAAACAATAGCCGGGACAATAAAATCAACCAGAATAAAAAGCCAAATTAAAGAAATAGGTTTTCAGTTTCTTTTTAAAAATAGCCAAGGATTTTGCCATTCTCAGATCTGGAGGGAGAGTGTTCCATAATTTAGGGCCATAAAAAGAAAAAGCAGCTTCACCCATTCTTTTGTGGGACACCTTGGGGACAGCTAAAAGACAGGCAGTAGAAGATCTGAGAGGTCTGGTTGGGACATAAGAAGAAAGGCAGTCACTGATATAAACAGGTGATAAATTATGAACACTACATCAGCTGCCTGCTGACAATCACATGATTGTGATCCTACTACAGATCAACTGTAACGGACTTATTCGGGCTTATCCGTCTGAAATTTCATAAGAAGGAACAGTTGATTAAATTGTGGGGATGTTTCCGAGTCCCATCAATTCCCGCCGCCCGCTACATATTTAAGTCACATGATTCGGTATCTGTGCATAATGTACACATGTATAACACACACCTGTGCTCAGCACCAGGTCATTTTGTTTGTGGGCACATCTATATTAAATGGACACGTTCTATGTTGCAGTGATTAATGATCATTAATAACTAATAACCATTTATATAATAAAAATGCTGCATTTCTGACAATGCCATACTGTCACATTCCGCCTGCTCCAGTGATCTGGCTCATCAAGTGAACCACGAGCGGCTGTGCTAATGCACAGCTAACTCTAGTTCTAATCAGCACAGCCGGCGTGAGTTTCCAATCAGTGCGGCATACAAGCCCGACTCCCCTCACTGCTCACTGCCGGTTCATTGCATCCTGTTCATACCAGACGACGCACTCTGTTTCTCCGTTCATCATCTCCTACACATCGCTTCCTGGACTCTGTTCTCTCATTCGGACTACTTGCCTGTTTCCCTGTCATCGGCTGTCCCCCTCCATCGGCTCTGTCGGTTCTCCCCCCTCTTCCGCCCATCAGACACTGGACTGGACTGTCTGTGAGTCACCTTCCCCGCGCTTTAGTTTAGTTTGTGTTTAGCTCACCTCGGCCTTCGGGTCCGCCTTTAGTTTAGTTTAGTTTAGTTTTTCCTCCCTGTTGCTTTCCTCCGGCTTTCTTTATTCAGTGTTTTCTGTTCATTTATATTTTTTTCATTAAATCGTTATTAATTTCACCTCCCTGTTTTTGCCTGCTGCTTGGGTTCACACGCCTGCACGTGTCACATACGGGGGAATGAGCAGCCTTGGAGGAGTACTACGCTCTCTCTGAGTGCTTCTCTAGTTGTTTATGTGAGGTTGCCAAACTTTGGTTTATGATTGCTGAGGCCATCCTGGGCCTTTATTTGGCTCCACCTTTAGTAACAGTAGAACATTACTGATGCAATCTGTTGACTTTCAGCCAGAGCAGAACATTAAGCTGTGTTGACTCCATATTCTAAAACTTTTAAATGTGGCATGCATCTCAGTTAGAAAGTGCAAATGCCTGCAGCGTTTGAGTTGTTTAATTTCATATTCCCAGAAGTGGCAGGAGATGTGAACCAATCTGACAGTTTTATAATAAATCTCAGTAAATGCATACTAGCATCTGAAAGGGTGAAAATGCTGAAATAATGTTACTCGAGAGATTCAAAGTTTGATAGATTTAGGACAGCAGATAACTGCAGTATGATTTTAGTGTTGCTTGGAGTTCAAGTTCATGATTTTCAGTTCAAAGGGCAAAATTTAAAAAAAAAAAAGTCTCTCTTGAAGATAGGTAATTGAGCACAAGTGTATTGAAACAGGATTGTTAATCATATGGTCACAGAGATAAATGATCATGATCAAGGGCGTCAGTTTGCTTTTAAAAGTGGGGGGATGGAGACTTGCAAAAGTGACTTTTGGGAAGTGCTTGGGATGATGACTGTAACTGATGTTGCTTTTGGTATGCTACTATAAAATGCTTAAGAGTTATTTCATGTTTTAAGTAATTGTCATGTATTGAATAAAACCCACTTGAGAGCTGCGCCGAACTTTTACGTGAATTACAAACCCCTAACGAACTTCATGTTGAAATCAGCATGTCAAATAGACCACCTACATCTCAACAGGATTTACAGCTCAGGGACAGCACATAAACCAACCACTCAACTCTCTTCATCGCAAATAAGGTAAAGGTTAAGCCATTTTGAATACAAAAGAATAAACCAGGGGTCACTGAGGACCATAGCTGGAGTAACATCGGAGCACAAGCTGTTACCATGACAACCCATTCAAACAGCATGGTATATCCGTAACCGGGAGAATATTGACTTTAAGCCTAACCAGCCATTCCCACTCAAATCAAACAGTTTTAGCACAAAGAACTCAAGGAGTATAAGGAAAAATTACAAAAACACAGATAGCCAGCTCTCCAAAAAAGCCACCACGATAAATCTGTCCCATGACTCAAACTCAACTCAAACTGTAGCAAAAACCCAGTAAATAAGCAGCAGAAGAAGAAAATATCACAGTATGAAGCCTTATTTTATTACCTTTCTTGTTTGTAGACTGGAAACATTTATTATTATAATTATGATTATTTTCTTTATTAATTCAAGTGAAATTCCGCCATGGATGGATAATCCGGGTCATGACCTCCTCTTCTTCTGTGGTGTTTCTTGGAAGAGTTAGATTTTGCTACATTGTGTTTACCGCCTCCTAAACAACCGGTATGCGGCCATTCATTCTTTTGCCTGCTTTCATTAATAAAATCTCAGCAAATACTCAATGAACATGTCAAAAAGAAAAGCAACCGACATCAGAGCTTTTTTCACAACGCAGAAATGCAACGTAAGTGCCATCTAACAGCAATAGCACTGATATTTGTACAGTTACTGTACAATAACTCCATGAATATAACTGAGTATACCTTCTGGTTTAGCTAGAAGGACCAATTTGACTACCATTACTGTCGTCAACAACTTTAGTGAATAAATGACAACTGAAACATTTTGGCCTTATGAGCCATTTTATCAAAACTCTGTCCATCCATACAGCCACATTCTGGCTTTCACTGAGGCAAATTAAACAATCTGGTAATCCTTAGTAATCACCACTAGATGTCCTTAAATATCTTTCGACTCAACACGCTAACATACCAAATATAAACATTTACATTTTTTGCCATGGTTAAAATGCTCTGGAACCATTAAAGAAATATATTAAAATGGTAACCTTACCATTGACACAAGTACAGAAATTATTGAACATTCAAGGTACGTGAAACACAGAAAACCATCAATCTCAGGTGTGTTTTTCCATTATTTTATTTGTCTAGAAGCAGTGTTCAACAGAAATAAACAAAGAGCTGCCAGAGCAGGTGACTTTATACAAAGAGTAGCTTCTTTAGTTTCAGGAGCACCACGTGGTGCTAACCCAGGGACGATAATTATTAGTGATAATTAACGTCAGCTCTGCTCCATCCCGACTTAGGTATTGCTAACAGCTTCAAAATGTTGTTCCAAAAGTGCTGAAATTCATCTGGCATCCCATATTCTAACTGGATTTGGTATTATTATATCAGGAATAATGCACATTTTCCTGACAGAGTGTTTTACTCATGGCAAATTGTACCATTAGTAAATCTGGTATGATAGTGTGTTCAGTGTAGTTATTCAAAGACATCCACTCCTCAAAACAAAACAACTGCCCCCCCCCCCCCCTGCATATATTTATTAAATATGATAATCACAGGGTTAAACAAGCAAACAAGTTTTCAAACTCACCACAACCATTGTCAGATGGAAATGCACACCCTGGGTCGGAGCTTTCACTTGGCACAGGCGCAAATTAACCTCACGAAGGTGTGCTGCATGTCTGTGCAACTCTCGGCCGAGTGCGGATGGTGCGTTCAGGAGCGTCGGAATTTTCTATACTGCTGAAAATAACTGGGGTTGCAACGGCTTACATGTGAAGAATTTGAATGTGGTGGAGACAAAATGACCCCTGACAAGAAGTGGGGGGGACACATCCCCACCGTCGCCCCCTAAACTGATGCCTATGATCATGATAGCCCCCAGACATCATCAATCCATCCATTCTCTATACACCGCTTTATCCTCACTAGGGTCATGGGGGGTGCTGGAGCCTATCCCAGCTGACTCGGGTGATGGCAGGGGACACCCTGGACAGGTCCCCAGTCTGTCACAGGGCTACATATACAGACAAACAATCACACTCACATCCACACCTACAGGCAATTGAGAGTAACCAATTAACCTCAGCATGTTTTTGGACTGTGGGAGGAAGCCAGAATACCCGGAGAAAACCCACGCATGCACAGGGAGAACATGCAAACTCCATGCAGAAAGATCCCAGGCCCAGGCCGGGATTTGAACCGGGGATCTTCTTGCTGCAAGGCGAAAGTGCTAACCACTACTGCACTGTGCAGCCCCCCAGACATCATGGCAACATTAAAATGGACAGGAGATAAATCTGAAATTAGAACAGAAAAAGCAGAAAAAAGAGCTAAATGAATTCCAAACAAGCTCTTATCTCAGCAAACCAAAACAAGAGTGGCAGTTATGTGCCTCTGGTTAAAATAATGTTGAACCGTGAGGATCATAAGCAGAGCTGCTTTTTGGTCGGCAGCGTGAAGCTAACAGCACCTGAGTGAACAAAGGTTAAAAACAGGGCTGCATTACTCTCTCTCACTCTATTTCCCTCTGATGCTAGCTTCAATTTAACCAGTCGGGACAGAAATACAAATACACACACACACACACACACACACACACACACACACACACACACACACACACACACACACACACACACACACGCTTGGATGCTCTGTGTGTTAATCTAAGTTAAAAGCTAAATGGATACATAATGCCTCTACTGAGAGCATTATCCTTTCCTAGAGAAATCCTGTTCCCCAGCGCGCACACACACACACACACACACACACACACACACACACACACACACACACACACACACACACACACACACACACACACACACACGTCTGGTTCTTATATCCCCGTGGGGACATACCATTGACTCCCATTCATATCTAACCCCTTACCCTAACCCTAACCTTAACCAACACCAAAACAATGCCTAACCCTAAATAAACTTTTTTGCACTTTTACTTTTTTCAGTAACAACAACATGGCCAAGAAAACACTGTTTCCCCCCATGGGGACCTCATTTTTGGTCCCCACCGTGACACGAGTCCCCACCGAGACAGCAGGGAGTCAGGTCAAAGTCCCCACAAGTCCCCACCGGTATAGATAAACACACACACACACACACACACACACACACACACACATGTTTGTACTTCTATCTTAGTGAGGACATCCATAAGCGTAATGCATTTCCTAGAGCCTTACCCTAACCTTAACTATCACAACTGATCGCCTAACCCTAATCCTTACCCTAACCCTAACCAAACCTCAATTCATACCTGTTCTCTAAAAACAAGTCTTCACCCTCAAACATGACTGTTTCAAAGTGAGGACCGGCCAAAATGTTCTCACTTTGTAAAAATGTCCTCACTTTGATAGTTAAATGCAGAAAATGGTACTCACCATGTAGCAAGTACAAGTACACACACACACACACACACACACACACACACACACACACACACACACACACACACACACACACACACACATACACACACACACACTGGTTCACATATATGTACAAACTCACAACCCCCTTATCACATGCCCAAAGACCTAATGGCACTTGGACATTAATGCCATATGGATTAGAGACTGCAGTCAACTTAATTCTCTTCATGGTAACATCTCAATTCAACAAATAGTCGAAGTAAATCAGTGGACTCACTCATCTGACATGTTTATGTTGAAACACTGGTTCATGCTCATCCTGTCTGCCACTTCTAAAGCTTTTACGGCTTCACAGATGCCTCAAAACCTGCTGTTTGCATTATGGATTGTTGTCTCACTCTTGAACTGTCAAAATCGACATTATTTTATCGTGTACAGCTCTACACTCCCTCCCGCTCACTACGTTCTTCCAACAAAAGGTGCCTGATCCAACCACTGCAACAGGGCCAGTCCATAGCTGGACTCTTCTCCTCTGTGGTTCCTCAGTGGTGGAACGAGTTGCCAAACTCTGTTCCATCTGCAGAGTCTCTCTCAGTCTTTAAGAAAAGATTAAAAACCCAGACAAAAAAAACTTTGCTTATGTTGTACAGTATCTACTCTCAGATGTATGCTGCTTTGGATGAAAGCTTCTGCTAAATTCAATTGTAAAATTGTATGGTGCTGGGTCTCGTTAAATATTTTAGCATATTAATATATATATATATATATATAAAAGACAAAGTCTACGCAATGAGACCTGCAACAGTCACTGAATTGAGAGCAACCACTGAACGTGAATGCATGCAAATACCAAGGGAATTGTTTCATGATGTGTGGTATTCCATCACTTCGCGTTGTCGGCAGTGTCTGGACCAGAACGGACATCAGTTTGAGAACAGGCGGTGACAAAAACAATAGAATGATGTTTGTAAATGAATTATAATAAACACCTAGTTTACAATTATTTAAAGTGTGTATACATTGTTTGGGACACCCTGTATACATATATATATATATATATATATATATATATATATATATATATATATATATATATATATATATACCATTATGCACACAATGTACAATGTGTTACTACCTAAAGGTTCTGTAAGGGTGATGTTGGGAATCGTACACAAAAGCGTTTGGGTAAATATATAATTGAGGGACTTTGAAGTCCATGGGATATATCTTGTATACATTTTAACTAAAAGTGAAAAAAAAACTTTCTGCATTCATTATGATCATGTCTTTACAAATTCCACAATTATTTATTATGGAAACAATCACTTATCAATCAAAAATAACTGGATATCTCTAAAATGTCAATTAAATAACTGTCTGATTTTAATAACAACCACCTTCTAATTAACTAAACAATAATAAAATGAGCTTATTAAAAATTGTTTTGTGTTCTTTTTATTAAGTTGGAATAATCATGACAGTTATTTCTTTTTTGGCAATATATCAAACTTATATGGAAAACAACTAATTGTATCACTTTGAACTAAGTTCCCCATTACAAACATACCTCTCCAGGAAGTGTGTTAATTCCAGATCACATGACCTGCTCCACATGATGTCACTTCCTCCTGAAGAAAAGACTGTCAAGACTCCAAGGCTTTCTGAGTTATTTAATACAAAGTAGTGTGTGAGTCAAGTGTGGATTTATGGCATGTCAACAGATTTACGAAAAATACCTTTATATATAACTTTTAATTTCAACTTTACTCAATTGTATATATAAAATTTGAAAGGATCTTTCTCTGAAAATGCCACGTGGTGTCAGTTATAGGTGTTGTTTTTTTCTTTTCCTCAAGACAGGCGCTCCCAACGGTGCAATAAAGGCCTGATTGATTGATTGATTGATTGATTGATTGATTGATTGATTGATTGATTGAAAACCGCAAAAATGTCAACTGTGATACAAAAAGTCCTACAATTACATATTGACCCAGAAAGTTTCATCCTTCCAAAACTGGTCTTTTGCAACTCCAACATATTTTCAGAGAACCAAATTAAGTCACTGATTATAGTGCTGCTGCAATACTTGTAATGCTCACTGCAAACATGTCAAGCTCTATCTGCAAAGAGCAGTGAATCTCTGTGTCAAAATGGTGACTCTTCAACATGAAGTTCATTTTAGGGAACAGTAAAAGAGAACGGTTTGTTGTGGCCAAGGAATCTGTGTTAACCCCTGTGCTGTGGTCAGGCACACGCCTCATTGGTAAGTAGTCTGTATTTATGTAGTGCTTTAGTATCCCTGAAACGAAAGCCAAAGCACTTTACATTATACATCACATTCACCCATTCACACACTGATGGCGGAAGCTGCCATGCATGCAAGGCACTAACCACGAGCAGTTAGGGGTTGGGTGTCTTGCTCAGGGACACCTCGACATGAGCTCTCCAGGCCAGGATCTAACCGGCAACCCTCTGGTTACAAGACGGCCACTCTACCCACTGAGCCACACCGCCCCGTCATTGAGCTGCCCTCTTGCCATCACACCAAAGTTCAGGTTGTTTATGTGAATACTCTCCTTCAGACACCTCGGGATGCTACAGTAGAACTCTGCTTCAACAGTCTGAAACTGAGTGATTAATTCCCATACACAGCCACGTTAAGAAAACTACCAGCACGCTTCTGGTACGTTCCTCATCTGATGGGATTGTCGGTTTTTGAAACTGTTGACTCCTCCACTGTGAAAACGGCTGTTTCCTCTCTCAGCAGTGACTACAGACCCACAAAAAAATGGCATGATCAATAATGAGAAAGAGAACTACGAGGAGGTAGAGGAGGATACAGTTGGTGGAGACAAGGGAACCAATCAGAGAGCAGAAATGAAGGACGGGGTGAACATTGACTATCTGCAGTGAGTTTTTTGGCTGCCTGTACAGTAGAGCCGGTCAGGTCTTTCTTTCTCTTGATTTCCAAAGAAATAAAACCAGTCATCCATTCAGAATTCCAGTGAGGAAGATTGGGATACTATTCCCAACACTGTGTGGTTGGAACGGATCAGCTTACACCGTGGGAAAAGGCATAACTTGTGGGGCACACAGGAGATCTATTTAGAATAATTAGATATACGGGTCCAGCCCTAGTTGTAATGTTAGTTTCTATCTACTGAGCCTGTGCAATTTGGAGGGAAGTGAAATACAGTATATCTTGTCACTGGAAGTAGTTTGCACTGTTCAAGCATAAAAACATTATCTTACTACAGGTAATTGTTTAAAAGCTTTATGCTGTAAAACACAGATTTGGAAATTTGCATTTCTTGTGCCTTAACTTGTCATTTTGTAAAGATGTTATTTATTTTATTTTATTACTTGGAAATACCAGAATTTGCACATTATTTTACAATTTTGTCTGTCCCACCACATAATTTCTGAAAAATAAATCAGCCATTACAATCAAACACTCAGTACTTTCAGTACTTGAATAGTCTTTTCACCAAAACTTTTTTACTCTTACTTGAGTGATTTTTTGAATGACTACTTTTTACTTCTACTTGAGTGATATTATTTTGAAGTACTGTTACTCTTACTTGAGTACTATTTTTGGCTACTCTACCCACCCCTGATGAGATGACATGAGATTAGACAGAACATGAGGAGTTTCCGTGAAGCACATATGAACTACGTGAGAAGAGACAAGGTGAGATGGGAGAAGACATGGCAGGACAGGAAAGAATGAGTCGATGATTACATGCTAATGAGATGAAAGGAGACCAGATGAAACAAGGCATGACAGGACAAGACAGAACATACATGGATGAAATGAAGGTGGTGGGAAGAAAACAACAACAGAACAGGACAAGAAGAGAAGAGATGGCAAGAGAAGTCTACACAAATGAAGTTCAGATGTGACAAGATTTCAGGTGGGATAGTTCATGACAAGACAAGAGACAAGACATGTTAAGAGATGAGGTGGGACAAACAGGACGGGACATATGGGTGACCCAGTACACACTCTGCTCAGCCAACGGGTTTGAATCCTCTAAGCTAGGTGAGGCAGGACGGAACAAAGGGTGCCGTGTGGATTTGGGGATTTTTGGGAGTGTTCTTCTCCTGTGTTTCAGACCTCTATGAGTGTGGTGCATAAGAGGAAGTATGTCAGCGGGTTGGATTATCACCATAATCCATCAGATCATCCTGCAGCCCGCCACCCAGCACAGCCATCTTTAAATAGACGGCTGAGATGAGAGGTAGAGGATTGGGTATGGACAGACAAGCTGGCAGAAAAAAGGACAACTGAAGCTGGAGTCGATGGGGGAGCAGACAGAAGAATGGAAGTGTGAATGGATGAAAGCATGAGCAAAGGATAAAAGGCTGAAATGAAGCAATGAGCACAGACGGACAGAGCTTAAAACATTCTGAGAGGTTGTTTTGAGCATCTCTCTGTGATGTAAGAGTTAGACCATTTGGACAGTTTGCCTGTTGTTTAGTTAGTATTCATAACAGTGTTTCCCCTCCTATATGACTGACGAGGCGGGCCGCCTCGCTGGTATAGGCCACCGCCTTGTTACAATTTTGCCGACAAAGTAATCCTAAATATTAGAAAGCATTGATACATAAGTCCGGTATATTCGCTGCTGAAATCAACAAGCCAGAATGGCAGCCTTTTCTCGCCGTGGGTGAAGACAGCAAGGCACATCCCCATTGCGGACAAGAAGCGGCAGCGCTCCATGGTTTCGTTTTTCGGGGCTAAAAGCAGGTGTGTATCACAGACATATGTCAAATTAAGTATCAAAACTATCACGTCATCAAAATAAAGTGATCAACGCAGTGTAGGTATCGATCTCGCTTCCTTTACTGAGTTTGCAACGGTTTCAACGGTTTCAACGGTTTCAACGATTTCAACGGTTTCAACGGTTTCAACGGTTCAGCAGCCCACGGGCGGGCCGTTTTGATATCTGCATAGGCATTTTTCAAAATAGAACGACACTGCCAACGCGATTATAGAAACACTATACACCCATGGAAAGCTTAGATTGGTCAACATTAATCCCCACTTATATTTGATTTGCCTCATGTAATAAAGAGAGCATGTGTTCAAATTTGGTGTTTGTGTTTTCAAGAATGTTTACTTAAAGTCTTTAATTCAGCTGCCTGACACATATCACAGTGCAAAATTATGTATTCTAACTCAAGGTTAACAACTGGTATTCTAAAGAAGTTATATCTTTGTTCAAAAAGGTAACAGTTTTGAAAACAGAACTAACTCCTTCAGAAAACCAGTTGTTAACCCAGAGTTGAAGTTTTCTTTCACATTTTTAAGTAAAATGAAGGTCATGACATAACCTTTTCATTATAAATGAAAATGAAGTGGGAATTTGGTACCTAACATGTAGTTGTTTTTAGAAAAAAAGTAAAAGTCACCACTTGATTCCAGATTCAAGTCCTTTGTCATCTTTTTCAAATTTGTAATAAGGACTGATGTGGCATTTTGGAATGGCTTGTGGAAATCTGACCAGAATATAATAGACTGAACTAGTTGACATGTTTTGATCGCAAGGACAATTGGGTTTAAATTTGTCATATTTTCTCCCTATCACTAATTTTTAGAAAAGAAACATGAAAATTTTATTTAATTTAGTTTTTGGAAATGGCTACAAATACAACAAAATGTGCTCCAAATTGTGACAGAATGCCCCATTTGCATCTTGATTTTCAAAATTTTTTTTGGGGGGGGGAGGGGTATGCCCCCGGACCCCTCTAGTTGCTTCACGCCTCCATCGCTCGCAGATGCAAGGGCCTTCGGTCCTTGCCTACACCCCACCACCTCACAGCCATTTCAACCCAGGGGAAACAGTGCATAAGAAGTCAAAATTATCTGGGTAGTGGCATTTCAGTGTAATGAAGCTGAAGCACTTTACATTGTGCTGAGATAATTCTTGACCTTGGATGCAGCAGTTAGCACCACGGTGGCTGTTCCAGCACTTTAACCACATGATCTTCTTCAGTAGATGCTCATTCTAATTCTAATTCTAAAAATTCTAATTCTGCCCTTGAAGGATTTGTTGTCCATGTTAGATTTAAAGACCACACAGAAACTCCCTCCTGGGCCTGAGAAACAGCAGTTGGCTAAATGATGAGAGCAGAGGTTTTAGCATCCACAGCCAACATGGACAGGATCTGAGTAAACTACTGAGACTAAAATAGAAATCTTGAACATATCCAAATTCATAAGAAGCGAGCAACTCCATACGCTAAGAGACAGCTCCTGAGCAGACCTTGATTGTCAGACAAGATGACTGCAGCTGAAGTCACAGTTTACTACATGTTTGGAAACCTTTCAATCCAGGTTCACTGTAAAACATCATGCAGGACACTAATGGAGTCAGCTATTCCTTTAAAAAAAACTTAAGTCATTGATAAAACTCCTGAAAACCCATTTCTGTTACACATTTGGTGTTTTTTTTAAACTGACAATAATCCCATTCTGTCTTGAAATGGCTTTGATGTAAGTCTGCATGCTTGTATTCTGTAGATGGCTCTGCTCTGCTAAGTCCTTACTCCTCACACATCTCCACTTGCTGCAGCTCAGCACACCAGCTCACAATGGCAAGTTTATGGGAGGTTGTTAAAGTAGCAAAATTAGCACATTAACAGACTTCCCAGCATACGATGTTTGAGCGTAAAGCTGTCTACACTTTTGTTCTGTATTGTTTGAGAAAAACATCTATGATTCAAAGTTGAAAACAGTGGAAATCATGTTAAAGGTAAGTTAATGTCCTACATCTGTACACCAGTTTACCAGAGCAAAGTGAAACCAACTGCTGTAACTGTCCGATCTTCAGGCTGAATGAAGAACTACAGCACATTGTTAAACTGGAAAAATGAGCAAATATAAACTGACCTCACATAAACTTTAAATGAAGCTGATCTGCTTCAACTTTTGTATCAGTTCAAACAACTTCCAAAAGACTTCAATCAGTGAACAAGTCTGAATAATAAAGAAGACAATGATTCACACAACAGACCATTCCAATTCAGCTGAAACAGATTGTTATTTCAAACAACTATTTAAACAGTTCAATAGATAAATCTGAATCAATGTAGCAACATCAGGGGTTCACACAACATACAATATTTCATCAAGTAATATTTAGTAGCATAAGAGGGAGTATTTGTATTTTTTGACTTGACACTAATTTTTTGTTATATTTTACACTGTATGCTTTTTTCAGTAGTGCATTAATTTTGTTTTGTTTTGCCCAAACACTCAAGAAGTTAACGTTATACACAACTTACGACTTCATTTTCAGATAGCATTAGAAGTAGCTGCTAACAGTACTTAAGGTTTGATGAAATGTGTTGATTTAGCACCTGCTATTTCTGTCAGTTCACTTTGAACAACATGTAAGTCTACTTGGCTGTTTTTCTTTCATTGGTCCTCTTGGATATAACCACAAAAGGAGGTAATAAAATCATCCTTTTCTGCACCGATAATTCTCTGGTCACTGGTTTCTCAAACCTGCAGAAATAACCATCAAGGATCATGGCACCAGCCCCCTGCAGTATCTGAACCACTGAACAAATCTGAGATGTGGGCGATGATTCAGAGATCAGGACTAAACTAGGTCAGATCTTTCACCCACCCAATGTTCAAAATCCAAATACCAAACTGTTGCTTTCCCATCGAAGAAAAATTTTGTTAGCACATGAATAAACGTGTGAGTTTTCATGGAAAACATGAAATTGTTTATGAGTCCAGACTTCTGAATGGTAGTGTATAGAGACAAACTATCACACCCACATTTGCACCTGCTGACAATCTAGAGTTTAAAATCATTTCTAGACCTTGGCAAGTTGTTTGATCATAAAGTAAAATACTATATTGTTCAGTTCCACATATCTGTGACTAAACGTTTTGTGCCTTTGTAGATCCACTGTAATCTGTAAGTTGAATTTGTAAATGATAAACAAAGGCATAATATTGTTGAAAATGCACTCATTTTTCTTAAGAAGATTCATATTGTTCATAATGTTTTGTTAAAAAGGTAGTTTGTTAAATGTGAACATTTTCAGAATGCGCTTTTTTGCACTAAAACAACAGGAAAAATTGGGAGTTGTCGTTATTTTAAGGTTATCATGCTATGATTTTACTGATCCGGCCTACTTGAAATCAAATAGGCCTGTATGTGTCCCCTGAACACCCCTGCATTAAAGAGCATTAAAGAGAAGAGTTTACTGATTAGTTTGGTTGTGGAGAATCAGAGATGTCATGACACAAGCAAATAGTATCCATGTCATCCCAATTCTAAATCAGAGTATCAACAGCATACTACCACTTTCAGAGCTCTTCACATGCCCAGTGTAGATGTGTGGTCTTTGGAAGCACTGTTCTGAAGTCACACTGACCCTTTAGCCCACTGCCCACAGCAGCATAGCAGAATTTCACTCACAATTACGACGGCAAGCAATCTGCTGCCGGTATAATACATTATGTTCCAAACAGTGCTGCCCAACTTATCTAGTAAAAATTCTATGCTTAATCCTTAAAAGTGAAAGCACATAAAATTCAACACCATATGTATAATATTGAGTAAAGTGGAAGTCTATTGAAAACACACAGAAAGCCCAAGACAAAACTCAGAAACCCCATAACATCCATACTAATATTTCATGAGGATGATACTGACCATTCTGATGCTCAACAGATGCTGCATCATGAGTAAGGGAACACGTTACTGCTTTATGTCAGGCTTTTGTTTCTGTTGTGAGTCTTACATGCTAGAGGACTGATTTTATCACTGAAGGCCAATTGATGCCAATTTTCGAACTCACCTGTCAGAAATTTGCTCTCAAATTTTGCAATACAGCTTCAAGTTGGCATGTCCACAAGTTGTGGCTGCATTGTGCGTACAGTTAGTTGAGCCACACCTACAAGAACTTGGCAACATGAACATTGTGCTATAAATACCTTATTTCATTAGGATTAAATGATGGTTGTAAAAGAAGCAGTGCAGCAATGGTTTCACAAACTCATAACAGTGGGAAATCTGTGGCAATGGAAGCGGTCTATCCTGATAGATTAATGAAGAAGAAAAATGGCTTTGCTTTTAGCCTTGTGGTCCAGATATTACAAGCAAGTAAGAGTCTACAGCAGTGCCAGGAGCTCTGTGAAGCTGTAAGTCTGTACCCTAACACCAGCACGCCAAGATGTTTGCAACAACAACACTATCATTCCAATGTTTAGAAGAGAATCACCATCGTTGTTTGCTGTGGTAGCATGCTGACAAATGTTAACTGGCTCTAAAGTGAGGATTGGAAAAGAATACAATGAAATTACAACTCAACCTTTAGGGAACATGTAACATATAAGAGCAAGTCCATGTATGTCTTTTTACAGTAATCCATCCCTTTCTTTCTAGACATTTTGCTAATGACCCGTAACCTGCCAGAGTTTGTCCCAGTCCATAAATACATGTAAAGGAATTTCACTGGATAAATGGAAACTTGTCTGCCTAGTGGTGCCAAATTAGAACTTAGAAGATCACCAGATCATTTGCAGTGGATCTTGAATGTCTCTACCAATTTTCAGGGTAATTTAACAAAATAGAAGAAATGTGAATCCTGATCAAAATGGTGACCAGAGAGAAAGATGAATCAGCTATATATTGATGCCGTTGGATCCATACCTGCACTATAAAACACTTACTTGATTTGTTGATAGAATTTTTTATTGTATTTTTTTGCCAAATTTTATATAAACCCATAGAACAGATTTTACGGTTTAGATCTGAGCAAACACCTGAAGACATGACTTTCTTGGCTTCAAGTTTTGCTACCAGTTGTTGTTTCCCAAGTCATTTTATCTGTTTGATCCTCAATATACTGAAAACAAAGTGGCAAGAAGTCGACTATTCAACTCGAGCTCACAGCGAGTTCCTGTCTCTGGACTCCATCGTCTTTACCTCCATGCTGGTGCGATTGCACTGGTGAGTATCAGCAAACCAGCCCTCCCCTGTTGCACACTGGTCCAAGTCGATGTTCTGAATATTGACATCCACACGGATCACACCTCTAACACAGAACACACACACACACACACACACACACACACACACACACACACACACACACACACACACACACACACACACACACACACACAAACAGGAGGAGGGAGGGTCAGAGATGTGAGTCAAGGTAAAGAAAGAAGAGCAGTTCCAAATATCATCAGACTCATTAGAATAATCCTTTTCCTTCTGCTGCACATACAGCCTGGCCTTTAAGTGGGTTCCCTTTGAAATGTCAGATTTTATCCAAGTCTGTTGATTCAAACACACTTTTTTAAAATTCCAAACAGTTATCAAGCTTTTCTCCAGTGTGCTGAAAAAAAAGGTCAGAGGGTCCAACACAGAACTGGAGAGGCAGGTAAAATATAAATACTGCAGCTTTCTGCTGCGCTATCCCTTTTAGTGAGTTAGAAAAAATCGCATATTTTCAGACTCACTACCAAATCGGATTCTTGCTTTGAATATGTTCTGCAAGCAATAAAGGCCAAAGGTTTTTCTGTAGCTTCACAGAAGAGCACAAAAGTCAACTAAATGGACTGAAGAAATATTTCTCGAACACTAATAGATCAGTTTGGTCCTGACATGAAACAATCAAGAGCTCCAAAGCTTTGTTTTGCATTTAAGTACTCTCAAGAAGTCAGAAAATAGTTTCTAAACAGAATTTTGCAGTCAAATTACTGAAAAAGTAGCCCTCATCAAGTTGCACCTTTCATCAGAATAGGCAACATTAACAAGTCTTTACAGACACTTTTAGTTGCAAGTAACAAATATTCAAAAAAAATCACTGCTCCATCTATATTGTGTAACGTTATAGCAGCATTCCATGATTGGTTTCCATTATATATAATATATAAGAAAAGATGCCTTTAGTTCAGCTTATTTGAGGCTAATCAAGTCCACATAAACTTCAAGTGACCCCAGTGACCAATACCAGGAACAAGTGATTAAAATTTCCAACCGTAAGTCTGTGTGTGTGTGTGTGTGTGTGTGTGTGTGTGTGTGTGTGTGTGTGTGTGTGTGTGTGTGTGTGTGTGTGTGTGTGTAGGCCCTAACCTGAACTCTGGTGTCAGGTCAGGTTTGAGGCCATAGAAGGAGGTGGACAGAGTGAGCATCCAGCCAGGCACAAAGCGTCCATCCTTGCAGTCCAAAAAGGGGGCACTGGTCCAGTGTACCCCACTGCGATTGGTCACATAGCTGTCGCCCTGCCCCCACTTAGGCGTGTCCAAGGTATTGAGATCGTTGAGGAGCACCCTCTTTGACAGGGCCGCCATGGGCTGGTTGGACTCTGGGAATTTAAATCTTCTGAACCAGCTGTCGTCGGGGGCCGGAGCCAGCGGGTGCAGGCTCTCCCAGGCCTTGGACAAATCCTGGAGGATGATTGTCTGCACCTTGGCCGTTGGGTCGCGGGTGGCACAAAGGACCAGTTGTGGCACCGGTGAAGTCGGGTCAGCGTCGAAGGTGAACAGGGCCCGCTGGATGAGCACGTCAGCCTCCAGAAGGGCACGGACCAGAGCATGGTACCACTCCATATCCTCCTGCACTGTGCTCTCCCGCAGGTCACTGGCCTGGAAGATCATGTTGAGGAAGTTGGCAGTATTGGCCAGTGCATCCAGAGGTGGGCGTAGGGGGGCACTGAAGCTGATGGGCAGGGGTCCGGTCTGCCCAGAGGAGCTATACGGCCGTGAGCAGCGGGCGACCTCCAGAGTGGAAGGGTCCCCGGTGTACAGGAAGGTCTCTGCTGGTGACCAGTCTTCCTCCTCTTCTGTGGGAGCATCTGAAGGCATCACTGCAAACTCAGAAGGCTCTGTGGGACTGGTGGGACCTGTGGGGCTGCTGCTGATTTCTGGATTTCTTGTAGTGCTCGTTAAAGAGTCAGTATTGTTGGATATCTCCAAAGTAACTCCAGATGGGAAGTCTGGAGTCACCTGCGTTCTGAGGACGGATGGAAGCAGGAGAAGAAGCCAAACAGGACCCATCCTGGATTCCCTCTGGAGGAGAAAACCCGGAGGACTGAAGGGGGTCACACACCCACAACACTTTTTGACCCCTTTGGAATTCCTGTTGAAGAGATAAACGCGTCACATGTTGGCGGAGATTTGGACTTCCCGCGGGGATTTCTTCATCTTCATATCAGCGAGGCACTGCAGCAGCAGGTGTCCGGGAGAAGCGCTGCCACTCGGTCTGCGGAGCACTCACACTCGGAGCACACAGCTCCATCTGTGTGCCACAGGGACACAGGCGCTGCACGGAGAAATGATTAAACCTGTGAGTCCTCGGTGTCGGCGGTGGGAAGAGGTGACTGACGAGGGGAGCAATCCCCACATCCCTGCAGTCCGTCCGGTGCCGCTCAGTCTCCGTTTTCGGAGCAAAGCAGACGCAGAATGCGCAAGAAGGAGGAGGAGGAGGAGGAGGAGGAAAAGCCTTAAAGTTGGGGATCCCCGTGTCAGGTGGGAGGAGGGGGAGAGAGCGTGTTGTTGAGATGGAGGGATGAAGGGAGAAGAGTAGATTTCTCTCGTTTCTCTCTACTTCTCTCTTCTGTCTCCCGCTCTGCTATCTGTTGCTCCAAAGAGCTTTCAGTCCATCTGACGGCGGCTTGGATGCTTGTCCACTTCCCCCCTCCCACCCCTCTCTCCCATCTTTCCCTCGCCCCCTCCCATCCCCTCATTCACCCCGTGACTCCCTCCTCCATATCGACGGGGACGCACACCAGCGCTGAAGGGTGATGAGAGTGGTACATCTGTTGTGTGTGTTAGAGTGTGTTCACAGAACAGAGGATGATGCAGGCAGCCAGAGATCAGGGTTAAGCTCTGCTGCATTTGGGCATCCATCAAGAATCTCCCCGCCAGGATGGATTAACCCCTCCTTCACAGGGAGAGTGGATGGAGGAGAGGATGCTCTTTTGCTGCATGTGCGCACATACGCGCGCACACACTTTGGAAACATGCACACACACACTTTGGAGACACGCACACACACACATTGGGGAAGATTACACATGTGAGAACAGCAATAGGAGATTTGAATATTATCATTGTTTCCAGGTTTTTGCAACATCAGGGAATTCCCCACGTGTGTGTTTGTGTGCGTGCAGAGGTGTGCAAGAGCAACACATTGCTGTAGTCTCTCTTTGTCTGCGTGTGTGTGCACAAGCGTGCACCAAAGTCTGGATGAGTGAGAGATGCTGCATGAGAAGCGTGAGAAAAATAAAGGGAAGAAAGAGAGACACACGCTGGGAGGAGGGATGCAGGCAAGAATCCTTGTTTTGGTGGCCATGGCAACCGGTTTCTGAGAACCCCCCCTCCACACACACACACACACACACACACACACACACACACACACACACACACACACACACACACACACACACACACACACACAGACACACACACAGACACACACACACGCAGGCACACATATACTCACAAACACCACACCCACCCTGGGACTTCACTGCAGAGCAGGCAAGGTGCTGCAGTGGAGCCTGAGAAAGACAGTAAGGCAGAGAGCGTGTGTGACCTGTGCATGCATGTAGAGTTGCAGTGTAACCGTGTTCCTGTGTGTTTGCATGGAACTGACAAGAAACAAGTGTAAAGGATGAAAAAATGCTGTTCGTAAAATACACCATGTGTCACATTCTGCTCCTTCAGATTCCTTCTGTCTTTCTCTAATGTTCCTCTACTCATGTTATTGATCACACACACACACACACACACACACACACACACACACACACACACACACACACACACACACACACACACACACATGTTTGTTTTTCTATACCGGTGGGGACTTACCATTGACTCCCATTCATATCTAACTCCTAACCCTTACCCTAACCCTAACCTTAACCATCACCAAATCGATGCCTAACCCTAAACAAACGTTTCTGCACTTTTACATTTTTTATTAACAACAATATGGCCAAGAAAACGGTGTTGCCACCTGTGGGGACCTCATTTTAGGTCCCCACCGTAAGACAAGTCCCCACCTTTATAGCAAATAGTCAGGTCAAAGTCCCCACCGGTATAGCAGAAACAAGTACACACACACACACACACACACACACACACACACACACACACACACACACACCAGTGCACAGGTCACAAGACACCGAATGTAGCACTGTAGTGGTTCTCACACTTGAACATACTTCTTACATTACAAACATCGTCTCATCGGTCTGTCAAATAAAATCTGTGATGACACACAACCCGAGTACCAATAAAGCCACTTTTGAACAATACACTGTAAACCCAGCGCTGACCTGCTGTTTGACAATGGAATATAAGGTAGATGTGTTGTATATCTGGATATCGCCATACATTTGGGTGACATTTTGAAATGGATAAACAACCTAATGTGTCTTCATAAGGCTTCAGTGCCCCCTGTCATCGATCCTTCAAGCTTTCAACTCTACTGTTCTTTCAAATGATATTCCCTCCTTTATTGTTTTTATGATGATGGTGGAAAGTCCAAGTTCCCCATAGGTGTTCAGCTGGGCTGGAATCTGGTGACTGTGAAAGAGATAGCTAATGACTGACATCATTTTCATCCAGCTACTCAGTGACCCCTCGTGCCCTGTGGATGGGGACATTGTCAGCCTGAAAGAGACCACTCCCATCAGAATAGAAATGTTTCATCACGGGTCAAAGGTGATCTCTCAGTCCATCGTTGTATTGATTTGTAGTGATTCTTCCCTCTAATGGAACAATTGGATCCAAACCATGAAGCAAAATGCTCCCCAAAGCATAACGGAGCCAATGGATCTCAGCCACCATTGCTAGAGGTTCAGGTTTTCCTTCAATTTGTCACTCATCTACATTTCTTTATTCTGGCTTAGATGTTCTTTAAAAGAACACTGGAGAACAGAGAGCATCCTCGTTTTCCTTTAACATTCTCACTGGACTCACTGGATGTAGACTACAGGTTTGGCTACACATTTCACATGGCCTCCTGTTCTACTATTGATGTATAATTGTTTTCTCAATCCCTTTCACTATGGGAACAAGTCCCCCACCACTGTTTTGCATGGACACTGTTGCTACAACTGTGATGATTTAGAGAAATACAAACAATCCAGAACTTTTTTTTTCCTCCTAAAGAGGTGCAGCCAGACTATTCTGAACAGCATCACTGCTAGAGAATAGTCTGGCTATAAGGGACGATGTTCTTACTTCTTATTTCCAGCACATTTTGTGTATACCTATGCACATCTAGGTACTCATTATTTGCTGTTCACGCACATGGCACTGAATAATTTGTGTAAAACTGTAGACACTGGATAGAGGTCTTTTCACGAAGGTGTTTTTAGATTAAGACAATCATAAAGACCATCTTTAAAACATCCCAAATCTAAATAAAAGATTTTTCCTAACTCTAACCCTAAATGCCAATTCCTGGTTTTGCCCAGGGGCAGCTGCTGACTTACCTCTGCCCTGCACCATAGTCAGTTTATAAAAGATGGACATAGCTACCTAATGGTAGGTTTACTATCATTTCGAGTTTGGCATTTTGCTGTCACCATCTTGGTCTTTAGAAAACTGATGTAAGGGGAGGATCTGAATGAAAACTCAAGAAAACTATGCATGGTGATAGAGTGGAAACCTGTCTATTTTAAAGTCGCTACTGGCTTTAAGAAATCCTGCTTTGTTGCTTATTTTGCCCAAAATTAAACTGTAATTTGCAAAATGAACATAATAATGTATTGACTGAGAAATGAAACTAACAACTAAGTCCATAAACTTAATAGGATTTTTTTTTTTGCTAAAGTAACAAATCAAGTGAGAAATAGGATCAATTTGTCATAAACTTTACATAGACTTATTTTTCAGCCAGAGCTGTGTCTTCCTGCTGCCTGCTACAAAGAATGAAGGTTTAATGTGCTTCTGCACTGACTTCACCTTTTAGTCCTGGAAGCGACGTCCATCTGATATTTAGTCGGTGTTCCAAATGCACAACAATCTGAGGTTTATATCCAGCACTGACAAATTCTGACTGAAAAACGGAAATCATGAACTGGCCTTCAAGATGTTTGTACAACTCCCTTGAGTTTTTTTGTTTGTTTATTATTAAGTCTGTACAACGTCTTTGTAATACATGAGTCTGTTCTAAACAGAAATAATGAATCACACTTAGTAGTTTTCTGAAGAGCTACACACTGAAATTATTTCTTGAGAAACACCAGTCGCATGCAGCTTCCTGAAGTCTTGTCCTCTAGGTTGCAAGGTTTGCTCCCAGAGTTATAGAGAGACATAAATTTTTCTATAGAAGGACTGGTCATATCTGGCAACCCACACTAAAGACAGAGATAGAAAGGATACACCGTTAAGATGAAAGTGATCCTCTGATTCTGTTCCATATGGGCTGGGATTATTCAGGGCTAATTTGACGACTTTATGGGCACTGGTTCAAAGTCTGATTTATCAAAACTGAAGTACGTATTGTGGGAAACTTAAAAATCAAGACTTGAAAGAGGTGGAGCATCAAAGAGAGAGAAGAACTTGGAATTAAAGTAGATGTTGATAAGATGAGTGATCAGACGATAAGAAAGGATGCATAAGGCAAACAAACAAACGTACCACTAAGTAATGTGTATTGTTAATGCAGCTGATCTTTGACCTCCAGGCTGCATCACATCAATATTCAGCTCTGCAGTGCAGGTTGTTAGTTTGATTACTCCACATAAACCTCCGATATGAACAGTGCCTTCATCTCTGTGGCTTACATGTAAACACACACACACACACACACACACACACACACACACACACACACACACACACACACACACACACACACACACACACACACACACACCACTGCAAGGATTAATGGCCCTTCATCCACTCTCCCATCATTATCTGCACTCAGCAGCAGCAGCATCATCCATCACTGCTGGACAGCCTGCAGCGCCATCTGCCTGTCACACAGCACTAATACAACACTCCTCTCTGCTGTTGTTGCTCATGTTCAGGCCGTGTGTCTGTGCAGCATGAAGTCTGTCAGGAATGAAGCTGAGCTGCTGTTCGACGCCCTGCAGCCAACAGGGGGCCTTTAAACAGAGAAATATGACCTTATCCTGTGTTTTTACAGCATTTTACAAAACAAAGCCTGATGAATGGATGAAGCTGCATGTTTTACACATCTCAACATCTTATAATAACTCATATTAGCTCAACAATGATTAAAAAAAGGGACTTTTTCTTTGACACATTCATTGTCTCAAGAGGATGTATTCTATTTAATGTGGTGCAGTTTACAGTTTACTTGTGTTATTTTCTCTCTTTAGTTTATTATTTTTTACACTATTAACATGTTGTGTTTTCATGTGCTCGAATAAAATAAAATGAGTAAAATATGCAGTCTGTCAGTGACATGGGTTCAGACTGTTTGGGCTTCACATGTAACAACAAACGCCTTCTGTGTCAAACCAGACCACGATCTTTCCGGTGGTGCATACGGCTATAAAATATAGACTGTAGGTGCTACAAGTAAGTGTTGTCCTGCAAACATATGGTGGTTTGCTGTAGCCAGTCTAATGTATATTCTGTCGCTTCTCGGAGGCCTTTATTCTGTTACTCTAGCTAATTTCTTAGCTTGTTCTTGTCTTGTATTACTGGTACCTTAAACAACATGCTGGTGCAGTCTTTACACAGCTGTTGAAGCTGGAACAGAAATGTGTACATAGAAACATAAAAATATGCAGCTTCATTTGACTTATATGTGATACTATCTGTTCATTTTCTTCCTTTTAAATTGTTGTTTATCATTTTATAGCTGTACTTTTCTGCATTTTGTTTTAAAATCTATTTTATTTGACCTATTTCATTCTCTTCTTTTTCTCCTCCTCTCTCCTGCTGAACATCCTGCCACCCTCTACGTGATTTTCCTGCACACTGACTCCCACACTGAGCCAAATTAACAGCGGGAAGAATTCGGACAGTCTGACTGTACAGACTGTTGGCTGTCAGACCTGCTGACCAAATCCAGGGTCTACCAGCTAGGTGAGGAGCCACCATGTGTTGCAGCAGCTCACAGTCTCTCTGTTATACTTGCTCAACATGAGCTGTAATAGCTCACATTTAAAATGACTGCCTCCAATCATCCTTGTGTGTCCTGCTGACTACCAAAAAAATCCATGATTCCAATCTCCTGTTCCACCACATCCCAAAGGTTCTACTGGACTGAGATCTGGTGACTGTTGAGGATATTGGAGTGCAGTGAACTCATTATCATGTTAAAAAAAACAGTTTGAGATGATTTGAGCTTCATGACATGGAGTATTATCTTGCTGGAAGTAACATCAGAAGATGGTCCACTGTGGTCATAAAGGGATGGACGTGGTTAGCAACAATACTCAGGTAGGCTGTGGAGTTTAAACCGTGGTCAGTTGGTATTGAGGGGCCCAAAATGTGCCAAGAAAATATCCCTCACACCATTACACCACCAGCAGCAGCTCCCTGAACCGTTGATACAAGGCAGCATGGATCAATGCTTCAATGATGTTTTCGCTAATTTCTGATCATCTGAACGTTGCAATGGAGACTCATCAGACCAGACAGCGTTTTCTTTTATTGTCCAGTTTTGGTGAGCCTGTGAGAACTGTGGCCTCAGTTTCCTGTTCTTAGCTGACAGGAGTGACACCTGGTGTGGTCTTCTGCTGCTGTAGAACATCTTCTTCAAGGTTGGACGTGATGTTTGTTCAGAGACGGTGTTCTGCATTCCTTGGTTGTAGCAAATGATTGAGTGATCTTTCTCTCATCTCCAACCAGTCTGCCCATTCTCCTCTGACCTCTCACATCAACAAGGTATCCACACAACTGCTGTCACTGGATATTTTCTCTTTTTGGACCATTCTCTGTAAGCCCTAGAGATGATTGTGTGTGAAAATCCCAGTAGATCAGCAGGTTCTGAAATACTGAGAGCAGCCCATCTGGCACCAACAACCATGCCACATTCAAAGTCACTTAAATCCCCTTTCTTTCCCATTCTGATGCTCGGTTTGAACTTCAGCAAGTTGTCTTGACCACGTCCACATACCTAAATGCATTAAGTTGCAGCCGTGTGATTGGCTGATTGGCTATTTCCGTTAACAAGCAATTGAACAGGTGTACCAAATAAAGTGGCTGGTGAATGTATATCAACTGGTGTCAGGCACATTTAGTGGTTTTCAGTTCTGTGAAGTTTCTCTCAGACTAAAGTTCTTCCTCATATCTGCCTGGAACTGTGAGCTGAAGTCAACAATAAGACAGAGAACCATCGTGACAACGTGACAGTACTCTGACAGAGGATTTAATAAACTTGTTCTTAAGTGAATCGTCATCATCAGATATCTGGGAGAGAGCCAGCTGGAACTGCTTCTCTGATGAACAACTCATTAGATGTGAGCTGCAAGATAGATACTGGTGACAAGAACCCAGTATTTTACCTGAAACGGCGTCATTTTATTTATCTAAAGTGAATGCTTCTCAGTAGTTTCTGTTTTTAACTCTCCTGCTTTACTAATGAGCAGTATCGGCTTCTTCATATTTTGGACATGCTTGCTTGATCAGATCCACAGACCTTCCTCGAAGCAAATCTTTTGACTTGTCATAGCAGGAAATGTACATTTTCAGCTAATGACTTTAATGAAGCCGTCAGTTACTGTAATTACTGCAACAGAAGGCAGTAATTATTGTTATTAGTTACACCTGTGTTTTCCCAGGCTTCATGTGTCAAATCTATGTTTTACTTAGTCATTTTAAGCATTCAGAACTGATTATTTTCACATATCTGTTTATTTCTTCTGAGGGAATCCATATTTCTAAACTTACATCTGAAGTTTATTGGTCTTTTTTTCTTAATAAATTGCTTTGATCTCGAATTATTGTTCCACTTAAATGCCAATTTATAAAACTGATCATGATATATATGTATATGATGTTAGAGTGCTGTTTCTTAAGCTGGACCTGAGTTGGATTTTGTCTTGTGGCCACAGTGTGTTCTTTCTGGTGGTTGGTTTGTGTCACCGTACTCAGAAAGGAAGTCAGCATTCTGTCAACAATAGAGGAGTTTAAGGAATGCTTCAGAGTGCAGTAGGACTGCATGTCTATAAAGATGTCCGCTTGCTAGAGACATATTTAAAACAGACAAATGATTACAATTGTCTGTTTTAACTATACAGAGGCTGAGGTATAGTTACTTTTAGGCTCTCTATGAGGAGGCTGTATTCTCTAGAAAAACAACAGTTAGTGGTGGTTTCCATTAACCTGACAGGAACTCTTGTGATGGCTGCTGTCTGTCAGGAGCAAACACAGAAGCAGGGTGGTGATGATGGCCCACAGGCAGCCGGTTAGGGTGGACACATGGACTGACAAAGCAGACTTTGACATGAGAGACTACTGTGTTTTTCCTGCACACTGACAGGCAGCATTTGTTCTGAAAAACATGACCAGGTTCATTCTCTGTAAACTTGAAAAAAACTATCTTTTAGCTACTGCAGTGATATTCCTGTCCACCTCTCTTTTTGCTCTGTTTTTAGTCTCCACCAACTAATGAGGATAATATCTGGAATTTTTCAACCGTGATCACCAGCAAATCTCTACTTGTCTGTTTGCAGTTTGCTGCTGGTTTGGTGCATAGTGGATGTTTTAGAGCTTATCTTCTGAAATTCAGCTCAAAATCATCTCAGTGAGAACGAAGGAAAACAGTAATGATCGATGGTAAACCCTCTGGAAGCCACTCTGTATCATTCAACAGAAAAATCTGCAAAATGTGTTACATACTAGCACATTATTTTTTTTCAAAAATCAGCAAAAAGCGATGTTCAGTCATCAAACTGCACATTGTACAGTCTGTGGGACACATCAAGGGGGCAGTGTCCAGTGTTTATGATGCAAAGGAACATTTTAAAATGTTCAAACGCACTAGAGGAATGAACTCAGCCACATCCTAAAACCAGTTCTCTCATTAAACAAACAAATCTGTTCAAAATTACACAACCAATGCATGTACCTAATTTTAGGAATACATCCACAGTATTACTTGAAATCACAGTAGAATTTAACAATTTCATGTATTAAATAAAAATAAATATTTGTTAAATATCATACATTTGTGAACATATTTTAGCAGTCCTTTTATGTGAAAAAAAAAGTTCATTCAAGCTTCCTCATAATGGAAATTGTGCAGCTAAGTATAGTTACAGTTGTTTCCTGTTTTTTAACATTGGGTGTGTAAATTCCTGCCAGGTTCTAGTCATTATATTGATATTTTTCTGGGTTTCAAAAATACAGATAAAAATCTGCAAACTAAAACGAGAAAGTTCCATAGAATTACATATTTTATTTATTTATATATTTAGTGTTATTATTGTTATTATTTAACAGTACAAGGCAATAGCATATATAGCATCAGATTGGGAAAGCCTTTGATGGAGTTTTGAGGAGCAATGACCAAATAATTTGGTTTTAGTTTAGAAGATCTCTTGTCCACACCTGATAAATGTCGTTCAGACTGTTTGGATTTATTGTGAAGATCCAGTCCAGTCCTAGATGACCCTAAAGACATCACCGGGGTTACACTAAGAAAATACAAATTTCACTGTTTTCACATTTAAACTGATTGTTTTTATGCCAAAATATATTCAGTGCAGCTTTAATAGACCCCACGTCATTTCTTAATGTAAAAGCACAAATTCTTCACATGAAAGTTGTAGTCTATAAAAACCGACAATGTGTATTTTTATTTTTTAATGCCTTTGTTCCTTTACAAGGGTGGAAAACAAAACTCAGCTGTTGAGATGTGAAGCTGAATCAGGTAACCCTGTGATATTAAAATGCCACAGACGAATTTATGGTTCTCATCATCGGTGCTCATAAAGCGGAGGGTTATTATGGGCTGAGCGGAGGAGGAGCGGGTGGGGCCTGGCTGGGAACAGAGGCAGACTGTGGTCACTGACCGGAGACTCCACTGGCTTTTATTCTACTCAAATCAGACCGCATGTGTCTGACCCAGGGGTCCGCCTGCTGCCGGGAGCCAACTGCACTCATTTCCCCGATATCTGACAGATGGATGCGGTGCTGTCGTAGGGGAGGAGGATGAAAAAATCGCCCGATATGTTTTTTTGGCATTTTCGCTCATAGCCTATTTATGGGAGGCAGCAGCGGCTTGGCCCTTTCTTTATTATAGGAACGAGATCTCCGCGGTTAGCTATGTGAAGAGCAGATCGCCTATCCTCATTTCGTGATCCTGACGAATAATTATGAACAACGCTCAAGATATGTCGCCCGATTTCGTGTTGATGCGCCTGGTTTCCGCGGCCGAAGATGACCGCTTGGACGCAGAAAACGGGAATCTGCCACCGGGAGGAGTGGTGGCAGGGCTGGGGAAGGAGGTCCTGGCTCACAGCGGCGTTAAAGCGGGTTTGGAGATCAGCCGAGATCCGACGGCGGGCCTCGAGCATCCCAGCAGCCACCTGAACAAAGCCCAGCCGAGCAGCGAGGGCACGACTGCACCTGACACCGGGGTGACGGAGAGCCGAGCCCCGCTGTCTGCGCCTCCCCCGCCGCAGAGCTCCATGGAGGCCCAGGGCTTCGACTTCGCTCCCAACCCCGGCCTACGGCCTCAGCTGCTTGTCTTCTCCAATATAATGCGGAACGGAGAGGGGATTTTAGAATTAGACCGTCGGAATCAGCCGAGGGATGTTCTGGAGCAGAGCCCGGGCTCTGGCTGCTCCGGCCCAGCTGTCAATAACAACAGCCTGAGTCCCGGAGACGTCCAGCAGCAGCAGAACCTGCTGGACCGGGCATGGGGAGCGCATCCGCCAGTCTCTGTATCTGCAGAGATGCAGGGAGCTGCGGAGCTGTGCCGCCGGCATCGACTCATCAGCACCCCGCCCGAGTGGCCCGTATTGTCGGAGAGATCCAACCCTCTCACCGTGATCGACTCGAAATGGGGATGCACCACTAGGGACAGAGAGGGAGCCGTGTTCGAGCTGGCCCGGCGGTTCGGAGAGCTCGGGGTTGGCGCGGTCCCTAAGATGCTGTTCAAAGCAGGGGAGCTCCCGCAGTGTTCGTGTCAGGGTGCACACGGGCCGGGAGGAGGGGGAGTCGAGCCCGGTGATGACCCGACAGAGACTAGCGACGCTTTGTTGGTGCTGGAAGGGCTGGGGAGCGGGGACGTGGACGGCCTGGGCATGGATGAGTGCCTGGAGGACGACACGGACGACGAGAACGGACGCCGCGAGTTTTTACTCAACAGGAAAAGAGAAATAGTTCAGAAAATGTCGGGAGCTTTCTCCATCAGCAGTTTCCAGGTGGAGCTGAGGAGGCAGGTGGAGGAGATGGCCCCGGCGGCGACCGAGGCGACGGCAGCGGCGCACCTTGGCGCGCAGGTGTGCAGCCTCCACGGGAATCTCTCCAGCCGGCTGTCGCAGGTAAGCTCTGGGAATGCAGAGGTTGTCAGTCACGTTTCAGTCAAGTCACCGTCGCCTACGCCGGTCCAGAGCTCACCCTGGGCCACGAGTCCAAACCCGAGCCAGGCGTCGACACCCAGAAGGCGGCCGGAGCGGTGCGCCAGTGCGCCGCGGACTCCCACAGGCCGGGCCGCGAGTGGAGAAAAGACGCTCAAAGTTCCAGGAAAGTCCAAAAAGGGCTCGTTAAAGATCCGACTGAGTAAACTGTTCCGGACTAAAAGCTGCAGCGGCTCCAGTCACCTCCTGGACAAGAGGCCCTCGGTGACATATTCAGTGTCTTCTGCCGGGAGTCTGGTGGACATGGCGAGTTCAGCCGGAGCTGAGCAGGATGCAGACAGGTGAGAAGCCGTGCACACACCAGGACTAGTGGCAAATAATAGATAGTCTTTCCCTTTCATATTAAGAGGAGTTTGGCTTCTGCAGCACGGAGAACCAGGGGAGAACAAGGACAAAGTCTCTGCAAAGTTTCCAGAAAGGTCGAATGTCTTATAATCTCAATATAAAAATATCCTTCAAATCACTTTTATCTTTCCTTCTACATGCTTGTAATCAAGATCAGTACTTGCGAATGAAGCCAAATCTTCAAAAATGAATGCTTTACAAGAGCTAGGCCGGGAACTTTAAGGACAAAAAACGGTTAGTCCACATTCACTTTTTTTAAAAAAAGTCAGACATTTAGAATCCAGTCACTGTTTTGTGCTCGGATGAAGACTCATTCAAAGTCCAGACATGTGAATTCCTTTCCAAATTTTTGCCACTCTGCCATCGACTTCTAACTGTGGTTGTGAGCAGGACAATCAGAGTTTTCTAGAGGCTTGAATTAAGTCTTTCAGCTGGCAGCTTTCTCTTTCACAACTTTTTGGCGCTGCATGTTATTAGATGCAGAGATTTTTCAAACCTTTGTGCCTTGTCACCCTCTATCCTCCTCACTGCTTAGTCATTATTCACAGCAGCACACTGAAGGAAGCGTATGATTAAAAAAACATAGCTTCAGAAATCCTGAGTGCCAGACCTAAGAGCATCAAACAGAAAAAGTTGAAAAAATAGAAAAGAAAGAGGGAAAGCTGCAGGACCTGAAACTGCACACACCATCACACTTTAAATAGCAGCGATTCTCTGAACCTCTCCAGCTGCTCTTCTAATAATTCTTCTGCACTCTAACTCTCCTCTCATGTACTTCTTCTTCTGTTCTGCAGCCACAGCCAGCCCAGACTGACCAGGGCCCACAGTGCCTTCTCCCCTGCCTCCCTCTCTGCCTCCCTCTCTACTTTCACTGGTAAGAGCTGCTTTGGCTGTGACACTGTTTCCCTCAGAAACTCTCCAGAAATGTTCATTTAATAATCAGATTACAGTATCATCTGTCATCAATCATCCGTCTGACAATATTCCCGTCAAATTTCTGGAATATGCGGATTTGTTTTCCAATTAATGGTCACAAATGATCACAAATGTGGGGCTGCAAGTTACTGTTATACAGCTGTGGAAATAGCAGGAGTCAGTCAGATCTAAAGGTATAAAGTTACACTCTATCTATAGGGAAGTTTGTTTCCCATACCCAACAGAGGACAAAAAAAGGTGCCGTGTCAATTATTCATGGTTTTGTGTAGCTATTCCACTAATGAGGCACTTCAAGGCCCCTTCAGGAGACAGGATGAGGCCTCCGGTGCTCTCCAAGGCGTCAGGGTCGAGCCGGCCTCCTCAACACAAACAGGAGTGAATGAGAGACAAACCTTCACAGGAGAGAACACACAAACATGCAACAGAATAACATGCTAAGTGAAACCAGTAAAATGTTGAATTTCCATCACATCACAGTGGTATTTTAAAAAAAACTCCAATTAATTAATCAGTTAATGAATTTAATGTGGTTCAGATTTAGAGATATCATGATTCTTCATATTTGAGGGAGTTAGAAGAAGAGGGGTCTGACCCACAAAACATCCAAACTGAGTTTCTTAAATTTTTTGCAGTATTGTGGTCTACATTTTAGTGACAAAATGGTCTAGCCCACAACCCAAATATAACGTTACAGTGGAATGTTAGACTATTCCTGAAAACACAAAACTTTGAACCCATTTTTCTTAAAAACTACAGAAAGTGGGTTAGACCACTCTGCTTCCAAACACTGAAATATTATGAGAAATATATATAAGTGTGTGTGTGTGTTCATTTGCCTTAAGACAAGCAGGAACCCTCCCATTCAGACACAAAAGTGGGTCTGCAGACACCTGCTGACCTCTCGACTGTATTTCTGGTTAATTCAATGTTATCCTCATTGCAAAAAACTGCTTTTCTTTCAAAAATAAGGGCATTTGTAAGTGACCCCAAACTTTTCAACAGTAATATATCTTGTGTAATGAAAAAATACAGGAAGCAGCAAGGTTGTGGTGATTTAATGGGTGAATGCATCCACATTAAAAAAAAACAAAGAAAAAGCTACATTTTTAAAAGCAGAATAAAACTGTCTTTGTCATGTGGTTTAACAGGGGCAAAGACATCCACAAATCCAAAAAGAGGTTTATGGTGCTGATTTAAATGGTCAAAGAAGGCAACAAACGCACAAGCCTTCTAACAGAGTCCTGTTTCTGGTCAACATCATCCTCTGAAGCCGAAATATTTCCGTACCACGGAAGTTGTGTCGCTTTTTGCAACCAAATCCTTCTTTTCAATGTATCTCTATGGTTTCATGTTCATTTTGCTGTTCACACATCAACAAACTCTGTGTCTTATAAATAAAGTTAGAATTAGAACTCAGTGTATCCAGGAGCCCCTAAATTGTAGTAAATGATGTTCTTCTCATGTCGATCTGTCATGGAAAATAAGAACCATGTGAGTTTTCTCTTAGTGTCTAGCAGCAACCCCCCCCCCCCCCCCCCCCCCAAAAAAAAAAAAAAAAAAAAACAGCAAACATTGTGATTTGATGTGTTTGACTTCATTTGTCTTACTGTACGTTAGAGTCTGTGATGAGACTATTGCACACATCATAGTGTTGATTCTAAATCAGTTTGCTGTGAAGCCCTAATAGAAACTGAAAAAGGTCAAACTAACCTGTGTTGCTGTATAACTAATGTTTTAAATATACTTTATACAAATATCACTGTTATCATTAACTGAAAATATGATTGTAAAGTATGAGGTGCCGTGCTCCACTGTTTTACTACATTAAATATTGATACTATTGGACCTAAAAACTATTCAAAGAAATGAAACATATTTACCTAGAAACGTTTTCTTAACCCTTATGTTGTCTTAGGGTCAAAATGACTCGGTCACTACGTTTAATAACAGAGAAAACCCCCAAATGACCTTTTTTCAACTTGAAATTCAATGATTTCTCCTCAAGTGATCCCAACATTAGAAAAATTGAAATGTTGTCTTTGTTTATATTTTCATCAAAGCTGTACATCACCAGGGTACAGAGACCGTCTTAGGGTCATTTTTGACCCAGCAGTTAAAATTACAGTCACAGTGGACAAAACACATCCGCATCACACACACACCTCTAAAACCACAGACACACACACACACACACACACATACGTGCACACACACACACACACTGAGAGATTGAGATCATGTGTTCTTCTGATTGATCTCAGAAAAATGTCAGCTTTCATATGCACTGTTGTTTCACTTCAAAAAATGCATTCAAAGATACTTTCTGCACATTTCTGGTCCTGTGTTACGATATAGAAGGACTATCCACTGCTAAACAAACCATGTTTACACCTTTAGCAGCAATAATAGTGATAAAAAGCCTCTACTTTAGGAAAGAAAACAGTTATAACATGTGAGATGCAATAAAAACGAGTGGTGTCCACTAATTAAATGCAGTCCTTCTGCGCTCTGAAGAGGGAAAACCCAGACATTCACAAAGTGTGTGATGCACAACAGGTTGGTTCTTCATATAAAATAGATTTTGGATTGCAAATTAATTTAACTGCTTTATTTTAGAGGCTCATTGGAGGCGAGTCATTTTTGACCTTTAGGACAAGGGGAGTGTACATGATGGTAAGACAACATGAGGGTTTAATGCAGCTTTAAGGTACTTCAGTATTTCCTTTTTCTGCTGCTTTTCTTCTGCTCATTTTAGATTCATCGGACAGCCGCTGAGTTGCATTTAAAAGTCCCATCGTCCACCCACACCTCCAGTTTTGTCTGATCAGAACTCCTCATCAGAATTTATGGACAGACTAGATTTCCCCGCTACTGTTTTTGCACCTGTGAGGGTGAGAAAAGTTGCGCTTCATTTTTGCCCAGGGTTTGGTGATGACCCATAATTTACAGCCCAGCTCCACCTACCATTCACCTGAGCAGAGGGGTAATTTGTCAGAATGAATGATAACATGTGTGTACATGCTGGGCCTGCAACGTTTTAAGATTCATCATGTGAATTACAGCAAATTATTATTCACATCACTCAAACCAGGGAATAATATAAAGCAGAGATGCCCTTTGCTACAGGATTTCTGTAAAATTGGGATTCATTTAAACAAATGGGAACTTTTCATTCAGTGAGACAGAGTCTGTCTCTTATTTGCACCTTGTAATTACCCCTCAGAGTTGAAAATGATGGGTTGCATGATAACATTTACAGGTTTCGTGATGCTGAAACATGTCAGTGTTCAAAGCAAAGATAACAGAGCTGCTGTGTTTGGAAGGATGGGCTACACTCGAGGTTGGACTATCAGCTATAGAGGGGACAGCTCAGGGGCCCAGTGTTCACTCCATGTCATCTCATTTGATTAATCAGCAATTGGTTTGTAAATTTACACCACCAAAGTAGATATTTCTGTCATTATTCTGCGTATACATTTATTAAGAGAAAAACAGTTCTTTCCTTTCTCTTTTCCACTTTAACTCCGGATAGTGGGTTGGTTTCCAGTGTTAGTGTCATGTTAATATTGTCTGCTAAATATGACCTTGCTACACAACTGAACTGAATTCCAAGATGTGCTTTGAGGGAATCCTAGTTTCTGCGAAGTGTTTGCTAAGTTTTACAAATAGGTTGTATAATAACTACAGTGTCTGGAAACAGAGTGTTCTCACCCACTTTCTGTAGTTGTTGAGAAAAATGAGTTAAAAGTTTTGTGTTTTCCAGAATGGTCTAACATTCCAAGCTCCACTGTAATGTTACATCTAGGCTGTGGGTTAGACCACTTTGTCACTAAAATCTAGACCATAAAATGTTTCAGAAAATATATGAAACTCAGCTCATATTTGTTGTTGAGGGTCGGACCACTCTGCCATTTATTTACTGCTTTGTTGTCAGTACTTTCAGCCAAAATAATTACATATTAAGAGGGACCTGTTACCCTGGTAACCCAGAAAATGAAGGAGACGCTTCAAGCATGTCTTGAAGGGATCATATTTTAACTCAACCTGCGACATTTTCCTAAACCTGATAAAGTAATTTTGGTGACTGAGCAACTGAAAATGAACCTTAAGTCCAAGTATAGTCTCTTGGGTGAAACTCTTGTTGCTGACTTCATGCCTCAATCCTCTCCTCCTTCCTCCTGATGTGGACTTTGTGGCTCTTTCAAACTGAAAGACTTTCCAAAAATACGCTTGTTTCAGATCTTTTCTTTTTCAAAATGTAAATGCAGTTTAGTTTCACAGATTTGTATTTTCTGGAAGAGAGAGTTTGCCACATATAGCAGTGATCAGTACACGCCCAGCAGTGCAGTTTTTGGGACATTAGTCTGACTATGGTTTCACTAAAATGTAAGGTTTCCACATATAAAAAAGTTTTATTTCTGCCCAAGAACTGACTGTGAGAACCCAAGATTAGCACAAAAATGAGTACAAAATTACTAGAATAAAGTCTGGGAATGCTAGCAAGGTCTAATTTAATTAGAGCATTTTATATCAGTGTGATATTTCTTCCATTTTTAAAAGCAAACAAAAAACTCTTTTGGTAGCTTCCTTCCCACTAAGTTTGTCTTAATATTTCCCAGACATCGCACTGCACTGAACACAGAGCCAAACAGTTGCCCCCCCTCAAACGACAAATTGTTCCATTATGCACGGGTTTGTAAACTGACGTGCTCTCAGCTTTTCCTAAAGCAGCTGACAATAAACCTTCCTCAGACAGAAATAAGTAGTACACTTGTTGGGAACTATTTTCAGCGGCATTTTAATCCTCATTTAGCTCTGTAGTGACGGTGTGGGGCAGCAGGATGTGACAGTGAGTCGAAATAAGCATGATGTACAGTGATATGAGCTGAGGAGATGAAAGCAGACAGCAAGAATGGCAAGAACCAGGAACTGAATATTTTCAGTTACTCGATCCTTGTATTGAATTTGAAGATGAGGTTTAAGGGCGGACTGCAGAGTGGCTTGATGATTAGCATTTTCTGCATGGAGTTTGCATGTTCTCCCTGTGCATGCATGGGTTTTCTCCAGTTTCCTTCCACAGTCCAAAAATATGCTGAGGTTAATTGGTGTTTCTAAATTGTCTGTAGCTGTGAATGTGAGTGTGATTGTTTGTCTCTACATGTTGCCCTGTGATAGACTGTTACCTGTCCAGGTGTCCCCTGCCTTCACTTCACTCCAGCCCCCTGTGACCCTAATGAGGATTAGATGGTGTATAGATACTGGATGGAGGTTTAAGGGCTGATTCACTGTGGCTTTAGTTGTTGCTAAAGAATCTTTTTCAGCTGTGCAGTCTGCTGTGACTTGTGTTGGATTATTTTTAAGGTACGATATTTCTCCATCAACATCTAATCTATTCTTAAATACAGTGCTTGTTCACAGTCTTGTGCTTCTTTTCCTATTCCTCAGACTTTATGGGCATTTCAACTGGTGGTTAGAGGGAGAAGTTTGAGCTCTACCCACCAACTCTATCAGTAAAAACTAATACAATGCATGTCTGATTTATCATTAAAATGCTCCACATTCAACACTGTAACTGGTGCACCAGAAAACATAAGGCAGGATTCATCACCAAAGACTCGGGGAGGTAAGATGGGGAGAAGGTTTGTAGGCAAAATGATTTCGCTGACTTCAGGAAAACTGGTTCACATTCGGCCTGCGGGGCTCAGAGGTATGTTCTGGTGTACCACATTACTCATAGATTGAATTTTTGCTGAAGATCTTTGGAGTTTAATGAACACATGCTTCACAAGCACCAATTACTCATTACAGCGGCAGCATTTCTCTGTGGCAGCCATAAACTGGGGAGGGTGATGTTGTTTTTTGGGATTTCAAAACAAACAACTCCTGCACATGACATTCTTCTGTTTACTGCCTCATCTAGCATGTGATGTTTCACAACCAAAGAATCAACTGAGAGATGATAGATTTCATGTGGGTGAGTCCAGCTATCTCTGCTTTTTAGGAGACGATGGGGATTTGGCTCTTTGCGTTTGATTTTGTTTCTTTGCCTGCCAGTAACATCCCCAACTGCAGAATTTCACTTTGGTAAACAGTGAATCTGCAGCATCTCAATTATCGGGGATGGGGAGTTCTTCTTTATTGCGGTGATTGAGGCTGATTAGCTGGGTGTAATTTTCCATAAGCATCCTGCCTGGCGCAGCTTTAATGGCACTCTGCAGCACAGACAAACAATCACAGACACACAAACCAGACCTGCTTTCATTTCACTTCTCTCTTTTACTTTTTTCTCACCTTTTCTCTTATCTGCTCCTTCTCTGGCTTCAGGTGAGACTGTTTCTCTGGTGGATGTGGACATTTCGCGACGAGGGGCGAACACGCCTCACCCTCCCACGCCTCCCCCTCCTCCACGCCGAAGTCTCAGTCTTTTAGGTACTTTTTCACTGCCTCTTGTCAGCTTCTCTTCTTCTCTTGTTCATGCAGCAGTAGCACACATATAATGTCCAGGAAGCAGCTGAAACCAAACCTTTAGAAGCTTTTGTTTGCACAGAGCTTTACTGTAGAACGCCGAAGTTGAGATGAAAAGCAGTTTCTCTTAATATTTCTGTCTCGCTCAAATGCGTATTAATTTTGTTTTCTGGAAACTCAGACACAGACAAGTTTTTGTAATCTGCTGTAATCTGATTGGAGAAGCTTTGAAAGGTCAGCAGCAAACTGCAGATTTAATTTGAAATCTGGATGCAATGACTCAATCGATAGCAAGACAGCAAAGAAGAACAGTTTTCCTCATTTTACAGACAAACAGTCTGTACTGGGAGAAATAAACAACATTTTATGTTCTTGCTTGGATTTTCAAGGACTTGTTTGTCTGTTCATGCTTTTAATGGTTTGGATTTCTGGTGAGGTAGCAGTTTGTATTAACTCACAAACAACAGTTTCTTCTGCTTCAAGCTGAATATGAAGTTGGGCAGATTTTTTGATTAGATTTTTTGTCACCAAAATACAAAACAAGAGATTCCCAATATATGGTAGAAGAATGAACTCCCACTGAAGCATTTAGAAAACAAAGTGCACATTGTACAGATTGTTCCATATAGAAGCTATATTGGTCAATATCAGGACTGCTTTTACTCCCACTTTTCTTATTTAATAATCATTTTCTGGCCTTTCTTATGCAGTTTTTCCTTCGGACTTTTGCCATTTTCTGACCCACATATACAGCACACTCAGGATTCCTTTTGGTTTGCTTTATGACAAAAGGCTAGCAATGCTTTTTCTTATCGTCCAAAAAAATAAAAAATAATATATATATATATATATATATATATATATATATATATACACACGTGGACAAAATTGTTGGTACCCCTCAGTTAAAGAAGGAAAAACCCACAATTCTCACTGAAATCACTTGAAACTCACAAAAGTAACAATAAATAAAAATTTATTGAAAATTAAATAATCAAAAACAGCCATTACTTTTGAATTGTTGATTAACATAATTATTTTAAAAAACAAACTAATGAAACAGGCCTGGACAAAAATGATGGTACCTCTATAAAAGATTGAAAACTATTTGACCAGAGTGACATGATTAACTCAGGTGTGTCATTTAATTGACATCACAGGTGTTTCCAAACTCATAATCAGTCAGTCTGCCTATTTAAAGGGAGACAAGTAGTCACCCTGCTGTTTGGTGAAAAGGTGTGTACCACACTGAACATGGACAACAGAAAGCGAAGGAGAGAATTGTCCCAGGACATCCGAAAAAAAATGATAGACAAACATCTTAAAGGTAAAGGCTATAAGACCATCTCTAAACAGCTTGAAGTTCCTGTGACAACAGTGGCTCATATTATTCAGAAGTTCAAGACCCACGAGACAGTAGCCAACCTCCCTGGACGTGGCCGCAAGAGGAAAATTGATGACAAATTGAAGAGACGGATCGTTGGAATTGTATCCAAAGAGCCCAGAGCAACCTCCAAAGAAATTAAAGGTGAACTCCAAGGCCAAGGTACATCAGTGTCAGATCGCACCATTCGTCGTTGTTTGAGCCAAAGTGGACTTCATGGGAGACGACCAAGGAGGACACCACTGCTGAAAAAAACTCATAAAAAAGCCAGACTGGAATTTGCAAAAATGCATGTTGACAAGCCACAAAGCTTCTGGGAGAATGTCCTTTGGACAGATGAGACCAAACTGGAGCTTTTTGGTAAGGCACATCAACTCTATGTTCATAGACTCAAAAACCAAGCATACGAAGAAAAGAACACTGTCCCTACGGTGAAACATGGAGGAGGCTCAGTAATGTTTTGGGGCTGCTTTGCTGCATCTGGCACAGGGTGTCTTGAAAGTGTGCAAGGTACGATGAAATCTGAAGACTATCAAGGCATTCTGGAGAGAAATGTGCTGCCGAGTGTCAGAAAGCTTGGTCTCAGTCGCAGGTCATGGGTCTTCCAACAGGACAACGATCCAAAACACACAGCCAAAAACACCCAAGAATGGCTGAGAGAAAAGCGTTGGACTATTCTAAAGTGGCCTTCTATGAGCCCAGATCTGAATCCCATTGAACATATGTGGAAGGAGCTGAAACATGCCATTTGGAGAAGACACCCATCAAACCTGAGACAACTGGAGCTGTTTGCTCATGAGGAGTGGGCCAAAATACCTGTTGACAGCTGCAGAACGCTCATTGACAAATACAGAAATCGTTTAATTGCAGTGATTGCCTCAAAAGGTTGTGCAACAAAATATTAAGTTATGGGTACCATCATTTTTGTCCAGCCCTATTTCATTAGTTTGTTTTTTTAAATAATTATGTTAATCAACAATTCAAAAGTGATGGCTGATTTTGATTATTTAATTTTCAATAAAATTTTATTTATTGTTACTTTTGTGAGTTTCAAGTGATTTCAGTGAGAATTGTGGGTTTTTCCTTCTTTAACTGAGGGGTACCAACAATTTTGTACACGTGTGTGTGTATATATATATATATATATACACTGTCTCATTCAAACAAAGTAGAACCTGTCCTACAACTTTTGACAGGGGGTGTATTTCATCATATGGATGTGATCAGGGAAGGACTCTGGTCATACATGTAAAGTTTCAGGCAGATTGGAGCATGTTCAGGGCATTTACACAGCATTTGAAATTTCATGGCAAAGGATCAAAATTCCAGAGGCCTCCACAGACACGCCCTTTGACTTTAGAAAAAGATTTTAATAACTTTGGATCATTAAGGCCTCCTGTATGTACTGGCCGAATTTGAGGTGAATTGGAGTTTCCCCCTAGGAGGAGTTCGCTCTAGAAAAAAATGAAAAATGGGCAAAATCTGACATTCAATGCAAAATAGCTCACTTCCTGTTGGGTTTAGAATATGGCTGTAATGGACTTTTTTGTTCAGCCTGATGTGCTGCATATGTGTAACAAATTTGGCAGATACACCCCCTGTCAAAAGTTGTAGGACAGGTTCTACTTTATTTGAATGAGAAAGTGTCCTAAAACTTTTGACAGGGGGTGTATATCCAACTTACATATCCAACTTACAAATACATAGTGTCAGTCAGACAGTGCTTTGGGCTACTTTTTTTTAGCTGCAGATTAATCCTCTTCCAGACTTAGGGTTAATGAATATTTCTAGCAGTTGGATGATCTCTAAACATGTTATATGTGTGTGTTCATGGTAACAAAGGAACAAGTCACCCAGTACAACAGTGTAACTCACTAATGTGTTTTAATAGTTTAAATGTGTTTTAATAATCTTTAAACACTTAGTACTTGTTTGTAGAATACATTTATTGCAGGTTTTGCTATGTTCACAGATTATTTAATGATATACGGGCTGCACAGTGGCGTAGTGGTTAGCACTTTCGCCTTGCAGCAAGAAGATTTTTTTCTCTAATAGGATCTTTCTGCATGGAGTTTGCATGTTCTCCCTGTGCATGCATGGGTTTTCTCCGGGTACTCCGGCTTTCTCCCACAGTCCAAAAATATGCTGAGGTTAATTGATTACTCTAAATTGGCAGTAGGTGTGAATGTGAGTGTGATTGTTCGTCTGTATGTGTAGCCCTGTGACAGACTGGTGACCTGTCCAGGGTGTCCCCTGCCTTCACCCGAGTCAGCTGGGATAGACCCCAGCACCCCCCATGACCCTAGTGAGGATAAAGCGGTGTATAGAGAATGGATGGATGGATATACATATTATTTTATCACACAGAACTACACTGAAACTTTCTGTCTGATAGTGTTGAGAAAACCTCCATCCTACCTTTGCTTACTTCCCCCTCTATGTTTATTTTCTTGACGCTGTCTTTGCTCTCCTTTTATTCTACCTGTTCCTCCTTCCGTCTGTGACTCCCATCTTAAATTCATCCTTCCTTCCTTCCTTCCTTCCTTCCTTCCTTCCTTCCTTCCTTCCTTCCTTCCTCTCTCCTTCTTCCAGATGACATAGCCGGGCCTCAGCCTGGACCTTTCCTAGTGAGCGTTATGGGCGCCTCCCTGCAGTCCCTCCCCCTGCCTCTCCCTCCTCCTCCTCCTCCCTCCCACGCCACCATCCAGCACAGTCTCAGCCTCAATGGTAAGGCGTTTCTTGAGGGAAGGGTGTAATGTCACAATTTAGTCTTTTCCTCCAGTTTTTCATTTGAACGAACTACATGGATGTCAGTTACATGAATGTGGCTTCATCTTTCACCTTCAAATCCTCTGATTCAGACGCCTTCCTCCGGGCCCTTCCTCATTCGAACCCATCTCCGGCTGATGCGCCGCTCCCCAGCAGACAGGTTCCTCCCCCCATGCTGTGTGCCCTGAGGCGGTCAGAAGCCAGCAACTTCACTGCCAGTCTGAGAGAGCTGGAGAAGGTAAGTCAGGCTCCCACTGTTGCTTGTTACAAAGTAAAAATCACAACTTATGTTTGTTTGTTTGTTTGTTTTGCCACAAATAGCAATTACAGTAATTCTCATTCCTTCTAAACTCAGAGTATCAGCAGTAGTAAAGCATGGAGCAGGAACCAAGGGTACCTGGGTCATTTCATACCATACTTACTTCTAAACTCCCACTTCATGTCATGAATTTTCTTTAAAAAACTGAAAATGTGTATTAAGTCATGGGACCTTGCACAAACCAAAAGCTCTACTCCAAATACTTTGGCCCTCATTATTCACACTAGTTCCCTCTAAACCTCACCAATCAGTTATTTTTCACTAGATTTGGTTGAAACTTGTCCTGAGCGTCTGCTGAGCCCTATGGGTTATTTCCAACAACACAGTGACCGCTGATTGTTTTACAGAAATCAAATGAACCATCACAAATAACGTACTATCCAAAAAAGATGATGTCCAGTTGTCATCAAATGTTGATTCAGTGGAATAATAATGTAGACCTGTCATTTTCTACACATTATTTAGCAGTCAATAAAACTGTGACTGTCAGAGCTGAATATCCAACATTTTGAGATGTTTTAACTGTATATTTTTGCTACAAGGAATATTTCATTCTAAAATTTTTACCCACTTCAGTAAAGTGTCTTGAGAACTTTAGGATCTAGCTAGGTCTTATGAACTTAACAGCTTCTATATTCAGTTTTTCAAGAAAAATGACATGGCCTGTAGGGTGAGTTGGCACTGAATGACCCACATAGCACAGCATTTGTAGCCTAAGCTAGTTTTCAGTGGCCACCCTTGGATGGCCCCTAATGGAAGAAACTGCACAGTAACTGGTGAAATTGTGCCAGCAAAACAAACTAGATAACTTTGAGTCCATTGTTATGTTGTTATTTCTACTGTAAAATCTTTTTTAAACTGTTGAATTATCCCTTCATTAGTTAAACCCCTGAATTTTTTGACTAAGTGTCCGCTGATTGTTGACTGAACTTGTCACATTGTATTAGATAGAAGGATTGTTAGTCTGCTAGCATGAATTTCCCTGCATGCATTGCATGAAGGTTAAAATTCATCAGAAACCCTTGAGGTTGAGAGGTCTTTGGTCCTTCAGGTCCTGGGTCTCTGTAGCATCTCCATCCTTACCGGTTCTTTTTGGAGCATGTTAGAAATGAGATAAACAGAGAGCGGCAGTACAGTTTCTTCTCACTGGGTATCCTGATGCTCTGTTGGGCTCTGTGGCTACAGTGTGGCTGGTACTGGGGACCCATGAACTGGGAGGATGCAGAGATGAAGCTGAAGGGGAAACCGGATGGCTCCTTCCTGGTCCGCGACAGTTCAGACCCTCGATACATCCTGAGCCTCAGCTTCAGGTCGCAGGGAGTCACACACCACACACGCATGGAGCACTACCGAGGTTAGTCTGGTTTATCCATGCGTTTGACAGTGACAAAGCATCGTGATTACATGTCTGTGTTTTTCTCTGTTGGAAAGCACTGTGGGTCAACGTCTATTTGATAAACGTGACTATAAACAGTGACTTAATTTGATTCTCTGAAAATGTGTTGGAGTTGCAAAAGACCAGTTTTGGAAGGATGAAACTTTCTGGGTCAGTATATAATTGAGGGACTTTTTGTATCATAGTTTACATTTTTGCTGTTTTCAGGCCTAAAATCAACATGGCTGCCTATAACCAACACCACATGACATTTATACAAAAAAGAGTCTTCTAAATATTATATATACAATTGAGTAAAATTGAAAGTTATTTCTAAAGATATTATAATAGACCTGTTGACATGCCATAAATCCACACTTGACTCACAAACTACTTTGTATTAAATAACTCAGAAAGCCTTGGAGTCTTGACAGTCTTTTCTTCAGGAGGAAATGACATCACGTGGAGCAGGTCATGTGATCTGGAATTAACACACTTCCTGGAGAGATGTTTTTGTAATGGGGAACTTACTTGAAAATGATACAATTTTTTGTTTTCCATATAAAATTTGATATATTGCCAAAAAAGAAATAACTGTCATGATTATCTCAACTTAATAAAAAGAACACAATCAAAACCATTTCTGAATAAGCTCATTTTATTATTATTTAGCTCATTAGAAGGTGGTTGTTATTAAATTTGGACGGTTATTTAATTGACATTTTAGTGACATCCAGTCATTTTTTATTAATAAGTGATTGTTTCCATAATAAATAATTATGGCATTTGTAGACATTATCATAGTAAACATAAAGATATTAGCTTTTTTTCACTTTTAATAAAAATTTAATCAAGATATTTCCCACAGACTTCAAAGGTCCCTTAATTATGTATTGACCCTTCTCAATCTAGAGAGCATCACATCACCCAATAGCAGACCATAAGAAAACTAACTGATGTAACTGCAGAGAGAGTGGGAGTGTTGCTCCTAATATTCTCTGATATATCATGTATGTGTTATGATGCTGGAACAAAAAAAGTTTCTAATGCAAAAATCACTGGTCCGGTTCTAAAGTATGTCAGCTTAGACGGTGGGTCACTGAGGACAATTAATAATCACAAGGTTGTGGGTTCAAAACCAGATACATGGAACCTCCTCCTCTGAGATTACTGTTTTGGTGAGATCCCTGATATGCGTGACAGACAGAAACTTAAAGCTGAAGTAGGCAGTTATTTTTAGCTACCACTGGGCAAAAACCCAGAATAACCTTTCAGCATAATAGGATTCAAGAGGACCGAGAGAAAAACTAGATTTCTGCACCTCCACTTGCCTCCATTTTCAGGCTTTACAAAATCTAGCACGAGACAAGAGACAAAGTTTGCGGTGAGAGCCAGATGTTGTGGCTGATTGGGTTTGAGACAGCGAGATTGAAATGAGCTAAAGGTCAGCGGCTTGACTACTTGTGGATGTTTGAAGCCTCTGCTGGCCTGGTGCTGGAGGCTTTAGACAGAGAGGGGATCACTGTAGTTTTAAAGTCTGTTTGTTATTTTCCCCTTTGCTTTGTTTTTGGCTGTTTCCAGAGTTCTGCATACTGTAGCTGAGCTGAACCAGCATTCAGTCATTACAGGTTATGCATTTAAGCATTGGAGTGTGTGCTTTTACTTGGTTTGCATGTTCTGAGAGACAGTCAGCAGGCGACTTTAGATGGGGACTGTAACCTTCTCACCGCATCAAATGTTGGAAACAATGCTGGTATTTTGTGTGTTTTAATGTTGGTAGTGTCTACGGATACGGGTCCGTATCCGTAGCCCACAGGCTACGGGTACGGCACTTTCCATTTGCCAGACAGATACGGACCTGTACGCGAGTCTCGCAAGTCAAGAAGCTGCTAACCACTGCAAACTGTTGAAAGGTAAGCAAAGGTTAAGGTTAGTGTTAGGGTCAGGTTTAGGGTCCGTACCTGTCGTACCGATGCTACGGGTCCGTACAGCTAGCGTCTACCGGGAGTCACGTGACCAGATCTCGCGTATCTGTTTGGCAAATGGCAAGTGCCGTATCCGTAGTCCATAGGCTACGGGTACGGGTCCGTACCTCTAGCAACAACCTTTAATGTTTTTATATTTTGCTGAACAAAGAGAATCCTCTCAATGTCTGACTGGATGGACATGACCTATGTTTGTTTGAGCTAAACTCAGCCCTGCTCAAAGCTGCCTCCAGTGTGGTGATGCTCTGGTTGTTTGTTTGACTGATATGGTTTAATAAAAGGAGTCACATTGTTTATTATCCCATAAACTAAACACAGTCTGCTGTATTTGGTCACGTTTGGACACCCTTAAGATATTACAGTGGTGATACATATGAGCCTTTTCTCGATGATTTTCAGTGTTTATGTATCTAATGGTTCAGCTAGTTTGCCCCCAGGCTGTTAAACGGTGTCGAATATGTGAGAGAATCATTGCATTCATAAACAATTTTAACTGCATCAGTGTATAGACATTTTCTGATGAGGATGATTTTCATAAATTTGGTCATGTGTAAAGTTAAAGACAGATCTGAATGTTGCTTAATACTGATGGTTGGTGACCTATCAGCAGAAACAGTTATGTCAGGATCAGGGGAAGGATTTATCCACAGCCAGATCTCAACACTACATTTGGTAGTACCTTTTTGAAATAGTAAATCCCCGAGTTCTTTATATCTTAGCTTCCAGGTAATTCAAGCAAACAGGGATGCCGGCAGGAAGGTGGGCGGTGGATGCATACAATACTACATAATTAATATTACATATTTTATTTATACGTGCCTTTCAAAACACCCAAGGACACTGTATAAAGTAGACAGCTTAAAACATATTTACATTAACAAAACAAGAAAAGCACTCAGAGAGCACAGCACTCCACCAAGGCTGCTCAGTTGTATCATTTGCGACAAATGAAATCTTAAAAAAATTCATGACAGAAATCACGGCAGCATAGAATGTGGCCATTTATTATCGATGTACTCACAAACAAAATGACCTTGTGTTGAGCACAAGCGTGTGTTATGCATGTCAGTGTCTTTGGGTGCTCTGAAAGGCGTCTATGAATAAAATGTATTATTATTAGTAGTAGTATTATTATTATTAGTAGTAGTAGTAGTATTGTTATGCATGTGTATGTTATGTACGGATACCGAATCAAGTGACCTAAACATGTAGCGGGCGGCGGGAATTGATGGGACTCAGAAACACCCCCACAATTTAATCATTTGTTCCTTGTATCATTTCTGACAGATACACACGTGGACAAAATTGTTGATACCCCTCAGTTAAAGAAGGAAAAACCCACAATTCTCACTGAAATCACTTGAAACTCACAAAAGTAACAATAAATAAAAATTTATTGAAAATTAAATAATCAAAATCAGCCATCACTTTTGAATTGTTGATTAACATAATTATTTAAAAAAAACAAACTAATGAAATAGGGCTGGACAAAAATGATGGTACCCATAACTTAATATTTTGTTGCACAACCTTTTGAGGCAATCACTGCAATTAAACGATTTCTGTATTTGTCAATGAGCGTTCTGCAGCTGTCAACAGGTATTTTGGCCCACTCCTCATGAGCAAACAGCTCCAGTTGTCTCAGGTTTGATGGGTGTCTTCTCCAAATGGCATGTTTCAGCTCCTTCCACATATGTTCAATGGGATTCAGATCTGGGCTCATAGAAGGCCACTTTAGAATAGTCCAACGCTTTTCTCTCAGCCATTCTTGGGTGTTTTTGGCTGTGTGTTTTGGATCGTTGTCCTGTTGGAAGACCCATGACCTGCGACTGAGACCAAGCTTTCTGACACGAGGCAGCACATTTCTCTCCAGAATGCCTTGATAGTCTTCAGATTTCATCGTACCTTGCACACTTTCAGGACACCCTGTGCCAGATGCAGCAAAGCAGCCCCAAAACATTACTGAGCCTCCTCCATGTTTCACCGTAGGGACAGTGTTCTTTTCTTCGTATGCTTGGTTTTTGAGTCTATGAACATAGAGTTGATGTGCCTTACCAAAAAGCTCCAGTCTGGTCTCATCTGTCCAAAGGACATTCTCCCAGAAGCTTTGTGGCTTGTCATCATGCATTTTTGCAAATTCCAGTCTGGCTTTTTTATGAGTTTTTTTCAGCAGTGGTGTCCTCCTTGGTCGTCTCCCATGAAGTCCACTTTGGCTCAAACAACGACAAATGGTGCGATCTGACACTGATGTACCTTGGCCTTGGAGTTCACCTTTAATTTCTTTGGAGGTTGCTCTGGGCTCTTTGGATACAATTCCAACGATCCGTCTCTTCAATTTGTCATCAATTTTCCTCTTGCGGCCACGTCCAGGGAGGTTGGCTACTGTCCCGTGGGTCTTGAACTTCTGAATAATATGAGCCACTGTTGTCACAGGAACTTCAAGCTGTTTAGAGATGGTCTTATAGCCTTTACCTTTAAGATGTTTGTCTATCATTTTTTTCGGATGTCCTGGGACAATTCTCTCCTTCGCTTTCTGTTGTCCATGTTCAGTGTGGTACACACCTTTTCACCAAACAGCAGGGTGACTACTTGTCTCCCTTTAAATAGGCAGACTGACTGATTATGAGTTTGGAAACACCTGTGATGTCAATTAAATGACACACCTGAGTTAATCATGTCACTCTGGTCAAATAGTTTTCAATCTTTTATAGAGGTACCATCATTTTTGTCCAGGCCTGTTTCATTAGTTTGTTTTTTAAAATAATTATGTTAATCAACAATTCAAAAGTGATGGCTGTTTTTGATTATTTAATTTTCAATAAATTTTTATTTATTGTTACTTTTGTGAGTTTCAAGTGATTTCAGTGAGAATTGTGGGTTTTTCCTTCTTTAACTGAGGGGTACCAACAATTTTGTCCACGCGTGTAAGTCCTGATAAGTCCTGACTGATAAGTCAGTGGTGGATTTGTAGAAGGATAGCAATCATGTGATCATCAGCAGGCAGCTGATGTAGTTTTCACTTGTTGTCATGGTTACAATGACGCCACGCCATGATGTGGATCCAGACTATAAGCCGCATCACTGCCAAAATCAACTGGTCCTTGTTTCATTTCTGATCTTGGTAAATGGTTGTATTTATATAGCGCTTTTATCCAAAGCGCTTTACATGATACATCACATTCACCCATTCACACACTGATGGCGGAAGCTGCCATGCAAGGCGCTAACCACGACCCACCAGGAGCAATTAGGGGTTAGGTGTCTCGCTCAGGGACACCTCAATGGGCCGAGGATCAAACCGGCAACCTTCCAGTTACAAGACGGCCGCTCTACCGCCATGCCGCCCCCCCATTTTCTTCCCTGAAAATGTAGTCCAAATCTGGTAGTCCCTTTTTGAGTGATGTGAACAGACAGACAGACAGACAGACAGGCAGGCAGGCAGGCGGACAAGACAGACAGACAGACAGACAAACCAACACCGATCGTCACATAATAAAATTTAAAGATGTAAAAAGTTTAAAAGAAATTTGCAGAGGAATGGAAGTCAGAGTGAGTCTACTTGTTTGAACAGGTGGGTTTTCAGATGGGATTTGAAAATGGTCAGTGTGTGGATGTTTGGGATGTGAGGTGGGAAGGAGTTCCAGAGTCTGGAGTCCATGGTGGTCATAGAGCAGGAGGTATGGTGAGGTTGAAGGAGGAAGATAATGTGAGAGTTTGGCTGGGTGTGCTAATGTGGAGGAGTTCACTGAGGTACACTGTCCCTGTGGATGACTATGTTCACATACACAGTCAGTTTATAACATTATAGAGCACTTACAAAGTGCTTCACAAACATAAAAATAGAAAAGCCAGCATCGGCTAAATGCAGTTAAAAAGTAGAAACTTGTCCTTAAAATTAGTCTCTTTAACACGTTTAGATGTGGTATGGCCAGTCAGGGCCTTTGTAAACAAGGAAAAAGACTTTAAAACCAGTTCTGAACAGTGAGAATGGGCTAAATGTGCTCCTATTTTCAGGTTCAAAGAGAGAGAAACAAACCTTATCAAGGGCCTGTGCATTACCAAATGAGAAGGCAGAAATTATACTGGTCAGTTTACAGTTTGGAGTGCAGACCCTTTTACCACTTTCCATTTATTTTTTGCTTTTATTCATTCCATTTCCCCCCCTTGTTTTTACTGTTTGTTTGTTCTTGTTTTGTTGTTTTTTTTTTACTTCAGCCTTGCTCTCATTGCTGGTGAACAGTTGAAATGAAGATCAAAAGTGCACAAGAAAGGAAATAGCTGAACATTTCTGTTTAAAAAAAGAAAACATAAGTTTGAGGTTAATAAAAAGGAATATCTATGAATATTCCTTATTCATACTTTTTGAATCAATAAATGAAATAAATGATCTAATCCGGGGGATGCTCCTCAGTTTACAGATAGTAAATTTACTACAATGTTCTGAGGAAGTCAGGTTTGAGTTACAATCTGCATGACAGTAATGGAGCCTTTCAGATGTGCAGATGACAAAATTACATCATACTAATGCTCAATTCAACAATCACCACAGCCTCATGTCAGATCCTTACCCTAAAACAAAAGATCACAAGAAATACTCTTCATTTTTCCCAGGTGTCCTCACTTTCAATCCAAAATGCCACACTGGTCCCCACAGAGACAGAAAGATAGAGCCCTTACAGAAACCCACTCACACAGCTCCATATGCTGGTCATCCAACACTTCAGGCATGCAACATTGACACGCAACACATGTATGAGCACACATTACTACTTTAAGTCATATAAGACCGTTCCTGCACAAATACAAGCTGACTGTATACCACATACACAATCATCCATAATATACGAGTCTGTCCACCTCATACTGCTCACTTTCACAGACTGTAATCAAAAAGATTTGCCAGAGCTGTGGCAGACAGACGGCAGCACTTCCCTCTCTGTTACCGTCCCTCTGCAGATGTAAAGGGCCACAGAGAATGATCTTATTCAACAACATGTTCGTGCAATATTGTATCAACGTCAAAGATGTGGCTGTAATTTAAGATCAAGATTCTATTTATTACTCCCTGGGGAAATTTGTTCCAGCTCAGAGCTACTGCCACGTACAACTTAACTGCCAGACAAAGACGGCAGCATCTTTACAATCCTCACAATACAAAACAAAGTTTACCATGTGTGAAAAATTCAGTCAACCAATCAATGAAAAATGTACAGATGTAAAGAACAATTAAAATTTGAATAGCTGTTCATGAGTTTGGCAATAAACCAATGAAAAGGTTAAAAAAATACAATGAAAGAGAATAAAATACAGTTTGGAAAAGAAGTTATTTCAAATTAAACAAACAGAAAATTAAACTGTGAATCCAGAGGGCTGCAAATGTCACTGTACATATTGTTCTACTAAAAGCTGCAGCCAGACAACCATTAGACACATTTTGTGACTGAGGTATCAAATCTCAATAGAGGCCATAACACACTTGTGCTTGTAGCAGCTGCTGAAAAACAGGACACCATGCTGGGGTTAGCTCAGGTAGTGAGTTCTAAGAAGAGCTCACAACAATGACTCGTTCTCAGCTGAACCAAAGACTTAGTTTGAAGGGCCACAAAGAGATGTAAATAGGCAGAAAATGGCTCTATTTGGCAAATGAAAACAAATGTTTTTCAACCTGTTTGAAAAAAACTGTGTAATCTCACAGAGGCTGCAATGTCTCATATAGAGGTAAAGTTGACATAGTAGCATGGCTTGTTATACGTGCGAGTTAAATGATGGGCCTTGTCCATCTATAGACTCAGTCATTCCTTTTTATGAGGCTATTATTGATTAACTGCATTTAGAGGAATCATTCCAGAACTGTAGGACATTTTAACTTCTAAATTTTGGAAAAATAAACATTCTCTTTTACAATTTTCTGCTACATATTGATCAATAATAGGTAATAAACTATTAAAAGCTTGTTTGGCTGAGCTTACACACCAGTGGTACCATTTTTATTCCATGTTTTATGTGTTGTTTGCTAGCCCTACTCTAATCACAGTAACAGGGTGGCTAATCCATGCTAATGTGATCTTTTTCTCAGCAGTAGAAGCTAGATATTTAGCTAGCTGTTACTGTTGACCAAGAGGACAAACTGACTGATGGAAAAAGTGGAAAGAATTTGTCTTGTCATGTTAATATACATAACAGGGTGCATGAGGTATAGTGAGACATTCAATCAAGGCTGACAATGTTATGAAAATACGAAAAATAGAAGAGAGGACATAGCTTTGCTCTACCCATTCTTTTGGGAAAACTGATGATGTTAAGTCCAGCGTTTCATGTGATCCACAGTTTTCTTTTTCTTCTACCAGCTAGAAAGGTTCTGCTAACAGGGTTGTTGTGGGACATATGTTCCATGCATGATAATTATTATTTAAAATACTAGGCTGTTTAAAAAAGTTTAGGTTTCATTTTCACTGTTTATTTGAGACTCTATTTGGTCATCAGGGTGGTGGGACAGGAGAAAAATGTCATTTTAGGGGAACTCCAGACTTATTTGATATTTTAAAAAATATTTTTAAACATTCTTGTCTCCTAGTTTGTTTGTTTTTTAGATTTGGTCTCAGGACAAGAACATTTACACAAGTACATGTTTTAGTATTTTTTACATGGATTATTTGAAATTTGATGGGTAGGTCATAAAATCTCCTCCATTTCTGGAATGGCCCAAATCTATGAATCTATGAATCACCAAAAAAGCTACTATTGTCCATGCTCCCAGGATTTACTTCTGCAGTCTGTTCCCAGTCTGTACTGAACTGGAGAAAAGGGCGTTTAAGTATGCGGCTCCCTTTGATTTGAAGCAGTTGAAAAACTGCCTGAATCTTAAAAAGCTCGTTGCACTAAATGAATTCAAAGCAACTTTCAGATGTACATGAAAGACTCACATCGTCCTGTTTGATTTTTGTCACTGATGACTTATAACAGATAGTTTTGCGATTTTATGGTTCTCTAATACACTGTTATCTTTATTTAAACCTTACTTAACGTCTGTTTGTGCTGCTGCCTGTCTTTTCCAGGACATTCTCATAAAAGAGAGCCTTGGTCTCATTTTTAAAGAAGGTAAATTTAAACAGACAGATGTCCATGCAGACACGTGTGCACTAAACAGAGGTGGAAGAGTTCATTTTATGTTTGCGCCTGAAGAAGATACTTGAAGTATGATTTTGAGTGAATCCTCCAGGTCAAACTTTTTCCTGGAAAATTTCAAATAAGGTAAGATATGATAAAATAAGATAAGCTGTACTTCATGTGTCCCCTTGGGGAAATTTGTTTTAGATGCCCCACTGCAGTTCCACAATAAATGGACAGAATAAAACCACATATCACATGTGACCCAAGAGATAAATCTTAAAGCAGCTGCCTTCAAATATAATAACATAAAAGAGATTCATATCTTTTTCATAAAGATAAAACACAGGAAGGGCAGTATCCTGGATTGACACAAAGTGAGGACACTAAGGTCAAGACTTTGTGATTTTAATTTAGAGTTCAGTTTTTCAGCGGTTTATTATTTTTGGTGTAATTATCATCTGACTCCCTAATTACCTTCATGTGATTTAACCATCTTGTGTACATATCCACAAATATACATCTGGCGAAGACATTGTGAATCCCAGCTGCTTTATTTTAATCTTAAAACATTTAGACATGAAAACTTACATTGTGCAATTGTTAGTCCATTTAAACCCACTTCTAGAGACAATTGACCTCAGTGTCCTCAATGACACAGTTCTTTAAAAAAAGACTTTCATTACAAAGGAAAAAAACCTAAAAAGTGATCTGAATTCAAACAAGCTTGAAGTCAGAATACTTTATTATACAACAGAGTTACCAAATTTACTGTAAACAGAACAATTAACAATGAATGAACACACACACACACACACACACGCACACACACACACACACACACACACACACACACACACACACACACACACACACACACACACACACACACACACACACACACACACTATGTTTTTCTATCATTGTGGGGACCTACCATTGACTCCCATTCATATCTAGCCCCTAACCCTAACCTTAACCCAGACCAAAACAATGGCTAACCCTAAAGAAACATTTTTGCACTTTTACTTTTTTCAGTAACAACAACATGGCCAAGAAAACACTGTTTAAACTTGTGGGGACCAAAATGAGGTCCCCACAAGTGACATTGTTTTCAGTTTTCCTACAGTTGTGGGGACATTTGGTCCCCACAAGTATAGCCAGCACCTGACCACACACACACACACACACACACACACACACACACACACACACACACACATATATATATATATATATATATATATATATATATATATATATATACAGATTTGATCAAGTGAAAGTGTAAAATGCATGCAGTAATAACTCCCATAACAGCACATGAATATTTGAACTGAAGCCACATTTGTGACCAGCTAATAAGGTGACTCATGAAAGATGCATATGTAACCAGGCAAACACCCAAACACACACACACCCTCATGCAGATGTACAGAACTGAGGCTGTACATTAATGAGTCACTATTATAAGGCCATAGAGTCATGCCAGGAAACACATTCATTATTCAGACGCGCAGCCACGACTGACACAACGCGTTCATATCAACACAATCTTGTTTGCATGAATGCACCGTGGCCTGGCATGAATCGAGGGCAGAGCGGCTTTCAGATAAACAACCACTGGGTGGTCACAACAAGTCAACTCCCTCACACTATTTAGACATGTTCAGATGTGTCTTATTACAGGGTGGCTGGTTGTTGATAATTTTATATTGTACATTCATTTTAGATGGTTTTCAGTGATTATTTTTCTGCTCTGGAATGGATCAGAAACAGCCTATGAGAAGATATATTTTTGCTCTGCTCAGCGGAGGAATTGTAATTTTCTGTCTTTTTGAAAGAGATAAATAAGCGCATGAAGTACAGAGAATCAGGACATGGTTATCTCAGTTTAGCATAAAGACCTGAGGCAGGGGGAGAGTTCAAGTTAAGTTTTGTTTAGTTTTATTTATTCAGCAAGCCTCAGTGAGATCAAGAGTTTGCAAAAGACCTCAGAGCAAACAAGAAAAGCACTCAGAAAGCTCAATACTCTGCCAAGGCTGCTCAGTCGTATGATTTCCGGTGGATAAAATCTTTAAAAAATTCATGGTCCACAGCGATGGATTTGTAGTAGGATCGTAATCATGTGATCTTCAGCAGGCAGCTGACATAGTGTTCACTTGTTGTCATGGTTACAGTGACGCTGTGACACTATCTTGCAATGACACAGGAATGTTTGACAAATCCAAGGATTTGTGGATGAATTCGTGTGTCCATTTTTGAGCAAAGTTGCTAACAGACAGATAAACCAACACCAATTGTCACGTAACTCTGCCGCATTCCTTGGTGGACTAATTACAGATACGCAAGATCACAGCAGCAAAAATCATCAACTCCAACTCATACACTACTGTCTAAAGGTGCAGTATCACTGAGACAATTACATGTTTTCCATCAAAACTCACACTTTTATCCATGTGCTAACATAACTGCACAAGGGTTTTCTAACCATCAATGAGCCTTTCACCACCATTAGCTAGCACAATGTAGCATTAGAACATAGGAGTGATGGTTGCTGGAAATGTTCCTCTGTACCCCTATGGAGATATTCCATTAAAAATCAGTGTTTTTTTTTCATTCTTTATTTTACCAGGTAAGATCACTTGAGAAGAACTTCCCATTTACAGTGATGACCTGGCAAGAGGCCCCAGCAGAAAGAAAGATAACAAGTGAACAATACATATACAAAATGGACACACAAGTGTTTAAACAGAGATTAAAACAGCCTGGATTCATGCTAGCAATTCCATGAAAACAGTCAGCATGTGCAGCGGTCAGCTAGGGTCTGCTGCAGCTTCTGCTTAAAGATGTAAGTGATGGAAAAGATGACGGTTTCAGAGATTTTTGGAGGGAATTCCAATCGCATGTTTCAGCAAAGCAAAAGGAATTCCGGACAAAGACAGCCTGAACCTTGGGGACAGAAAGTGTTTTGAAATCACTGGACCAGTTTTTATGGAAAGAGTGTAGGAGGTTGGAGAGGTATTGAGGTGTCTTCCCCGATCGGGTCTTGTAGATGAGTAAATCCAGTGCTGGAGTCGCCTGGTGTAAAGGGAGGACCAACCCACCAGTTTATAAAGGTCACAATGGTGAGTGGAGAAAGGCGTAACAGTAGCAGGACGGATGGCTGAGTGACGGAGGACATCAAGCCTGTTAAGGGCACACTTAGGGGCCACTTTATAGATGACATCACCATCATCGAACATGGGGAGGACGGTCATCTGCACAGCTAGAATAGTCATTTACCACATTCACAATGTTTCTGATTCATTGAATGTTATCTTCATTAACAAAAGATGTTTTTCTTTCAAAAATAAGGACATTTCAAAGTGACCTCAAATTTTTAATTGGCAGTGTATACACACACACACACACACACACACACACACACACACACACACACACACACACACACACACACACACACACACACACACACACACACACACACACAATATTCACAAATATTATTAAAGCTATGAGCTTCCAGTCTCCCTGAGGCCTGAGTTTCTCCAGCTTTAATCTGTTACGGATCATTTCAGTAACATTGGAATTACAGACGTGCACTGTAAGATTTTCTGAATGCAAATTAACAAAACACAATCAAATGAACTAAATATCTCCACAAATTTGGTGACACACTTTCAGTATTTAGGAAAAATGCTGTAAAGTGAGATCACTTAAATTAATACAGAAATTTTAAGCAAATGCAGACAACACAACCAAAAGTAAAAAGAACAACCAAAGACACGTGCAGCATTAAAGTTGGAACATGACACCGGGGCTCAATGTCAAACTTAAAGCTCTACAAGCTGGTGTAAATTTCCTTTTGTGCAGTTCTCTTTTTGCACAGCTGGCTCACTTAATTGTTGCACCCCATCCTGTCAGAATTAAGCTCTTAATCTGGAACAGATTTTGGTTTGACGGGTGACTTGAAGACCCTGACGATGATGTGTGTTCTGTGAAGGGCAAATCTCTGTTTTATGTGTTCACTGCATCTGTACAGATGTGGCTTGTGGATAATTCAATGCTTCATGTAATCCAGACAGAAACTGAAAACATTTCTTTCTGCCTCCAGGGACATTCAGTCTGTGGTGTCACCCGAAGTTCGAGGACCGCTGCCACTCTGTGGTGGAGTTCATCGAGCGAGCCATCATGCACTCCAAGAACGGCAAATTCCTCTACTTCCTCCGCTCCAGAGTCCCAGGTAAAAAAATATAGGTCACATAGCCACATGGAGCCTGACCGGATCAAAAATGAATGTGAGCTCCCACTTAGTGAGAACTACCTGAGAGACGGAGGAGAGGAGGAACGTATGTGACTGTCTGATGTCTGCATCCAACTTGTCAATGATTCATGATTGTATGAATGCAGCTATGAGCACAGGGCATCCTCCACATGCAGCTGGGCTTGAGGTTAGGCATAAACTCTACGTCTTACAGTAAATTTGTACGGTTTGCAAAAATATGCGGTATGAAAGTGGTTTATATTTACTATAGGCGTGTGTACAGTATCCACAATGTTTCCTGCGCTTTTTGCACATGCAGTTTCTCAAAGGTCACTGCATCCTGCTGCACGTCACCAGTCCAGCTGACAGAAATACACCTATAAGCTGGTTTCACAGCTGGCAGAAGCCAACCAAGATGATGGTATTTAGGACATGTTGGATGCCGTGTCCAAACATTGCACAGTTATGGTCAGACCTCCATTGATTTCTAATGGTAAAAATAGATCTTTCTTGGTGAAAATGCATGTTTTCTAACTGGAAATTATATTCCTTCCTTGTAAAATTTGATTTGAATATGAAGAGTTCATTTGCAAAAACAGATAACTCCGTTTTGATAAATTGTCAGAAAACCTTATATTTTATTGTTTACTTGAGATAATATCAATCAAACTGAAAATTTGACTCAGTAGAAAATACTTGACAAAATATAGAATAAATAAATTATTAGTGTTATCTAAAGTAAACAATAAAAAATGAGTTTTCTGAAAATTTATAAAACAGAGTTACCTGTTTTTGCAAATGAACTCTTCATATGAGGTTATGTGTCTAATAATTACATCACACTGAACCTGTGACAGGCAGCATGGTGACTGGGTGGTTAGCGCTGTCGCCTTGCAGCTATAAGATCCTCGGTTTGCGCCCCGGCCTTCCCGAAAGCTTTCTGCATGGAGTTCACATTTTCTCTGTGGATGTGTGGGTTTTCTCCAGGTTCTCCAGCTTCCTCTCACAGCCCAGAAACATGCTGAGGTTAATTGGTGATTGTAAACTGTCTGTAGGTGTGAATGTCGGTGTGATTGTTTGTCTCTATGTGTAGCCCTGTGATAGACTGTTACCTGTCCAGGGTGTCTCCTACCTTCACTAGGATAGACATTAGGGTCATAATGAGCATTAAGCGGTGTATAGATAATGGATGGATGGATGGACCTGTGTCCATAAATGCTAATTTCTCCATCACTACTCCAGTGAATGCATTCTTCACTCCTGTTTTTATTCATGCTGGTTAAATACTGCAGTATGAGGCTTTTTAAAAAGGCTACAATATATATGTTAATGTATCAGATGTGTGAGTTGTCTTTGGTAGCAATGAACTGCTTTGCTTTAACGCCACAACTTTCCTGTTTTTTAAACTTTCACTGCCATCACAGGGTCACTTATGGAAGCAGCAATCAGCAGCTTTCATAGAAAAAAACTTTCAAAAAAATCACCTGCTTTTAGGAGCTATTTCCTCAGACAACAGTGAGACACTTTGCATGAATGATAATGTTGCTTTTTAGCTGTTGTAGTATGAATCAAGTTGCTCTCAGTTTTATGAAAAAATAGTTGTTACTATTTTTTAGTGTTTCTTGTATTTAAAGGCGTAGAGACAGCAGCAAATGAGGACATAGAGAGGTGAAATGATATGCAACAAAGGCATTCAGCTGTATTTAAACTGGGATATGTGTTAAAGCCACTGGACCCCCAGCGTGCCTTAACCAAAGGACGCACTGCAGAGATGGAGAAGTGGTCAACTGGGTCAGAATGTATCAGTGAATAACATTTCACTGTTTGTCCCAGGGCTTCCTCCCACTCCGGTCCAGCTGCTGTATCCTGTATCTCGCTTCAGCAACGTGAAGTCACTACAACATCTCTGTCGCTTCTGCATCCGACAAATAGTCCGCATCGACCACATCCAGGAGCTTCCACTGCCCAGGTACTCAGCTCCTAACAGTCACAGGATCATTTGCATGTACACCATTTTGCTCAGGAAAACCCCGCTCTCCCTTGAATTATTGGTTTTCTGAGACTTATCCAAAGTTTTTGACTCCAAGTTTGTGGAGATCTTAGATCTTAGAGTCTGCGGTCAGGCTGTGTGAGGTGAAACGTTAAACTCGTTGTGTACAACGAAGCACAGCGAGACATTTAAACTCTCTAGCAGTTGTACTTAAATGCATCACATGAATCTAGACACATTCAAGCATATACATCACCGTTCAAAAGTTTGGGCTCACCCAGGCAATTTCCTGTTTTCCATGAGAACTCACACTTTTATCCGTGTGCTAACATAACTGCACAAGAGTTTTCTAATCATCAGTGAGCCTTTCAACACCATTAGCTAACACAATGTAGCATTAGAACACAGGAGTGATGGTTGCTGGAAATGTTCCTCTGTACCCCTATGAAGATATTCCATTAAAAATCAGCCGTTTGCAGCTACAATAGTCATCTACCACATTAACTATGTCTACACTGGATTTACCATTCCTTTAATGTTGTTTTCATTGAAAAAACTACTTTCCTTTCAAAAATAAGGACATTTCTAAGTGGCCCAAGCTTTTGAACGGTATATCATGTTATTAAGGAGACATGGTGGGTCTGTTGTTGTGCTTAATATGCATAATAATAAAATGAGATTGTATCCAACCAAAAGCTCAGGAGCTGGGTCTTGAAGGGAAGTAAGGATGATTGTAAAAAGTAGCTGCTTCGGTTGTTTGGCAGTGGGTCTGTTACCAGTCCGTCCACAACTGTGAATCTTAACAAGTATCAGATGTTTTGCAGTGATGCATAATCCTTCGTTGACTTTTTAATGTTGCTATGATTTCTGCCACAATTTTTTTACATTTTTGAGCTAAACTTCTTTTATGGCATTTCTTGTGGCAGACTTTCGGTAGGAGGACTTATCAAAGGTTTGCCTACATTTCTTATTTAGGTCCAGAGGTCAGGGAATCTTTTCAGTTCAGCCATTACATATATAAATGTAAATACTTAGATATCTCAAAACATTTTCTACATTTCTAAGTATTTACATTTATATATGTAATGGCTGAACTGAAAAGATTCCCTGGCCTCTGGACCTAAATAATAAGAAATGAAGGCAAACCTTTGATAAGTCCTCCTACCGAAAGTCTGCCACAAGAAATGCCATAAAAGAAGTTTAGCTTCTGAAAGCTGACACTTTGTTTGTATACAAGGTATGATTGGATTTTATAAGTATTTTCTGCATTAAAAACTTTATAACAAATTTAAAAATGAACTCAAGTAAAGCAAAGAATGTCTTAAAACTAGATTTCAACACAATCCCTTTTCATTATGAAGATGTAGGACCCCATACAGTTGATATTTTCCAGTACACACGTGGACAAAATTGTTGGTACCCCTCAGTTAAAGAAGGAAAAACTCACAATTCTCACTGAAATCACTTGAAACTCACAAAAGTAACAATAAATAAAAATTTATTGAAAATTAAATAATCAAAATCAGCCATCACTTTTGAATTGTTGATTAACATAATTATTTAAAAAAACAAACTAATGAAACAGGCCTGGACAAAAATGATGGTACCCATAACTTAATATTTTGTTGCACAACCTTTTGAGGCAATCACTGCAATTAAACGATTTCTGTATTTGTCAATGAGCGTTCTGCAGCTGTCAACAGGTATTTTGGCCCACTCCTCATGAGCAAACAGCTCCAGTTGTCTCAGGTTTGATGGGTGTCTTCTCCAAATGGCATGTTTCAGCTCCTTCCACATATGTTCAATGGGATTCAGATCTGGGCTCATAGAAGGCCACTTTAGAATAGTCCAACGCTTTTCTCTCAGCCATTCTTGGGTGTTTTTGGCTGTGTGTTTTGGATCGTTGTCCTGTTGGAAGACCCATGACCTGCGACTGAGACCAAGCTTTCTGACACTAGGCAGCACATTTCTCTCCAGAATGCCTTGATAGTCTTCAGATTTCATCGTACCTTGCACACTTTCAAGACACCCTGTGCCAGATGCAGCAAAGCAGCCCCAAAACATTACTGAGCCTCCTCCATGTTTCACCGTAGGGACAGTGTTCTTTTCTTCGTATGCTTGGTTTTTGAGTCTATGAACATAGAGTTGATGTGCCTTACCAAAAAGCTCCAGTTTGGTCTCATCTGTCCAAAGGACATTCTCCCAGAAGCTTTGTGGCTTGTCAACATGCATTTTTGCAAATTCCAGTCTGGCTTTTTTATGAGTTTTTTTCAGCAGTGGTGTCCTCCTTGGTCGTCTCCCATGAAGTCCACTTTGGCTCAAACAACGACGAATGGTGCGATCTGACACTGATGTACCTTGGCCTTGGAGTTCACCTTTAATTTCTTTGGAGGTTGCTCTGGGCTCTTTGGATACAATTCCAACGATCCGTCTCTTCAATTTGTCATCAATTTTCCTCTTGCGGCCACGTCCAGGGAGGTTGGCTACTGTCCCGTGGGTCTTGAACTTCTGAATAATATGAGCCACTGTTGTCACAGGAACTTCAAGCTGTTTAGAGATGGTCTTATAGCCTTTACCTTTAAGATGTTTGTCTATCATTTTTTTTCGGATGTCCTGGGACAATTCTCTCCTTCGCTTTCTGTTGTCCATGTTCAGTGTGGTACACACCTTTTCACCAAACAGCAGGGTGACTACTTGTCTCCCTTTAAATAGGCAGACTGACTGATTATGAGTTTGGAAACACCTGTGATGTCAATTAAATGACACACCTGAGTTAATCATGTCACTCTGGTCAAATAGTTTTCAATCTTTTATAGAGGTACCATCATTTTTGTCCAGGCCTGTTTCATTAGTTTGTTTTTTTAAATAATTATGTTAATCAACAATTCAAAAGTGATGGCTGTTTTTGATTATTTAATTTTCAATAAATTTTTATTTATTGTTACTTTTGTGAGTTTCAAGTGATTTCAGTGAGAATTGTGGGTTTTTCCTTCTTTAACTGAGGGGTACCAACAATTTTGTCCACGTGTGTATATTTGCCATAACTCAAGTTATGTACACCTGTAAAACTTTAGTTTTTGGAGCCCCTGAAAGTTTGCATGTTTGTAATCCAGCCTCTGAGTTTGATGCTCATTCTTCGGTGTCTATTTTAACCTCTCTGCAGACCGCTGATCTCCTACCTGAGTAAGTTTTATTACTATGACCCTGAGGAGGAGATGTACCTGTCAATCAAGAGCATCCGGAGGGTGGTGGGAGCTGAGCAGGAGGCCGAGTCGCAGACGTAGCAGCAGAGATCTTCTCGGCTCAAGTGAGTTAGTTTCTGGTCAGCTTCAACACTTTAGTTGCTGCACTTGTTGATTCATAGAGGTTAGTGTAAATATGAAACACACAGAAAGCTGAATTCACGTCAGAATTCATTTTTCTGATACTTTGGCCCTTTACTTGCATTTAAAAACTTGAAGAAAGAAGAATCCTACAAAGTAAAGATGAAAAGCAAACCAAAGTTGTCTGTTTTTGGTGAAAACAGTCAAATAATATAAAAAAACTTTAATTATCAGTCCAATGTCTGTACAACAAATATGAAGCTGTAACTGAGAAATTTAGCTTAGCATGAATATGTGTGATCTTAATAATGTCCTGATATTCATGAATATCGTTTTACATAGAAATATTCCAATTTATCTGACAACATATTACCAAAATTTTACCTCAACCTGTGTCTCCAGGTTTCTTATGGTGGACTGATCTGCACTGCTCTGCCAGTCTTCCAGCATCAGCCAATCAGAGTCCCTGGAAATCAGTGTGTCCACTTGGACAGGGATGGATGGACCCTCCTCTGTGTTGATTTGGACTAATGAAAGGAGGGAGGAGTGTTTGCAGTTGGATGGTGGGAAACATGTTGACATGAAGTACAGATGCAGAGGACTCAGTCACATCTGAGGACGGACTGCAGAGATGTTCTCACCTGAAAACATGCTGGCAGACACAAAGAGAGAGCCTGAATTTTGAACTAATTTTTCCAATTTCCTGAACCTGCTGAACTGGACTTTTAAAACACAATGCACTGGTCAGTTTGTACAACTGTTGTTTGCTGCCATTTCCTTGTTTTTCCTTCCATTCTGTCAAAGTGAGGGATTTTAGATTGAAATACACCCTCATGACAGATGTACGCACAGAGGCAGGGCAGCAGAGGCCCGTCACTCAGCATGACTGCTCATCTCCAGCATCAGTAACTGAACCTGAAATCTGGCCCTCAGAATCAGCTGAATCTGGATTTAGCTTTTTCCTGAGAGGAAACGGTGACATTTCTTCATTTTGTCATCATTCCTTTGACATGCTGCGATGTAGTTGGATAAAGATAACTTATCTTTTACATGCCAGGCAAGATTGTGTATGTAATTTGATTAATCATAAATTTGCAGCACTGAAGAAGAATATCAACTCCATTTGGCCATTCACTTGCAGAGGCTGCACAGGAAAGGTTTCATAATTTCATCAGAGGAGAACCATGAGAATGGAGGCAACAGTTAATTTCACTATTAATGCAGTACCTTGTGAAAGTATTCGGCCCCCTTGAACTTTTCAACCTTTCGCCACATTTCAGGCTTCAAACATAAAGATATAAAATTTTAATTTTTTGTCAAGAATCAACAACAAGTGGGACACAATCGTGAAGTGGAACGAAATTTATTGGATATTTTATACTTTTTAACAAATAAAAAACTGAAAAGTGGGGTGTGCAATATTATTCGGCCCCTTTACTTTCAGTGCAGCAAACTCACTCCAGAAGTTCAGTGAGGATCTCTGAACAATCCAATGTTGTCCTAAATGACTGATGATGATAAATAGAATCCACCTGTGTGTAATCAAGTCTCCATATAAATGCACCTGCTCTGTGATAGTCTCAGGGTTCTGTTTAAAGTGCAGAGAGCATCATGAAGACCAAGGAACACACCAGGCAGGTCCCAGATACTGTTGTGGAGAAGTTTAAAGCCGGATACAAAAAGATTTCCCAAGCTTTAAACATCTCAAGGAGCACTGTGCAAGCAATCATATTGAAATGGAAGGAGTATCAGACCACTGCAAATCTACCAAGACCCGGCCGTCCCTCTAAACTTTCACCTCGAACAAGGAGAAGACTGATCAGAGATGCAGCCAAGAGGCCCATGATCACTCTGGATGAACTGCAGAGATCTACAGCTGAGGTGGGAGAGTCTGTCCATAGGACAACAATCAGTCGTACACTGCACAAATCTGGCCTTTATGGAAGAGTGGCAAGAAGAAAGCCATTTCTCAAAGATATCCATAAAAAGGCTCGTTTAAAGTTTGCCACAAGCCACCTGGGAGACACACCAAACATGTGGAAGAAGGTGCTCTGGTCAGATGAAACCAAAATCGAGCTTTTTGGCCACAATGCAAAACGGTATGTTTGGCGTAAAAGCAACACAGCTCATCACCCTGAACACACCATCCCCACTGTCAAACATGGTGGTGGCAGCCTCATGGTTTGGGCCTGCTTTTCTTCAGCAGGGACAGGGAAGATGGTTAAAACTGATGGGAAGATGAATGGAGCCAAATACAGGAGCATTCTGGAAGAAAACCTGTTGGAGTCTGCAAAAGACCTGAGACTGGGACGGAGATTTATCTTCCAACAGGACAATGATCCAAAACATAAAGCCAAATCTACAATGGAATGGTTCACAAATAAACGTATCCAGGTGTTAAAATGGCCAAGTCAAAGTCCAGACCTGAATCCAATGGAGAATCTGTGGGCAGAGCTGAAGACTGCTGTTCACAAACGCTCTCCATCCAACCTCACTGAGCTGGAGCTGTTTTGCAAGGAAGAATGGGCAAGAATTTCAGTCTCTCGATGTGCAAAACTGATAGAGACATACCCCAAGCGACTTGCAGCTGTAATTGCAGCTAAAGGTGGCGCTACAAAGTATTAATGCAAGGGGGCCGAATAATATTGCACGCCCCACTTTTCAGGTTTTTATTTGTTAAAAAATTTTAAAATATCCAATAAATTTCGTTCCACTTCATGATTGTGTCCCACTTTTTGTTGATTCTTGACAAAAATTACAATTTTATATCTTTATGTTTGAAGCCTGAAATGTGGCGAAAGGTTGAAAAGTTCAAGGGGGACGAATACTTTCACAAGGCACTGTATGTGTGACAACTATTCTCTTAAATAACTGACCAACTATTTGGTGTAAAAAATGTCATTTTTAACTGAGATCCAAGTTAAGCCCAGTCTCACAGAAATGTGCCATAGCTGCTTTACTCCATAGAGCAAAAATGTATTATTTTGTGAGATACTGACATTTTAGGGGCTATTTTTGGGGTTATTAATCATCCTTGCAACATAGAAAAGAATGAATTCATTGTTTCCTGTTTGCACGGGTGTATTTTAAACCAAACTATCATCTTTTTCTGAATCTAGCTAAGAAGTTCTGTAGCATAAAAAAAGAAACAAAAAGCGTGTGAAAACAAGAGACGACAACAATTACAAATAAAAGTGAACCCCAACTGAAAATGTCAAAAAAACGTCCCACAAGAGACTAAAACCCCTGAATCCCTAGTGAAAGCTCTCAGGTTTATGCCACCTTCCCTCCAGCCATTTTACATGGACTTTTTTGGTCTTTTTATGTGTAAAGTGAAAGAAATCGAGGAGGTACCATGGCTGCGCATCTCACAATTTTACAGCCTTTGCTATGAAATTGATGTAGATATTACACATTTTGGTATGAGACTGTGTTGGACCAACAAACACCCAAAGATGCTCCATCATAGAAAACTAATATTTACTCTGCAAACAACCGGCAGAGTTATGTGACGATCTGTGTGCATTAGTCCGTCTGTTAGCAAAACATTACTCAAAACAGATCAATGGATTTGGATGAAATTTTCAGGGAAGGTCAGAAATGACACAAGGACCACCTTATTAGATTTTGGCAGTGATGCAGCTTATAGTCTGGATCCATGGATTGGTTAAAGATTTCTGTATCATTGCGAGATAGCGGCACAGCCTCACTACTGCCTGCTGACCATCACATGATTGTGATCCTACTATAAATCTGCCATTGTGGATTTAGTGGGACTTATTAGTCCAAAATGATACAAAGTACAACTGATTAAATTGTGGGAGTGTTTCTGAGTCCCATCAATTCCCGCTGCCCGCTACATATTTAGGTCATGTGATTCGGTGTCTGTACATAACATACACATGCGTAACACACACCTGTGCTCAGTACAAGGCCATTTTGTTTGTGGGTACATCTATATTAAATGGCCGCATTCTATGTTGCAGTGATTTCTGCCACAAATTCTTTCAAGATTTCAGCTGTCAGAAATGATGCAACTGAGCACCCTTGGAGGAGTGCTGCACTCTCTGACTGCTTTTCTTGTTACAAATGCATCTCATTTTCTGGTTAAAAAACCAAGTTAAATCAGTCACCAAATTTTTGATGTTTTCCTTCTGTGTTTGTCAGCTGATCAATGAACTAATCAAGCCAGTTCAACAGCGCTGGTCAGTTTCTGTCTGCTTGAGGAGATAATGAAGCTGAAGTCGGCTTTAAAGGAGACCCTCAGGTGGTTGATGCTACCAGGTGGTAAACTTCATGCCCAACATTGACAGTAGTGCTTCATGCTGTGACATTTAAAACGGGATACAAACTTCCCAAAAGAAAAACACCACAAAACTTTACAAGGTTAACCTGGTTGTCTAGTAGATAAAGTTTATGGTTTATGATTTTGCTTTATCCAACATTTTCTTTCTGACTTCCTGATACACTGCTGAACTTTGAGCTGGGATGTAAACTGCGTGTCTGGCCTCACCTGCTCCTTGCTTCTATTCAACCTTACTTGCACTGGCCTATTTAAACTCCTGTTCTCTATTTGTTGCTCTTACATGGCAGCCTTCTCTTTATACTGCTGCTGTTTCCATTTGGACAGATATTCAGAGGAATACTTAAATCACACCAAAGAAAAATATCCTCAGAAGTCCAGTTTACACAATTAACAGGTGATTTAATAGAATTTGCTGATTTAAGTTGGACTGTCATCATCAAACAGCTCACTGGAACTGAAGGCAATAATAAGAGTTTTTCAATTAAACACAAAAGTAATGTTGGCACTGATTACAGCCAGATGCCTCACTGGTTTCCCATCATGCCCTGCCTCTTGGTGTATATCTTCAGGACTGCTCTCTACCTGTCAGTTTGATTTGTTGAAATGCCCAGGTGTATTTTGCTCATTCTGTTTCTCAGTACCCTGAAGCTGGCTACGGCTCAGCATTTTCAGTAAAAAGAAGAAAAAAAATATATTGGTGTGTGCCATATTTTTTTCTAATTTGAGTACTTTAATGCTAAGATTGACAGTGAATTTATTGAAAGCAGATTTGTATACTGATGGTATATCACCGTACTTCATTCGAAGTTTTTGAGTTCCATTTTGATATAGGAAACCTTACATGATAATAATCATCTGAAAGTCATCTTTCCTTCACTGAAAAGTCCATTTTGGGCTAAAACTGGTCAAACTTCAAATAGAAATTGTCAATATTATTATGTTGTTTTTATTATTATTGCTATTTTAACATTTTGTCTTGTCAAAACCATGCATCTCTAAAATCGAAGCTTTTCACACCCCTTGACCAAAAGTTTTCATCATAAAGTCCAGCTACTTGAAACCTTCAACCGTATTGCATGACTTTCCCTTTCACATGGAGATGCTCAGTTGTCATGGAGATGGTTTGTTCCTGTCATCTGACTGATGAACAGATCAACAATATAATACGTACAGCTTTGCACTGGAATACCTGTTAAACTATCTCCCTGACAGCTCAGCTCGCTCCACTGATGAAGGCCACAGGATTGTTCTGAAAGCTTTAGAAACCACCAGCTGGATCATAGACTGAGATTTATTTTCTAAGTTCCTGTTTACGCAATCAAAAATATTTATTTCAATATTTGGCTTACATATTTTCTCAGCCTTAAAAGTCAGAAGTGTTCATCACTAATCTTATTTGGAGATACAGGACGCTTCACACTGCTGGGTCCAGTCATCATGAACACTTTCTGACCGAAATTATCTTTTAGGCAGTTGCATATCTGCATATAGTTATGGCTTCAACTAACATGACCCTCTTGAATGCTTGAACTAATAATCAGTTCGTCGATAAAATGTCAAACAACAGTTAAAAATGGCTGCCATTTTTAACATTTAGGAAGCAAGAAAATTATGTCTTGTTTCATAATTCTTCTGCAATAATTACTAAAAAATGGATTATCAAAACTATTGCAGATTTATTTTACCATTTTAGTACGTCAAACTTTTTTTCCCAGGCAACAGCAAATGAATGCAACACTTTTTAGCAGACAGCATAGATATGATGTGCAACACTAACGCAGGGCATCCATTTCGGTACAGATGTTTCACAGCTTCTGCTGGTGGGTTCACAGTGTAAAGAGTGCTTCATTTTTTAACGACAGCCATTCCCTTTGAAATGTTTAAGGCTGAAAACTCTCTGACTAATGCTTTGGCTCACTCATGAAGCATGTTAAGTGAAAAAAGTGAGATATCCCAGTTAAATTATGCAACTCTTTCTCTCTGAGGCTCTCCACAGAGGTGCCTGGGGAGAAGGTGATAGACAGTATCTGCATTCTCCACCGCCAACTACAGCACGCTTGAAGTGAAGAGGGAGGAAGTGGTTTAGCTAAAAGCAGGACTTCAGTTTCCCAAGCACTTTACAAACTCGTGCGGTGAAGCAGGGAGAGGATGCACTGGGGAGAAATGAGAGATGTCTGTATGTGAATAAGGTCAAGTGCACTCTTTGGGAAAAGCCCATATGAAAAGGCGCTGCATGCATTGTGCATGTGAATGGAGTCGCAGGGAGTGATCCAGTGAGAAAGAGGGACAGCTCATGTTAGCCTACATGCTGGCTGGAAGTGCTGGGGGCAAACTCAGCTGATGCTGATGACAGATGGGACTGACAGCCACGACGGGAACATTTCTTCAACGGGGTGAAAGGCCTGCAGTAGCAGAGCTGGGATCACGTCAGCCCTTCTTGTTGGGTTGTAACATAAAACCAAAAAGACAAGTCCCAAGTCTTCAGTATTCAAAACCGGTCAGAGTCCAAGAAACCAGTCAGAACTAACATGATCTATATTAAAGATAACTGAATTTGTTTTAGTCAGATTTCAAACATTCAGGTCAAATCTTTGGACTATATTGTCGGTCAAATCTCTGTAGCATAATCAGGTCGAAAGAAGATGAAAAAGAGTTAAAACCAACATCTGAGGTGAAAACATGTTACTTATTAGGGTCTGAACATGTTGGAAAGTCATATTATATGTTTTTGTCATTTGTGTTTGTATTCAATAGAATAGAATAGAATAGAATAGAATAGAATAGAATAGAATAGAATAGAATAGAATGTGCTTTATTGTCATTATACAAATTGGAGAGCTTCTCCTTTTCAGTGCAAACAACAAAAGTTTGGTATTCATTAGTAAAGATGCATTTAGATCTCTAAAACATGCTAAAAACATATATCTCAAACTACTGTCTTACACGATTGTTTCAGCCAACATAAAACTAGGACTCAGTTATCTAGATAATTAATTTTCTGGTCAACCACTTTTAGGAATTGACAAACTATTTGAACTCTACTTTTGGTATACTGTTGGGTAGTTAAATCTGTACAAAGCACCATACTTTATTTGGTCCATACCCCCTTGTTTGAAGTGACTTTTAACATGTCTTAATTTATGTAAATCAAACAACCACAAATACATTCAAAACATGTACAAAGAGGCTGAAAAAGGCAAAAACCTAGCAATATTAGGACGGATAGATATATACAAAGGATCACAAGGAGAAATAAATACAACACAGGAGACAGTTAACTAAAAAAAGTGAACACAACTTAAGGCAAAACAAACACCAACAGAGAAGAAAAAAGACTGTTAGAACACAAAAGGACAACAAAGAAACACAAAAGGACCAGGAGCAGACATAAACCATTTAAAAAGGGATTGACAAAAAGCCAAACAACTGTAAAGAGATGCAACATGACCAGAAAAAGGTCATATAGGAGAGATAGGAAGCCTTTTATAACTCTGTGCCCATGGGGCTCTTTATTTCCATCACTGTACTCAAAACGCTTCAACTATAGCCTATGGACTATTGATTAGTCAGTTTTATCAGTGGAACAGGAACGTTTTCAGTCAACTAATGACTTCAATGCTGCATCCACCAACAGATTAACAGAGAGAGTACAAGGAGAGAGCAAAATACAAGGTCAAAGAGCTTTTGAGCGTGAAACTACAGCGTATTGTATAGATAGATAGATAGATAGATAGATAGATAGATAGATAGATAGATAGATAGGTCAGGGTTTCTGCAGAAATCAGCCAGTCAAATTTAATGCTTTTTAATGCCATTTTAATGCTATACTGTAAAAATTTTAATGTGATGACTGTGAACTCAACAAATTATACAGTTTTTTTTTTTAAAAATATGATTTTTATATGAAAACTGTCCCCACAGCTCTCCTCCACCTGGTCCTGTCTGCCGGCCACTTTCCAACCATGGAGTTTTTGGCAATAGTACCTGACCGGTCGGATCAGTTATCACAATGGTTCAGCATGTTTACACAGATGCACATATCTGACAAATTGCAGTCTATAATTACATATTATTATATTTTTATTATCAAATATTTTTCTTGAAAACTGCAGAAATAATTTTTATTGCCACTGAGAATCAAATGTAACGATTTATAAAGCCATTTAAGACCTTAATTTTCACAAAACCAATTTAATGACTATTAATGCTTTTTAATGCCCTGCAGAATCAGCCCGATCTCACGAGGATTCGTGAAACTGTC